>NW_008825300.1:351373-385667 GCF_000699105.1 Pygoscelis adeliae | reverse complement strand
TCCTTCAGTTTAAAGTGATTCTACTGTATTTCTCCTGGTCTGGGGACTTATTTGTGCTCCAAATACTCCCATGGATTAGGGCTTTTTTGCACTATTGTAGCATTGTATTTTTCCTCTCCCAATATGTGACTGTTTGTGGGGAATAACTCTTTTTTTAATTTGATTGCAGTAGTACTAATGTCCTCTGTACGACTGTCCACCAAGACAACAGGTAGCTCCACTCAATTACACCTCTTGCACCAACAATCACAGCATGACTGTAAGCTGAAGGAGCACACCTGCTGACAACAAGTTCAAACCATTGAGTGTCCTAGTTGTATAACTTTTGCTAGATAGTGAAACTATTTTAAATATTAAAGAGTCTTGATTCCTGTGATCTGTACTTCACGTTTCACGCCGGTTCTTTTTCTTTGGTTTGGTTTGGGGTTTTTTCCCTCCTTTCAAGGTCTTTCAAACTGTTGCATTTATCTACTTCAAAATATCTTTAGTTTTAACCTTCGACGGTAGAGGAAATTGGGATCTGAGAAACAATTTTTTTTTTCCTTCCACCTGGTTTTAATTTGGCTATAAATATAAATGCGTTACTCATACACACAATTTGCAAAAGAAAATAATTGGTTTTCCCCTCTCAAAGACTGATATTGGTGTACTGTGTCTGGGAACACTATGGATATTGCTTTAAAGAAAATACTCTTTCCTCTGTGTGTGAGTTTCCTTTACCTTATCCTTTGTGTACTGTCAATTCATTTATACTTTCACTGGCTGTTTTCTGGTAGGGAATTGATCCAGTTCAGTCATGCAAAACACACACTTCCAGCCAAATAATTCATAGTCCTATTTGGACAGATAAAATCCTATTGTTCAGATGGTTTAAAAAAAACAAACAAGCAGTAGTGCTTTTAACAGACATGGTTTTATTTCTGGTTTGGTGTTTTTTTGTGTTTTGGGTTGGGTTTTTTTCTTGTTTTGTTTTGCAAAGCAGATGCATGGGCTAGATGTATAACAGTTTTGGCGCATTTTATACTTCTCTCAGGTAGAGGTTTTGTCTTTTTCTGTTTTTCCATGATGTGTGCCACAGCAGACCAAGCTTAGATGAGATAGCATTCAAACACTAATCTGCTGGTCTGTTTCAAACCGGCCATTAGTATGCATTCTCTGTCCATAGAGCTTAATGGAGAGGACCTGAGTCATTAGCTCAATTGGCCCTGCGTAGGGATGATTAATAACCCTTCAAAAGGCTAACTCAGTTCATAAAACATGGATGTTGATGTCTTCTTTTGCAGTTCTTGAGGTGTACTCTTCACTAATTATCTCCTGATTCCATCATTCAACCTCTAAAAAAAACCCAAGGTCTTGTATTTTAGTCTATATATTGGAAGTGTTGAAAACAGTGGCTAATTTCTTGCCCTGTGAGGGAGGAGGAGGACTTTTGTGGTTGCATCTTATCGGAGGAGGGAGAGAGTCACTGTTTTTAATCTTTCAGAAAAAAATGACATGCTAGACAGTATCAAAATTGTCTTTTGCAGTTGAAGGAAGTGCATGCTATAGCACTTGGGTGCTATACTACTGAAGCACTTGGGTGCTTCCTATTTATCTTAAACTGAATGGTGGCTGTTGTGGTTTAACCTGGCAGGCAGCTAAACACCACACAGCTGTTCACTCCCTCCCCTCAGTGAGGGGACAGAATTGGGGGGGGAAGTAAAATTAGTGGATTGAGATAAAGACAGTTTAAAAGGGCAGAAAAGGAAGGGAAAATAATAATGATAATAATGATAAAAGAATATACAAAATAAGTGATGCACAATGTAATTGCTCACCACCCACCGACCAATGCCCAGCCAGTTCCTGAGCAGTGGTCATGGCCCCCCAGCCAACTGCCCCCAGTTTATATAGTGAGCATGACGTCACATGGTATGGAATGTTCCTTTGGCCAGTTTGGGTCAGCTGTCCTGGCTGTGCCCCCTCCCAGCTTCTAGTGCACCTCCAGCCTTCTCTGTCAGTAGAGCATGGGAAGCTGAAAAGTCCTTGACTAGTGTAAGCATTACCTAGCAACAACTAAAACATCGGTGCCTTATCAATTTTGTTCCCATCCTAAATCCGAAACACAGCACTGTACCAGCTACTAGGAAGAAAATTAACTCTATCCCAGCCGAAACCAGGACAGTGACCACTAATGCGTAGTATAAAAATAACTTTTTGAAAGTTCTGACTTCATTTTTTAACCAGTTCTTTGGGTTTCTATTTAACTTATTTATGGTATGAATGAGATTTTTGCTTTTGGGGGTCCATATATTTTAATTTTTTTTTTTTTGTCTTTGTTTTTTTGTTTGTTGGGGGCTTTGTGACTTGATAATTGGTACTTGGCAAAGGGAAATTGGAATGCGTGTCTGCAGTAGCTTCTATTGTTGGCATTTATAGCTGATGGATGAAAGTAGTGCAATCTATACAGACTTGTTAAATAACACTTCAGTATTGACCTGGGACACAAACCAAAACTTTAAAATGTGTCAAAAATTATTTCATGGCCTTTGGGTCTTTTGGTTTTCCTTTTCTGCTCTGTATCTAGTTTGGTAGGATCACAGTGCTTAGAAGGCTTTAATGAGTGTCTGTTAACCTGAAAAGTACTTTCATTACAAGCCAAGCTAAAGAGGAGAAAATAATTGTGGGTTGTTATTTGGTTAGGGTTCTTTTGTTTGGTGGGGTTTTTTTAGGGGGGGAGGGTGGTGGTTGGGTTTTTTGTTTTTCGACAAAGTACAAAGGCGAGCAACATAGTGACAGTAGTATGTAAAATAACAAAAGTGTAAGAGACTGTTTTTATGTGTTCAGGTGGTTTTAGTACTTTTGTCAGTGGGCTATTTCCTATGTTCTGTTTTTCTTTGGAAACAGTTGTCTCCTCAGGCAGGTCAAACATAGACACATCCCAACTGAACTATTGGCAAACTGTTAATGTGCTGAGAAGCAAACAGTGAATCCTGTCGGATGTAGAATGTGAAAATATTACTGTGAAACATACATTACGTGGGTTTTAACAATCCTGTTTGATTAAGATCATTTCCTTTACATTTTTATGTTTAGTAAAGACAGCGCTACTGATCATTGCAATTACTGGAAACAGTTTTTTTCAGTTATAACTAATTACTTGTCTCTAAGGTGGTAATGAGTTTCTTTGGGGGGGGGGTTGCTGTGGTATATTAACAGTTGTTATTGTTTTATGAAATGTAATGAAAAGGATGTTGTCCCTCATAATAGTACAGTACAATGTGTACAGTACAGTAGAAAAATAAGGTCAGTTTCAAAGGCCTCTTGTTATCAGGATCTATAACATGCAAAGAAATAAGGTTGAGTCACTCACTTTTTGTGCTCTAAAATAAATTCATGAAGAAAACTCCTTTTGTAACACTGGCAGTATAGATTATTTTTCGGAGTAATTTTCAGAGGAAAAATTTTCACAAAGGAAAAGCTACTATAAGCAGTAAGATGTTACTGCAAATGAAAAATGCTACATTAGCATAGTAAATCATTAAAAGGTTTTTAAGATACTGTTTTCTATTTAAAATGTGTAAGAGTTATTTCTAGATTTTTTTTTAAGACATTTCTATGTCTTTAGGGTATCTATTTTTCTCATTAAGCATGAGTCATCAATTGTATCTTAAACCTGTTTCCAAGTTTTTCTTTGGTTTGAAATTTCATTTGTTAAGCCAGGGGCACATTCAGGTTAGGTTTTCGTAGCTTCACAGCTGAGAGATTAAATCTGAAGCCAAATTTAATTGAGTTATGAATAAAGAGAAGAGCATAGTCTTCCACATTATTGCGAAGAAAATTTGGGACCTATAAGGACTACCTGGAGTATATATATTCCTGTAAGAAGTATGCCTATGAAGTAGCAGTAATTAATCCTCTAACATAAGGAGCTATGCATTTTAAGATGCACAAATCAATAGGCCTCCTTCAAATGGAAAAGAATGCAAACTGAAAAAAGAGCTGGTGAGAAAAAAAGCTGGTGGCATGCACTTGAGATGTTTAGTCTTACCTTTATACGCATGCCCACACACAAACGTAATGAGGAAGATAGTTCATGTACTCAAACGTTGCATGGTAAATAATAAGGTAAACTTTATCCTTTGATATCTTTTTAATTGTGTTTTTCTGCCTGGAAATTTCAGTGAACCCTTTTGGAAATGGAAATAGCAGATTGACTGAATACCAGTTTGATCACCTGCTATTCATTATAATACACCATATTAAATAGCGTAGATTAAATCTACTAGATTAAACTAGACTAAATCTGCACCTAATCACATTAAATCTAGTAGATTTAATGAATCTAATTTAATTCATTAAATTTAATTCATTCAATTCATTAAATCTAGTAGATTTAATGAACCTGCTGAAAATCTTTGAAGCCGGTAAAATCCTTTATGAAGAGAACTGCAAACAAGTTCTCTGAGGTTTCCTATAACTAGTCATGGGGAAGCACTAATACGGACACTTTAAAAATATATGTTGTAGCTGACTTGCTGAGAGTTCATGGAAGAAAGCTTCAGAAAGCCATGCATCCACCACAACAGCTTTTGGCTTTTCTGACAACATGCTGGATATTTCCATATAATTCATTTTATTATGATGTCTTGTATCTATGATTTTAGATATTTGTCTTTTGTTCAGTTGAGCAGACTGAGAATGTACATTTTCAAAATACCCAGTTGTTTAAGTACATCATCATAAATCACTTCTCCACGTGACTTTGGAAAATTGGTCTTTTATGTAAAGTTTTGAAGACATGGCTCAGGTGAACTTCCAATTTACGGAGGTGATCTTCACCTTAAGCTTGTGCTAGTTATATGGTCTATTTTCTGGGATATGGAAGCTGTTAGGGAAGTCCTTCAGCTGTCCCCTAATTGCATATCAAAGTGAGACCTACCCATGCACAATTCTCTCCTGCCACAAAATGCTCCTTGACGGACCTTTCTTGGGTGGAGTACCTTTTAAAATGACTGTTCAAGGAGGTGTATGTTATTCCTTGATTTCTATGGCCTCATTAAGGAGAGTGATTAAGTTGGAGAAATAAAAACTGTTAGAATTATTTGCTAACCGTGTGCATGCTTTCCTTTCTCTTCTACTGTTAAACCTGTTTGATGCCTTATTCTCTACAACAAATTTTTTACCAGTTTTCGAGTTTTTTCTTCTTTAAAGGCTAGGAAAGCTCCATGGTTGGAAATGGTTGACTTATCCTTGGTAAAGAGAGACAACCAATGCTTTGGAGAGTTTTCCCAAAGAATACTAAATATGAGAAAACTATTATTTAAGTCAAATTTTCAGTCCTACCATTGCAAGATTGTGCAATGGCAGATGAGTCGTTTTATTTTAATAAAACTATTTGAGTTAAAAGAAACACATTTTATAGGGCTGCTCTGAGATTCAGTGCTTTGCAGAGGTCTCTGATAATAGTAATAGTAGTAACAATTCGGATGCCAAGTATTTACTACTCAGTTTCTGCTCTGGTCCCTTACTGTATGCAGGTAACTTAAGATACTACATACAGTTACTGAATACTATCTGCACATAGCACCTTCAAATAAAATCTAGTCCACCACAGGTGTGAAATTTGTAATGTAGAATATAGAATGAAAACTTTTCTTGCAGTTCAAACATGTTTCCACAGAGCCTAATGAGGGATATATTCCTACTGGATATGTTTGATCTGTGAACATACCTAGGATCCAAGTATTAAGAAAAATGAGTAGTTGTTTGTAACATTACCTTCACAATCTGTGAAGCTAAGATACTCAGATTTGAGTGTCTGTTCAAAGCTTGAGAAATTATGTATCTTTACACAGTTGAAGTATATTGCCAAAGGTCTTTCTGCATTGGTTTTGCTTTTCTGAAGATACTGACCCAATTAATCAGCAATTGATACTTGCTGTGTTTAAAAACAAAACAAAAAAAAAACAAACCAACAAACCAAAACCACAACAACAAAACATCCAGATGGTCCTGGAATACATTCAGGTGCAATGGTGGTGTGCTGTAATCCGAGTCCTGAAAATTATTTCTCATAACATGGAGTACACATTTGCTTTGCTGTTAATTTCAGTAAATGTTAAAATGTAACCATTTCAAATTAGTTTTTAATATATGTTTAATGTAAATTGTCCGTGTATTAACAAATACGCAAAAAACAAATATATGAGTTCCAGAGTTTGTTGTGGGGGCTTTTTTTGTTTGTTTCCATACCAGTAGTAGAAGGCTGCCTTTCCTCAGTTCATACCATAAATACTTTTATTTCACTCTTTCTTTACAGCCTTTTAGTGTGACAACGGAAGATATGTATATCATCTGATTCTCTGACCTACTCTTGTAGGTTCTGAGCAGCTAATGATTTCTTTCCCACATAAATCACACCGCCTTAATGCATGTGCCATCAGTGAGATCAGGATCGTGTTGATTATTTTGGAGTGTGTAGCCAGGGAAACAGGGAGAGGGGAATTGAATTAGATTTTTTTTTCCCCCCTGTTATTGCTGCCTAAGGAGAAAGGGAACCAAAATAGAACTATTTGTTGCTTTAAATGGTCTACATGTTTTTTTCTTCACATTTATTTTTCCATATTTTTTAGAGTTGTAACCAGTTGTTCAGTGTTTGTCACTTTCATTCTTCTGGTGTTGCCTGCAGCTGTTTGTTTGCTCTCGGTTTATTGTGGTAGGGCCTTTCTATGTCAGTCTGTAAGTAAGCTTTGGTATAGTAAAAGTACTAAAGTACACATATACTTTAGTTTCTAGACACTTTAATTACCTGCATCTTGTTCACGAAGGGAAACAAGCTCAGTGGGTAGCTGCAATAAATCAATAGTTGAAAGGGAAAAAAAAGCAGTTTGAGAAATGCCATCCTTGTACAAATTGGAGCAGGAGAATAAAGCATAGTGGAAAAGGATGGAGGGTAGATACACAACCGAAGTGTTGGGTCCCAGTTCAGCAAGACACTTATTTCTGTAAAATGGATTTTTTAGCACTTTTTAAGTTAGCCTCGTTAGGGTCTCAATTTCACTTGGTTTTCAAATCACTATTCACATGCTTAAAGATTTCAAAATTTTAAATATTACTCACATATGACCTTCCACCTCACTGCACTGCAAAGTGCTTGGCAAACCAAATTGGCATAAAAATAAGTGGATGTGACTTCTGACCCTGAAATGCTGTTCTTGAACAGCACATGGAAATAGTAGTGAACATCTTGGCAAGAGACTATACTGTGTCTCTTCAGATAATTGAAGCTGTAGGAAATATTTGTGAAGGTTTAAGAAAGTCTTTGTTTATTTTGTGGGTTACGTCAAAAATACTTGTTGGTTGATGCCATTGAAAAAGAGGACTTAACCACTGAACATCGGTATGCAAGAGCAAGCGTTGAAGACCCTTGGTTGCAGATTGACAGAGAACTGATTTCCAGAAGCACGATGAGTGCTTGTGACACATTGGAAGTGTCACAAGGGTGCAGTCTACTGAACTGTCCATAAAACACTGCACAGGATTCTGTCCCATGGTGGTGGTTTTTGGTCTTACCTCTAAACTGCCTTGATAGTGTTTAATATGTAAATTTGTGAAGATTGGTGTCTAAAGTTAATTTGTTTCATTCACACTTTTTAAAGCAGTTAAAAAATTGGCGGGGTAAGATTGTATTTCAAAAGTCTGTTCATTCATACATATATATATGAAATAAAAAAATTACTCTCTGGACTACAACTGGATACATAGGATAGAGGTGGGACCTGCTGATACGTAAAATATCCTTTGGATTTGTGTAAGACATATAACATGAGCATTCTCCCATTTCTAATGATAGTAGTACTGATAGTATTGTTTTTATGAACTTAAGTTCAGAATATTCAGAATAAAGTACTTTAGAGTTGTTCCCCCCCCCCCCACTTTTACATCTCAGGCTAAGTGCTACCTGAAATATATATGTTGCTTGCTGTATTTCATTTTAGTTGTCTGCAGAAAATAATTCAGACAGCAAAAAAAAAAATCAGCATGTAAAAACATCCCTTCACAGTGATTATTGCACTTCCAGCAATAAGATGTAGGAAAGGCTGGGTATCTGGCTTCTGCTGAGTAAATGTGTTGTGGGGTATATACGGTATATGGGGTAGAGTACTTCATAGGTCAAGATACTGGTTTTTGTTGTTGGATGGACAGGATTTAGATAACTGGCTTCAGTTAAAATAATGTGTGATGATAACTTGGGATTGCAGCCATTGGCCCACTTACTTGTTTTTCTTCCTGCTTGGCCTCTCCTTTAGTCACCCCCTGTACTTCCCCCCAGATGTGTTTCTGGGGTTTTTGTTGTTTTGGTTTGGATTGTGTGTGTGTGTGTGTTTGGTTTTTAATTTCTTCATAATCTGAAGTGGTCGAAGTCTACCAGCCTTTTTTAGTTGCTTATATTGAGGCTCGGATGTTACCATGCCCCATGTGAATGTGATGGTTTTTGTAGAATTGTGCCCATCTGAAAGTTTGAGTTCATAAGAATATGGAATAATTTGCCCACTGCTGTTCTGATTTAGGCCGTTGAATAGGAAAAGCTAGGGATTTTGTATTGAACAGATGTAATAGAGTCTTTTCTTGCATCTGCTGTGTGCAAAGTATTTTCGTTAGTAGTAGTCCCATCTACTGTATTTTCGGTCATTGATTCAGTACAAAAATCAAGAAAAGAGCACAGTTTTATAAGTCACTTCTTTAAAAGCTCCAGTAAACACTCTATCCTGTTACAACAGGGTTCTCTTAGACTGTAGAATCTTAAAAGTCATTGGCCAGTTTGTTCCAGAACCTGAAGCCTGTCAAGTTTTATCTAAGCAAACTTATACATGGAGAGCTATTTCATAATACCATACTTCTTGTGTGAGTTACTGAGTAACGAATTCGAACTTCAATTTTCCAGAGCCTCTTCCTGCCCCTCAGGACACTTGCTGTGAAGTTCAAACATTGTTTTCAGGCTGGTGAGGTAATTCCTAGTGTACACTCTGCATGCGGATGCACATCTGTTAACGTCTATGGGAATTATGCCAAATTCCACATACTAAGAGTAGAATGATACTGACTTTAACTGGTTCTCCATAGTTGCAGGTGCTGAAGTGACCAGAATGTGGTAAAAGGACTATCTCAAGCCACCCAGACAGATACTCACTGTGGTCTGTATCTTGAGCTTTGATTTCTAAACTAGATTGAGGTGGGATTTTCTGAAGTGTGCGTAAATGCTTACATGGCTATTTAGAGTATCGTGTTCAGCAGAGTCTGCGTAGGATGCTGCCTTCCTTTTAAGGAAAAGAGAGCTAAGAAGATTGAATCTGTAGATGATCCAGACTAATACGGAAGGGCACGTGCTATGGTGGGCTGAAATTCTCACTTACCAAATACCTTACCGTTAAGAGGTGAGGCTCTACCATGCCAGGACAAGGTGAACTACTAATGCAGAATGCTCTAGGCCAGGATCAGCAGAAGCTCTGCGCTGGTTGAGAGGTCCCTGATGAAGACTTTGGTCCCTTGGTTTTGAGGAATTCATCCCTCTTCCCCGGGACCTGGCTGGAATATCTATTGTCTTCCTCTGCAGCAACAGTGCCTTGGTCGATCTGTCAGAGCACCATCTTGTCCTCTCAACTAGATTTTAACAAAAAATATATATGCAAGTCAAATTTGCTATATTTGACTAGAAATATCTCAAGAGTCTTCAAATGCAGCTGACTATCTGTATGCAGGAAAAAGGAGGTGGGGAAAGTTTGGAAGTTGGCTGCTTTACAATATGGAATAGTAAAAGGCAATTCCAACAAAACCTGGAAGTTCAGTCATCATTCTGGAAGTGAATATGTGTTTAATAAGATTCCTTTCCAAATATTTGCAGTTAAGCAGAAGCTTTCTCTCTGGCTATAAAATGAAGTCTGCCATTCTTTTCACTGTTAACTGCATCTGTCTATATAACTGCGCCAATAAGAAAAGCAGTTGCTTTAGTATCAATACGTTAAATTATATTGCTGTAGTATATGAAGAATAATTTAAGCAAGCTATTAATTTATAACTGCAATGCTTTTATCTTTCTAGCTTTAAAAATTTGATAGGAATGAAAAATGAGTCTGTCAAACTAAAGACTGTAATATATATGGTATGATGGGGGCTTAAAGTGTTTGAATAGGCATAAAAACTATTTTTAAGGATGTATTTACATGGTTCTTTGTAAAGTAAATATAATGGAAAACTAGGTGCAAAACTGAAAGGCAAGGCACTCTGCCTATAAGCAGCAGTTTGTAATCAATGCACTCAGTGGTATGTTTGGAAAACATACAGGCCCTTACTTCAGGCTTATAGTACTTTATGGTGTCTTATACGTGGGAAAAAAAAAATTTTTTTCATTGCAACCCAAAGCAATTTTTTTTTTTATTTGAAGACGCTAGAAAACTGTTTTGTCTAGTCTTTCATCTTGGGAAGATAGCACATACCTTAATCTGAATTTCCAGGGTAACTGATTTTTTTTTAGTATTTGATTTTTGTTTTACTCTTCAGCAGATAAAGATAACTTGTATGTAGAAAGAAAAAATATTACTTAAACAAAACTATATTTTGAACAAAGTATGAATAAACCTTAATTAAGAGATACATATTTCGTACATTTTTACCTGGAAAGCAATGAGAGTGAAGCAGGCAACTTGTTACGGACAGTGATGCAGTAGATGCTGATTTAAGCAGACAGATGATGCAAATTGTTTGTTATTTGAACTGTTGGGAAGGGCTCTGGGAAAAACAGTATATGCTTAGACGTACGAGTATGCCTCTGTTGCATCTGAAAGCTTCTCTTTTCTTTGTGTTTTCCAATTTGATGTCAAAACTTTATGCTGTGCCTAAAGAAACGGAATTAATTTTTCATTAAACTGCTGTGTATTTAGGCCCACTGACATCCCTTTGTCATATTTGGCAAGTGGAAAGGTGGGAACTGTGCAGCTTCTCCCTGCTTTCAGCTCCTTAGATCCCAGATGGTGAGAAAGCAGCATTGTCAAAGGAAGGAAAGAGGAAATAGGGGCAAAAGTAGGAAATGCAATTCTGAGAAGTCAAGCCTCAACTTATCAGCCATTTTGACACCTGGAAAGCCTTGACCAGCAAGTGGGAATTTAAACCTGCCCCAGTTTTAGCTGCTTTTGTTTATTTTCAGTGAGGCTAGCTATCTTCTTCTGCAAACATACCCTTTTTTTTCCTGTATCTAAAATTAATCCTGGAGGTGGCAACATAAGTCCGGGTTCTTATTAGCACTGTCTTCTCAGAACATTTCTTTGTATTACAGATAGCTGAGGTCTGAGAACCATGACAGGTATGAAGGTTGCAGGAGGTAGCAGTTGGAGAACCACAGTGGGAAGGCTCAAAGTTCTAGAATTAATTTAAACTCCACATTAAATCAGTGTTTAGTTGAAACTGCTCTGAGAAAACATGAAAGACTACAAGTTTTGGTGTTCAGACTCAAAGCTGGAGTTGACAGCAAAGCTCACAACCATCATGTGAAGCAGACTGGAAGTAGTTTTCCTGAAATCTACATGGTATACTAAGACAGTTTCATGTATCTGGTCCTTATTCTTTAATACCTAAATAGGTCAGAATGTACCCATTTGCTCCATCTTACTTAATCCTCAGCTTCATTTGTCTGATTGTTGGAAAGTTGCTTTGGGAAGTAAGTTGCTTGCCAGGACCATACTTTGCTTATAGGACCTATGGCCTGAACAGTGGTAGTTCAAACTACCTTAGAGCATTGCAGAACAGCAATAATACAAGCTTCTACTATCATAAGGGTTGAGGGATGTGTTTAGTGTCCTTTCCCCTGCCTAGTCCCTATTTCCTCACTCTGGGAACACAACAGGGAGAGTAAGGTTTTGAAATGTGGGGGAAAACAATTGTAAGGTTGTTGTGACAGAAGGAAGAGTACCTCATGTTAGAGGAATAGAGATAAATCTTCTTTTCTTAACTTCTGCTTTGGAATGATGTAGGTGAGAAGAGCAAATGAGAGTCGGTCCTTGTAGATATCTTGTTGATGTTGTCTTTCCTTTGAGCATTTGTACTTTATGACATTTGCAAGAAATAAATGTCTTGGGTTTCCTCAAACTTCTGAGGCATTTCCACAAGTTACTTGTGCTTTGTCCTCTGAATACAAAAACTCAAACATGTTGCAGAATTGAGTAGCAATTGGACAAAGAAACAAAAAAGTCAATATTTTTCCGATGGTCAGAAACTGCAGATCGTCAGCCTAACTGGTAGCCATAGCTTACTAGGATTGACTGTCAGAATTTTAGTCAATGAGCTTTTTGCAAGTTTATGAAATCATTGTTTCCTTGGTGGCTGGGAGTGAAGGGACTTGCAGAATGAGAATTAAATGTAATTGCACAAACAGAAGTCTGGAGGGAGAAGACAGCTTTTCGATAAGTAACTCTGGAGAACTGGAAATTATAGAGGAGTAATTATCTCTGTCACAGTCTGTTCAAAACCTACTTTTTTTTCCTTAAGAGCTGGCTTGAAAAACAATGCATTTCTACCAAAAATACTAATACATAATTTTATCTATTTCCTAAGAAAATCTGTATCAGATATTAAATATTTTTAATTAAAATGTGCTGCTGCTTTTAAATTTTCTTTTTTTATTCTGACTGAATCAAAAGCTGTTTAGGAAACTCCTGGCTGTTTTTAGACTTAGTCTCACTGTGAAAAGAAGAGTTTTGCTTTAGGGCAACATTTCTATAAGAAGGTAGGGATGATTAAATTCTAGATAAGTGACCATGAAATCACATCACACTGCCGTGGTATTGAGTTCAACTTTTGTTTGGATCGAGGTCTTTTTTTTTTTTTTTTTTTTTTTAAAGACTGTCTTGAGTGCATTCTAAAGATTTTTTTTTTCCCCATCATTAATTATTAACAGCCAGTTTGATGAACTTTGCATCATTAGTTATTTGTGAGTTGAGGGATGAGTATCCACTGTACAGGATTTGACATACAGATAGATTATGCTGATCTAACATTAAATTGATGAATAGTTTTGGATTGAACTACACAGATAGCCAGTGCCTTCAGTAGAATTCTGCAGGCCCACTCAGGAGTTAGTCTCAGTCTATCACTTTCACAAATGAACTAATTTCATAGGTGAAAGTAATTTTTTGAGTGATCTTACTTCATTTGCACTATTTTCTTCTTCTTTTTATTTTCCCCTCAAGAACTAGCAGCAATAAAAGGCTAAAGCAGCTAAATTAAGGCTGCTTAATTTATTAATCTGTGCCATGCCCAGATAAAAAAAATTCTTGTTATAATGTGAACAGTTGCAGCAGTCACTGCCTGCTTCAAGACTTTGTACTTTTTTAATTTCTCCCTTTGGTAGTTATTTCAGTGATTCAGCACTTCAGAAATACACTGCAATATGACTAGAAATTTTGTGAGGCAATCAAGCCATTTGTCATAAGATTCCTAATTACCTAGAGTTTGAGTTATTAAATTTAAAGAACATCCAAAACAAACACAGATATTCAGAGCCAAGACTTCAAGGACAGACACTGCTTTTTAAATATGCATTTCAAATCTGGTAAAATAAATAAAAGTTCATAGTGAGGTGGTTTAGAGCTTTGAGACCGTTTCTCAAGGCCAGGTATTTTGGGATAGGTATTTAAGGAATTAACCATTTTTCATTATTTTATCTTTTCCATTCAAGTAAAGATACTTTACAAGACTGAAAAAATAAAGAAAATATATTCTGGACTGCAGATGAGATGAAGTTGGACTGTGACTTTAGTCTCCCTTAGCTTTCTGTGTGAAGAGCTGTATTGATCTGCTGCTTAAGATGCTAGACGTGCACATGGTACTGGATTATAGCTGAGGTCTGGCATTCAAATACGTTTGTTTCCATGTGTTCCAAATGATGAGAACAGTCACTTTCCTGAGTCTGTCACAGCATTCTCTAAAGCTAATTCTGATCTGACTATTTCTGCCTCATATTCTCTGGTCTGCTTTTGAAACAGAGTATTTCCCTTAAATGCATGCCTCTCAAGATTTAACAACCTCTTTGAAACTTAATACTGTAACTTATTTTTATTTATCATGCAAAATGGTTAATAATGTCTTCAATCCCAGAAGAAATAGTGCTGTTTCTGACTTGGCAACTTCTGGTTGTATGTTAATCTAGTGTTTAAAAAAAAAGAAAACCAAAAAACAAACAAACAAAAAAAACCTTCACAATGTCTTCCATCATGAATTGCTGTAGCTGACTTCTCACACATTCTTTCTTACTTTACCAACAACTGTATGTTCCTTTAAAAAATAAATAAATAAAAAAGCTTATTTATTTGCATCTGGTGACACACAAATACCATATGGACCTACCATCTATTGATGGGTTCAAAATAGGTGTGCTTTGTCCACACTATTACAGCTTCGTATTTTAAAGGCATAATGTTAAGTTCTGTTACAAAAAAAAAAAAGGCAAAGCAAACAAAAAACCCCACCTAAAATTGAAGTATAACTTAAATATTGTCTTTTATTTTATTAAGGTGATTGTGGAAGATTTTAGCAAACACATCTGAATGACTTGTCAGAGAGGGAATGTGGCTAGGAGCATGTAATTGCATCCAATTATTTTCAGATTTAAGACTTTTTACATGTTTGCAAGGTAACACCCACTGGTAACACCCACTCAGTGGCTTGTGTAGAAGTGCTCTAGTTTGCAAAGCAACATAATGAGCAGCTAGTGAGGATGTTTTTCCCAGCTGCCAAAGGGTTTCACAGAGTTGTAATGACTGCCATACTACTGTCAAGCTGTCATAGACTAAATGAAGATTTTAAAGCATGTTTGGTGGGTTTGTGGGTAGCTGGTTTTTTGAATGTTCTAGAAATGCTAGCTTTTTCCTAAAATACCAAGACACAAAAGGTGAAATGCAACTACATCTGTATGGCTGTGCACAATAATTACAAATGTGAGACCTAAAGGAAGAACTGCCGTTTTTCCAAGAGGATCACATCAGCTAACTTGAGACTGAATTTTTACCCAAGATACCCAAGACCTTTGTAAGCTCTTCTGTAAAAGAAAAGTCCCCTCAGCCTCTCCCAGACCTACTGTATGGTGGATGCTATAGAAACAGTCATCTAATCAAGATGTTTTTATAGCTGATCACTAATAGACATTTTCAAGAGTTTACAAAGTTTAGGCATTTAATGTGATCTTCTTTTGCCGAAGTAGAGAGTACTGACGGCTCCAGCTGAAGACAAAGCTGCTCGTCGTTGATTATTGAAAATGCTATACAGAGAAGTTTGGAGAATTAGATTTTGGATATGTCAGATCAGCCAAACAATTTATGGAGATGTTGAGATTAGACATTTAGTGTTTAACTATCGTACCTGTAAAAAAAAAAAACCCTTGATATTTTCACCTTGAAATGACCCCTGTTTTTAAGAGCACTAGAATGTATGCCATGTTGAAGCCTTCAGAGCAGTGAGAAGTTTATTAAAGTTTAAGGCTATACATCTCATAATTGATTAGCCATGAGATTCTGAGGGGGAAAAAATAGCATTTGATCACATAATTGTTCTGTCTAGTGCTTCCTGGTTTTGAACTTTTTGTTTTGCAATGCAGCTAGTGTTAATTCTGTATGTGGCTTATGTATAGTATACACAATTTTTTCTTTTTAATACATGGCTCATTCAGCAGTAGATTATTGCCTGTTTTGCGTGGAAGGGGAATAATCCACAGATCATAAAACTTGAGCCACTGTTAGATAGCCTTCTATTAGTTCTGCTTTGTAGAAAATACGTGAAACTCAGTCCAGTGGAGTGCTGTAGAGTCTGCCAAAGTGATCACTGGGGTTCGCAAAAAAGATGAGAGTAAATATTAGAAAGGGTGAATTCAGGGAAGGTGGGGACCTGAGTTTGTGGTCTGCTCATGTAACTTTTGAATTTGTTTCCCACTCGGTGTGTAATCTTGCAATAAAAACAGAACCTGTATATACTATGTAAGTATAGATAGGATGCCTGTTACCTCTGCTTTATTGATACTGTTATGCTTGGGCGCATAGGCCATTGAGCAATCAATTAATCTTTAATACTAATCTCACTTCTTAGTAATATCTAGTCATTGCGTTTCAGTAGTTGTTCTGATGTAATTTTGCTGCTACCTTTCTGATAGTACATTGATTTTCTCTGTTTTGTACCATTTGACATGTGATTCTGAATCGCATACTGCACCAATTTCAGTGCTTCGACTGCTGATTAAGAGACTTCTGGCAATCTGTTTATTACATTCTCATCAATAGTCTTATCAATATATTGAGTCCAACTATGCTTTCTATTCCAAAGCAAAACAATTATCTGCTATGTGGAATGTTAGTATCTGATTTTTTTATTTTTTTTACCTACTAAAATTTCTTTGGAAATGAATTTTCTGTTTATCAAATTAAGTTCTCATAAGCATACTTGGACTTTCACATGAATGGACACACACTGAACTGAAAATGTGTAAATCTGAGACATAGAGAAGAACTTTTCATATTAATCTGAATTTGCTGATGTATTCCAAAGTACATTTAACATCAAGACAGTGAGCTGTGCATTAGTAAATTTTGGTAAATATTGGTAAATTTTCATCCTAAGAGATAACATTATCTTTTTAACTTTACGGGATGATGAGGTATTACATCAATATTTACTTACTGTATAACAGTGCCCCTGAGTGCAGAAGTGTACGCAGTATGCATCTTCAGAGTGGGAAGCCTGTTAGTTTTCCTGATTATTTGGGTAAAGGGGGTACACAAAAATAAGCAATCTTACTATTCAAGTCTTGGATTATTTTAAAAGCCTTCTTTAACTGCCAGCATCTAAAAGCAGAGAAAAGTGACTTTTCCAATAATACCCTTTTTGGAGGACCATATGGATAAAAGGATTTTTGGAAGTAAAGTAGATTGTGCAGTACAATGATTCTACAAATTATTTCTTCACAGAAAGTGGAAATGTGTTTGGAAGTGACTTAGCGTACAGCAACAGATAAATAACATGTAAATAAAATACAGGGTATGAGTATAGAAAGTGCCTAAAACTGCTTATAAAACTTTCATGGAGGTTAAAAGTTACGCTGATGAAAAGAAAATTTTTTTTGTTCAAAGAAAAATCCTAACACAGGAAGCCAATTTTCCTGCTGTTGAAAAGTTAGCTTTACTGTTTAAGTACTCTTTGAAAACCTAATGCTGAGTTAAGGATACACTAATTGGAGTGTTTATATTGCTTTTTTTTTTCCCAAAAAAAGCAGAGCTGTTGTGCATGACTGACTTTGTTTGTGGTTTTTAACATATATTTTGTTTATAACAAGTAAGATAGTTCTTATTTATGGTCTTTGTTTGTGGTACCTAATATTTTGGGGGGGTCGAGTGATCTTTAGTTCCTTAATTCTTATAACTGTATTTTTCACAGACTGTTGTCTGATTAGGTGGGTTTACTTTCTCAGTACGGTAAGTGCATATACTTATGTCTGTTGACTGGAAATTGGGAATTCAATGTCATAGATGGTGGTGGTGTTACACAAGCGTGACCTACATGTGATGTTGTGAAAAGACTGGAGAAACCTATATTTTTTTTCAATAAATCACCAACATGAAAGTCAGTCTAAAGTAACAGTTTTTTTTAAAAAAAGGTATATAAATGGACTTATACTGACATGGAGATGTCTTTTTTGTTTTGTGCTCTCTTGTCTAAAATGACAAGAAGAGAAAGAAATTAATAAGAGGCTGGGTATGAGAAACCTCTGCTAATTAGCGTGGGGAAAAGAGAACAGTAGAGGTGAGTGTAAGTATGCAGATGGAAAGACCTTCGGTTCAGTTCTGTTTTTACAGGGTGTTGGTGACTTAATAATGATAATGGCTAAAATATATCAAATTTTGAGTAGTATGATGCTTGTTTGGCATCGTACCGTCATTCTGACAATAAGGAATGCGCTTTTCAGTATGTTATCCAGGAAAGGGAATGTGCTCTACTGTCAGAATCAGTGACATGTATTTACTTTGTGGGACATTATAGAAAATACACTAGCAAACCAGTTCCAGATACAGTGAACTAAATGACATGTTCCTGAAACATTAAGCCCATTTCAGTTATATGTTTTTTCTTTTATATGTTCAGTGACGAACAAGAAACCAGCTCAAGCATCTATTACGAAGGTGAAGCAATTTGAAGGCTCTACGTCTTTTGTCAGGAGAACGCAGTGGATGCTCGAGCAGCTTCGCCAGGTCAATGGTATAGACCCTAATCGGGTGAGTTTGAACAGTTCTAGAAAATGAAAATTGAGCTCTTTTATAACTGATTTGTAAATCGGGCATTCTCTCACTATTCAAAAGGTGTCTGGAAATATAAGACACAGGTTTAAGTGCAAGTTCTCAAAAAAGAAACAACTCAATGGAATATTTCACAAATGTGGAATAGATTTTAATGGGAAAGATGGGAGGAGGCCAAAGCTCATAGTCATATGGTTTTTTTTTTCTTCCTGTCTTCCCCTACTTTAAGTTTGTGAAATATTGGTGAACCTTGCATTTTTTCTAGGACAATCCTCTCCTCAGATCCTTCTGCATTTCTTACCTTTTTCTGCAAAGGGTGGTGGTGTGGTTTAGTTGCCAATGGCATGTGAATGCTGATTTAAACCAAAAAAATAAAACAAATAAACAATGCCCGTACTAAATCGTTCCGGAATTATTCCTTGAATGTGAAATATACAGCCCACCTTGAGCAGTTTCAAGATAAAGTCGTACTAATGTGTAATAAGTTTATGAATACAAATCTTCAGTAGTAAACCAGCAGAATTAGAAGTTAGGAATGTGCCTGATACTATGTGATCGCAAAGTGACTTACTGTGTTCATTGTACAGCACAATGTGTTTGTGACTAACCCCTCTTGGTGTGTTCAAAGCTGTGCTCTGATCAGCCACCTAAGCATCTTAGCAATGGTGCACCAAATTCTGTTACTACCCAGTACAGTCTCCTGTACAAAAAAGAAGCCCTTTGGCCACTGCCCTATGAAATGCAGGGGGTGGAGTTATATTTTCTCCGGGTAAAGGGACAATGAAAATGAGAGCAATGACAAATAGATAAGGGATATGAGTTCTAGGCACTTTCCCAGCATCTGCTATGTAGCTATGTAAATAACAGATACTTGGGATACTCCCAGATTGAAAGTCCTATCAAGTTCTTAAGCTTAGACATGTTCCTTTTAAACTTGTCTTCCTGTGATTCCTAGTGTCATCGATTCAAAAAAGCATTTACTAGATTAGAGTAAAAAACAATATTTAGCAAATATTGCAAGCAATACTTCTTGCATAAAATCCATTTATTTTGGCAGTTGATGCATGGTATAGAGCTGCGCTTTGATTTGTTCGGAGAGCGCTCTTTTGTTCATGTTATCCTGAGACCTGTGCAACACTTTATGATAATACATTAAAAACAATAACTAGGACTTGTTCTTTGTTTTCCTTCTTTGATTGAGCATCAAGAGCAGAATCACATCTTCTATAATACAGTGTGAAAGTAGATTTTGTGCTGAGAGGAACAAATCCTTGCGTAATGTAGAAGACACAAGTAACTATATATCTGTAGATAACAAGGATTTCTTCTGGGATTCCCACTTTTAATTTTCTGGTCTAAAGTATTTTTCTTTTCAGGTATTTTTGTCATAGCTGAATATTGCTCGTTAAAAATACCTACAAGAAAAAAACTTCCTGCCTGTTTTTTTTTTGATTGGTTGTTTTTTTTTTTATCCAAAAATATGCAAAGGAAAAATAATCCCAGGATGGTGTTGAGTTGCATGACCTTTCTGCTTTTTCCAACATAATACCTTTTAAAAAATAATAGCTCTATATCTTTCTCCAAATCATTTATAAAACTGGAATAATAGTAGTGTGTGTTTTTTTTCTTCCAGGATTCCCCAGAATTTGATTTACTATTTGAAAATGCTTTTGACCAATGGGTAGCAAGCACAGCTTCAGAAAAATGCACATTCTTTCAGGTTCTACATCACACTTGTCAGCGATACCTTACAGACAAGAAGCCAGAATTTATCAACTGCCAGTCTAAAATTATGGGAGGTAAGTCAATCAAAGCTGGAGTACTTTGTGCATGGACATGAAATGATTTGCACATGAGTTATTCTGTGTTCAAATGAGCTTGAGCCTAATTATATATTGAAATCATGGGTCTGAATATGCTAACTTCACAGAAGTAAACTTCTAGGCTCCAGCATTTCTCCATCAAGCACCACTTCACACTCTTCTGCTATCTTTGCTTCCCTACTCTTCAGTTCTAGAGGCAACATCCCCTACCCACCTTGTGAGAAGTCATTTTCCTCCCTCTTTTTAGCAACCTTGATATCGATTTGTCTCTCTACTTTTGTTCATCCAGAAACATTTCTGAGTGGCCTGAAATATTTCCTACTAAAAGCCTGTTCTGCATTGCCATTTCTTCACAAGTCTGTGGAAAAAGTGGTTATTACTAAACTTCCCATGGATTTTTTGGAATTTACTTTGATCTTGACAGAAATCAGTTAGTTTAGAGTTTTGTTACGTTGCATAAGTCACATATCTTAAGGTGAATTTCCAAGATTAGACTAAAAACATCTGATTAGGTAAAAAAGGTCTGGTCAATATGTGAAATTGGTATTTACCATCCATTTCCCGAGCAACAAAAACTATTTTCTGGGGAGGTTTTTCACATATTTCACAAAGTATTCTTTAGGAAAATAAACTGGTTTAGTTGTTCTCTTAGACTGAAATTTCTGAAAATAATCTCCTTTTGTCTAAAGGAGATTTATGTTCTGCTCTAAGACAGAACACTTTAAAACTTCCCATGTTCTGCACAGCTGGAATAAAAAAATTGTTTTTCTTTCTCAATGAGTCTCCAAACTGTAGAAGAGAAGTGCAAGCTGACTTGGGGGTTTTGTTTAGTTGTTGTTTCTTCCCCCCCAGTAGACATCAATTATAAATATGGAGAGCCTTACTTAGTTCTTTCTGGTAATTCTCCTCTCTCATAAATCTAGAATACATTCCTGTACACTATTATCAGAACTATATTTTGTGCAGCCACCTTTATATGTTCTTTTTTCTGGCTGTTATTTTGTCTTGCATCCCTTTCCTCTAAAACACCAAAGGTAAACTTGAGGAAAGGTGAAATCATCTCCAGTTTGGTGCTTACATTTTAGCTACTGATACTGAGGTTACTACTAACTTTGCGGTCATAAGTCAGAACTGTTCTGTCAATCATTCTTTTCTTTTAGTGTCTTCTCAAACTCAGAAAAAATGCACAAAATTTCTTGTAAACTTCCTCTCATTTTTTTCCCCTTCCACATTAATAGGATTTCCTTTGTTTTGTTTTTCTTGTGGTGGGGAGGAGGGAGGAGCAGTTGCTGCACTGATGGGAGAAGGTATCCTCTACAATTTTTCTATTCCATGTGGAATAAATCTCATATCAAGCCTTTGTTTGTCATCTGTTTGTTAATGATGCTCACTTCCATCCTTCCTGTTAATAAATCCGTATTAATAAACCACCAGACATTTCAGCCTCTGAAATTATTTTATTCTCATAAGCTTGACCTGTCCAAAATTGAGTTCCTGATTCAACTGACCCAAATATTAACCTTTATCCTAAACAAGTGGAAAAAAAAAATTTGCCACTGAGTTTCATAAACTTCTGCTTGACTTTTACTTTTTTAACACACACTAGACCCTACCATGTCCCATGAAGCATACCCCCATTCTCTCTATTACAACTCCGTAGCTAAAATGGGCTTATTGAGCCATCCTCTGATACCAGATGGTGACTTGTTTCCATATTCCTTGCCTGTCATTCTGACTGTGCACAGACATGGTCTGTGTGTGTATACACCTGGTACAGACTATAGACGTGGTACAGGACCAGGGAGTAATAAATCTCCTCATGGATACAGTGCTTCTGCTGTTCTTCATGCTGTCAACTTTTTCCTCACGCTGGGTTACAGACTCCCTGTGGATAAGTTTAAATTTGACAGAAACTATAATAACTGTAAACCAAGTAATAGTTGACCCTAAATTCCAGTGACTTTCTGTGTGTTAGCCTCACTGAGCAATGGGAAGTCTACAAAAAAAAAAAAAGAAAAAAAGTCCTCATTAGCAAATAACCAGTATCAATAATTATAAAAGGCAATGCAGTCATATTATTGGAAATTGTAATTGTCTTGTAATACATAAGGTGCAATAGTCTGTTTAAACATCTGCTGTTCCTTTCAATATTCAGATTGGTATTCTTAATGCAATGCTAAGTTTACTACAGAAATACTGTATCTATACTATAATTACAAGCTTTATTGGTGTGTTCATGAATACGGATACATTCTTATTCAGTTCTAAAATCATTGTTCTAGCACCCATGCTGGTATTTCTTGAAAATATAGATAATTAATTATGAAAAAATAGATGAAATTAGGTTTTCAAACGAAATGTTTTTGAGTTGTGGAAAAATTATTTTTTCTGCTATGTTGTTTAGCATTTTTCCTAATGTTCTAGTATACATGGGAGTATATTTCACTAATCTTTCCATCATCTTCAGAAGCTTTTGCATTACTTTATATTTAAATGCATTTATCTAGTGGAGCCATGCTTCCTCCACTGATCACAAATAAATAAATAGCTGTCATAGCTTTGAAATATCTCCCAGTTAAAGGCAGGTCTCCTTGGTAATATGTAATACTGTGAAGTTAGTTCAGTCGCTGCGTCCTGTTAGTTGGTCTGTTACTTTGAGGCAAATGGAGTAATTAAGTGACCAGAAGCAGCACCATTCATTGACTTCAGAAGCTGTTCTGCAAGTTGGTAGTTGGCAGGCTCAGACACTGGGGAGATGACTAGCAGAACTGCAGGTCTCGTTTGAAGCCCAGGGATGGGCCAACTGTGTATCAAAACCCATTTAGTCTGAAACCTGCAATATCAGTTTTTTATGGAAAGTGCAGTGAAATGTGTTGTCGATCTCAAATTCATCCTGACTGGAAAAAGTAAGGTCCAACTGTAGCCGAGCAAACCAAAGAACACGCACCTTGAGGATATAGCTTGAAATTAATTAAATTCAGTTCAGAATTTGCAACTTGGGGTGGTGGTTGTTGTTTTGTTGGGGTAAATTACCCAGAGCAGTATATTCAAATCGTTCTTAAACCTTAGTGCGGTCAGATTTCGGATGAAGCATATCACTTCATCCCCTTTACCAAGGTAACATTTATGTTTTAAGTGATGTTCTTTTGAACTTCCTGGGGGATGTGAAAAGTAATATTCATTTTAGATGGTTAGTCAGTTTAATTTCTAATACCCTACAAGTATTTTTAAAATAAATTATTAGAATCTATATATGCATACACCCATACTTACACGTGCTTATGTATGGAACGATATAGATATGCACATCATATATGTAATGTGTATCTTGTAGCTAATGCATAGTTTCAAAAACAAAAAAAAATGCCACCAAAGAACACTTCCTTCCAAGTGGAACTGAAGAGGAAAGAACTTGAAGGGCTTGTTTACAAGCTTACTTATCTTATTGAGCCTTATTCCTTCCTAAAGGATAGGAGTGAAGAAAGTGAAATTCATGCTGCTCCTGTTTCTGCAGGAAGTGCTTAGGAGCTTAGCTGTAAGTAAATATGGGTGTCCCTGTGGAACTGCAGACCCTCTTCATTGCCTTCCTCCTTTTACCTCCCCTGCACACAGGCTTCTCCCTGCGGGCCAGAGCCCTGCCCCTAATTCTTCTTCGCCAGAACCATTTTTTGCTTTCTTTTCATTTGAGTATCATGTAAGGATATAGTCTGTAGAGTTAAATAGGCTAGACTGTTTTCTGTAACTTGATTAATGACATTAGTAATTACAGCGATAATGAGAACCGATTAAAGGTGTGGGTGCTAATTCTGAGAACAAAGAACAAATTGAAATTTAGGAAGACTGTAACAAGATTCCTCCCACTAGTACCTTGTACTAAATATTTCAAGTTTGTCTTTTGTTTAGAATTTAGAAGAGCCTTCTCCATAGCTTACGTGCATTCTGGATGTTATTTTGGAGGGGAAAGGCAAAGCAGGCATTTGGGGGTAGAGGGTTTTTTGACTGAGGTAGGAAATATTTTCCACTTTTGTATCTTTCTAACATACGGGTTCTGATAGTGGAATATGTCTAATTCGGAGTGTCTTCTTGTTACGTTAATTGTTATTCGGTGGATAAGTAAATCAGACTGTATTGCTTTTACATCAGTAACGTAAAAAACAAAGTTGAAGATGACTGGTGTGCAGAAAATTTGTCATCTACAGGTTGTGTTCATTAGAAAAACTTGATTCTTGACATAACATTAGGCTGACACTGAGTATTAATTTGACTTATTTCTGGATAGAACCTTGTGATACAGCATTTGAAGCTCTTCAAAGATTAATTCTGGGCCTGTAAGAATAAACAGTTGCTGCCACCTTTAGATAAATATTAGAAATACAGAATCCTTGGAAAAGAGCAAGACCTCAGGTTGAAGGAAGATGATGATCGTGCATTTTTTTTGTTTTGTTTTAAGCTTTGTCCTACCTATATGCTTCGGTTTTAACAGTCATTCTGCTGAATTAATTAAAATATTCTTAGAAGCCCAAAGTAATGACATCTTTGCCTCTGTAACCTTTTCTCTAGGACAACTGGCAGGAGTTATTAATGGATCATTCTTTTTCTCCTCCAAGAATATATTGCCAGTGTGGGAATGGTAATGAGTACTTCTTTTTTCATACGCTATTGACTCATCTTAGCTTACCACATTTGAGACCAGATTAATGACTGACTAAAGGAGATGAACGAAAGCTTGCCGTTAGGAATTAGGATGGGAAGAAAAACAATTGCTCCCCTCCCTCCTGTCAAATACCTGGTAGCTGTTGATTTCAATTCTTACCTGATAGCAATTGAAAAAGTGTGTAATTGAACATATTATTCTTACAGACTTTCACTTGTGAATTAATACTGATGCAAATTACTTTGTCCTTTTTTTTTTTTGTCAAATTATCTACCATGTTATTTCGGCAGTGTTTTGCCATTTTGAAATTACCAATCAGATGAATCTTAGCAATGTTTCCGTACAAGAACAACAAAATTTTTTGCATTTGATTAAGATATTTCTTGCCAATGTATACCAAATACTTGTTTGCTTTAGAGAAAATAAAGGCCACTGCTGGTCTAGAGATTGAAATATTAGAAATAAATTTTCTGCTGCTGAAGACCATTTCAGGTGCTTGTTTTTATGCCCTGTATATTCATGTCAAGATTAATTCTGCTTTACCTTTTTTTTTTATTTAACTGGATGGATTTTAGTTATCTTAAGCATAAAAGCCATGTGTTGAGATCAGAATGGATAAGAACAGTTGAGTGCTTGTTCCATAGAAATATTGCATATAATCAGAGCTCTAAATTAACTTTCTAAAATGGGAATCTTGGGCAAAAAAGTACATTATGTTCTTGTAAAATCTGTAGGGGTACCTAAAATGAGAAGGGACATTTATCATTATAAAGGTTGGTTCCTTTTTGATCTGTATAACTCTGAGACAAGATAATATAGAAAGCATTAAGCAATATATTTTCTTGCCTTTTCTGAAGGATGAAGGTCTAAGATGATCTTGTTATCTTCAAGATGCAGAATATTACTGTTTGTCATAGAAATGGGAAAATTTTTTGTGTCAAATTATCAGATTTTGGTGTTTACAGAGCCAGAATGGAGTTCTGTGCTTTTGTAGAAATTGCTGATTCTGAAAGTTCCTGATTGGTTAGACTTTCATTAAGTATAAATATTATAGAATCATAGAATAGTTTGGGTTGGAAGGGACCTCTAAGGGTCATCTAGTCCAACCCCCCTGCCATGGGCAGGAACATCTTCAACTAGATCAGGTTGCTCAGAGCCCCGTCCAACCTGGCCCTGAATGTTTCCAGTCATGGGGCATCCACCACCTCTCTGGGCAACCTCTTCCAGTGTTTCACCACCCTCAGCGTAAAAAATTTCTTCCTTATATCTAGTCTAAGTCTACCTCCCTTTAGTTTAAAGCCATTCCCCCTTGTCCTGTTGCAACAGGCCCTACTAAAAAGTTTGCCGCTATCTGTCTTATAAGCCCCCTTTAAGTAATGATAGAATTAGTTAGTATTGAAAATATTACTGACTTAGGTTGGTATTGATTTTTATAAATGCATTAGATTAGAGTTTGAAGTTTTCAAGTTTAAATAGATTTCTCTGTTTGGAAGAGGGTAAAGGTTGTGGTAATATGAAATTGATCCTAATTAGATATTTCCTTAATTGATAGCCAGTCTGCAATGTACAATAACATCCTGTCCTGGCATCAATGCCAGTATTTAAAAACATCAACAGGAGAAGTACATTTGAAATAGAGAGGATAAGTTTTTTTGAAAGATATTTGTGACCTGTCAATTTGGCTCTTAATCTTTGTGCTATGTATTCTCCATACTTTGATTATTAATTTCTAATTTCTGTAATTTTGACTAAACTTTAAATTTCAGTACTGTATTTTGGAGGCAGGAAGGCGGGGACATCAAAACTGTATGGTGATGTTGAATTCTAGAAGAAAACAAAGTGTGTGAATGTAGTTGGCTTGAAAAATCATAGATAATGTCGTATGCTTTTTTTTAATGGAACATTTATTAGCAGTAAAACCAGATCAAGACAAAAAGGTCAAAGGTAGAAAGAAAATAAAAAAGCACTTAGCTTACGAAAATCCTTGCTTTAATGTGCTGCCTGTGTAAAAACATTTAAAAGATTAGCTATCTAAAGATAGGAATATAATCATAATTTTATTAATAAGCAATGATTGGAAGTAATCTATTATTCCCTTGTTCTTCTGATCATCAAGCAAACTAGTAATTATTGAGGCTTAGGGGATGACTTCATTGTGTAGTTACTCCTGTTTGCCTACTGCAGTATTACATCCCTTTGAGAAGGTGGTAAAGCATACAGCTGGACAGACCACTAGACTGATCCACTGTGGCAGTTCTATTTACTTCTCTTCTTTATAAATAAAATACAACTGGTTTATAATGCAGTTCTACTGATCTGCTGTCCTACCCGTAGTGCATTCCAGCAGCTTTGAGCCATACGCTTGTGTGTAATTTGTTTCACTGTGTGTCTGTGCCTCGGTAAATATTTTCCTAGGAAATAGCATTTAAACCGAATGTGTTGTTTATTGTGGCTTGCAAGTTATTGTACTGTTGGTTTTGGTGCATTAGAGTTCTGCTTGAAAAAGTGCTTTTGTGGAAGAAAGTGGACAGCCTGTAAAAATAAACTTCATAGAGAAGCAAGTTTATGCACATGTCAGTCATGCCATAAATCTGATTCCAGAAGCAAGCACAGTGTCACGGTGCTACCTATGACAAGAAAAAGCTTATGTGGGTGCCATGTTGCATTAAAGAGAACACTAGAGATCAGGTGCTCCAGCTATAAAGTAAGTTACTGTATTTCAGATGAAATGCAACTGCCTGGACTCATAAACTAATTATGACATTGGTAAGAAGTTTGCAACATCTCTGAAATGCTTGCTGTGGGTAGCTGATATTTGCTGTGCTTCCCTAAAGAAAATTGCTGATAAATAAGCTGAAGAAAAGTTAATGTTTTTCTTCTTTACTGATGGATTGGTCTTAGCACACCTGAGTTACTACATACCTAGTTTGTCAGTTCTGTAAGCCCACCTCAAGGACTATTTGAGGTGCTTCTTACTCCAGAGGTGGAATTTATCTTGAGTGTAACTTATGGTAACAGTGGCAAAGCTATTCACTGCCAGTTTGATCCTGATTTGTTTTACTGGGATATCTTTTACTCTTTCACCTTGCATAGCTTCATTAGTTTCATGTTTTTAATAGATTTTTGAAGCTGCAAGTCTGATTTACACATACTCAGTATATTTATATAGATGTATTTGTGTATAGCTAAAACATATGTTTGGTTTTGTATATGTATTTTATAGCATTTTGGAATTCATCAGTATTTGCTTAAAATGAACTGGATGCTTGTTCTGTTTTGATGCTGCTGTGCATTAATTGATGAGTGAAAGCTGTCTTTGGTCACCTCTGTGTGTAACCACGTGAGACCAGCCAGAGTTTCTTCATCCTTAATGAAACTTTTTTTGATCTAGCTGTACTCTGACATGGAAAGTGACTGTCCATGTTCATAACAACTTCAGAACTATTAGAAATGGAAAACAGAATCGCTTCTCTTATTCTTTTAAAAGAGAAAAAAAAGCAGCCTTGGATGATGGCCAAATGAAATCTTTAAAAAGGAAAACTGCACCACCTGAATGCCCACTTGTTTCAAAAACTAAAATCCTCCTTTTCTGTTCTGCAACCCAGTATTTCCCATGTTTCTTCTTTAGGTCACTGTTCCTTCATTTAATGTAGTCATTTTTCCCAGTCTGGAAAGTGAATGCAAGTGATGATAGTAATGACCGAATGAATGATAGTAATGACCGAAAATAAACTACTGAAAATACCTCTATGGGACACACCTGTGTGAATCCAAATCCATTTCTTAATATCTGTAAGCTTCTTAAGTCCTTGAGAATTAATTCTGTATAAATTCTTAGGTTGCTTGAGACAAGAAAACTCAAATGAAGCATTAAATAACAGTTTTTCGTAAAATGACAGTGCTCCAACCATTTGACCTTATCTTGTTTGAAAATCACACAGCCACTAGCTCATTTGAAATGCCTTGCTCAGAACCATCTGGTGCTTAATGAATTGATACATGTTTTTTTTAAAGTATCTTTTTGTTATCTTTTTGAATTTTTATTCTTTCCAGTTTCAGTCAGAAAGGATAGGACTTTATCTGTCTACAGAATCACTTCTTGATCTTCTGGGTAAAAATCCTACAGGCTGCATTTTTCATAAACAGTCCCTTTCAAAGTCATAAGGCAATGACATTACTATACATCTGAATGAAGGAAATATGAAGTGTAAATTATCTTGTGCAGCATTGTTTCCATTCCAAAAATCATTCTAAATTTAGTACAACGTAGTCCTTCATAACTAGCAAGAATTCATTAGTGTTCACATTTTTAGTCTTCTGTACTTGTCCTGTTGACACAGATAGGAACAGTTCAGTATATATATCCCCACCGTGTGGTTTCACAGCAATGACTCTCTTGCTACTTTGATAGCATAGGTCATTTCTCTTCTGAAGGATTTTAGCATCTCCATCTTTCGCAGTTCCCATATTGGCATAAGAATGCATAGAAGACCTTGTTTGGATAGTCTTAATTTACTAACATTTAATTTTTCTAACATTTAATTTTTCTTTCTGATTTTTCACATGCAATGTTAATTTGATAGCTGTGTTTTAATTTGTAATATCTATAGCATATAGGCTACATTTTTTGGTTGTTTTTCATTTGTTTGTGTTTTGTGGAGGTTTTTTTGTTTATTTATGAGTGACTATGGCTTACATTTTGCCTTCTTGTAAACCTGGTATTTGAAAACGCAGAACTTGGAATACGCCACTACAGTGGAAAAAAAAATCAGGATTGCTTTCCCTCTGACTTAGTTCTTGCAGTTCAAACTACCTTTGAATATGGCTGACCTTCCCAGGTTCAGGGCTTCCAAAAAATGAATTGGAAAACAGTATTTAAATGTTGGAAGAGTCCATGCTAAATCTATGTGAAGATGAGGCAAATGACACCAGTTAAACTACATTCTCTATCTCTAGACATTTTGGGAATTGAGGGGAAGAGGGATAAAAAGGTTATTTAGCAGCTGGGATTCTGGGAGGTGATCCCTTTGTTCCACATGGTAAGAAAACATAGTCCTTTCCAGGTCACCTGGGGTAGAACTTCCAGATTCAGGAAGCTGGTTAGAGGAATAAAGGAACAGAGCAACTAAAATTGTTTCTTTACGTGTTAATACATAGTTAATTTTGTGTCCAGCAAAACTAAATCTACAACAAAGAAATACTATTAAGTATTTTATTGCTGAACAATGTTCCCTCTGTGTTTTCGTCTCTCCTCTATTTCAATTCTGTGTACATAACTGTTTAAAAAAAGTCTGCTGGCAATGCTGTTGGGTAAAGTAGCCCATTCTAATTCTGTCTAATTCTGTTTTCCACCCCCTGATTTTAACAGCCATTCCATCCTAGCTTAATTATATATATCTAGTGTCCATATTTGAATAGAACGTCAGTCCCTATTCTTCTTTGGCTTAGAAGAAAAAGCTAGTTTCTGGGTGTCCAGCATCTTTCATCTGGTTTCCAAATGAACGTATATATGAAAACTTCCTCCTAACCCAGGTTTCTAAACTGTTTAGATTTCTGACGTGGAAGAGGTAAATTAAAACACAAAGTTGTAGACCGTCAGTCTAGGTAGCAGATAAATAGGAAAATGTCTTCCAGACTAGTCAAGCCATTTGAAAAATAACCCATAAAATTTAGTTGCAATGACTTGATATTTTTATGATTCCTTTTAATGGATTAGCATTATTGTTTAATATAAAACATTAAGAAATAGAACGCTGTATGTAGTCTTGATGATGTCTTAGACCAAAGTGTTGAGTTTTTTGCTGTTCAGAATTACTTCTCTTACAAAAGGATTGTTACAGAATGCCCGCTGTGGCATGATAGTAATTTTCTAAGGATATAATTTATTGATTTTTCTGTCTTTCTTTCTCTTCACAGTATTTAGACTCACTCATAAAATGCAAAACAAATTGAATCTACATCACCTTCACTCACTGTAGACTTTAATGCATTACATTACATCTGTGCAGCTGTAGTACTTCTTGAGAGGAGAAGAGGCTTGGCATGGACGCCACTGTTTTGATTCCCAGGGGCGGAATCAAATGTGAAATGACAATCCCTAAAATCACTTAACTTTCCCATTATTGAAGGTCAGAAACTGGTCCAAGCTAATGAAAGACTAGTTATACTGGCTAATCGTGATAGAACCTGTGCTGCTATCAGGCTACGAACAAATTCTGTAAAGACATTTATCTCATCTCTACATTGTTAGAAATTTTTCTTCATTAAAATAATACATAATCGATGGATCTATGTAATATTTTCCATTCTCTCTCCACTGCCAGACCACTAACAAGATATAACATCAAATGCTTTCTTTCCCTTTTTGCTTGTATTTACATTTAACAAAAAATATAAAATGAGTACCTTGGCTGGTTGCTGTTTATGCTTACCAGTACATACCCTGAGTTTGCACACCTATATAAAAAATATTCTTTCTTCTGTTTCCTTCTCCTCTCCTTCCCTCCTCTAAAGGACTACTGCTGAAATGATGCTTTAAAGCTGGTTATGGATTTGGACAGGAAAGTACAGAAGGTAAAGTTCTCTCAAGTGTTAACTTAAGCTTGCAGTTAGGAAAGTCATTGCTATTCTGACCTGGACAGATTTTTAGTAGCATATCCTTCCACTCCTACTGAATTGAGGTCAGTAGTATCTTTCAGACTTCCCTTACTGCCCGCCCCTCCCCCCCCCCCGGCTTCAGGAACCATAGCAGACTCTTCTTCATTCACTGTGAACTTCAGCTCTAAGTTATTTAGCTGTTGAGCACCTGGATATTGTGATTGTTCTGCATGGTTCATGCTTGATAGTAGTGCAAAAGTGAAGAAATTTTATTCCATCAGCATTCCAACACTTCCACAAAGCTATGATAAAAAAGCTCATGCAGGCAAGTTAAGCATAACTCTGCTAGTAAGTAGAGTACTATCAGTGGTCTAGTTATAGCAGTCTTGAAATCAGAGCATTTACTCATGTCCTCAGGTGGACCTTGCAGCCTCTTCTGAGCTTTGTGCAGCTGTGACGATACTACTTGCAAGACCCTGGATAGCTAGCAGTCCAGATCTGGAATGGCTATGTAGGCTGCAGTCATTGCAGGCATCTGAAATATAGATATATTCTTCAGTCAGTCAATCCGGAAAGAGTATGTAGCTTGCTTTCCAGTAAATAGGTTAAACTGAGGGCTAAAACAAAAAGTGGGATGTTACACAGTAGACTGGTTTGGGGGTTTTGTTTGGTTTTGTTTGGTGATTTTTTTTTTTTTTCTGGAACTTAAAATGTACCTTGCAAATCTAAAGAGCTGACGTGGCTAATGAGAGCAGAGGAAGAAACTGATCTCAGTTGTCAATAAAGCTTATCTTGTTTTGTTGTTTGCTGATGAAGTTTTTGCAGCTGAACAATTAGGATTAACGTTTTGCCTCCTACATTCTTTATAATAAATAGGTCCTTTTTAAAAGTATAATCTTATGATTCACAAGGTATTTTTTGTTACTGTTAGACGTAACTTGGAAACATCTGTTTAACTCCCAGGATGTAGATATTACTTAACTAGTAGCAGGAATAAAATATGCTGTTCCCTCATGTGAGAACTGAGATATGTTAAACTTGGCTTTTTTTGGCCTTAAAAGTACAAGATTACAGATATATAAAAATAAATTGTATGCAGCTGTAAATAACAGATTGAAAAGCAATGAAGTGACAAACTAGGGTTATGTTAGAACATGTTGTTACAGTATAAAATATTCTAAATTACTAGAGTTAATGTTATAGGCTTCATTTCAGATGTTGCAAATCAGGAAGACTGAAAAGTATGGGATCATATTTTAAGAGGCTTATAGGGGTTTAAAAAGTGCTTATAATCTGTTAACAAACACTTTTTTCTTTTTTTTTTTTCTGTCTTATGTGCTTTGGACAAAATACCAAATTAGATGGAATTTTAATCTGAAAATCTCTCTGCTTCAAAATAACATGCAATACTTGCCTGCATTTTTCTATTCACAGCTGGTTCTTGGCCACTATTGGCATTAATGGGTATTAAAAGATTCATTTGTGTCAGAAGAAATTGCCTACCCCACATCAAAACAGGGGAAAGTAATGTAATCAGTCTTAATTTGAGATCAGTTCTTATTCTGTGTTACTTTCCTAAGCAGAATCAGATTTTTACAAAGGTGGAACATTGATCTCTGACTTGAGAGTACAGTGACTCTTAATGTTGCATGATCAGTACAGGCTAAACTAAGTGCAGAATATGTACCACTTATAACAGTTACCAGATGTTGGTAAGTAATGCTTCTTTTGAAGGTCATAAACTTTCCAGATTCAGGTGCGAAGACCTACAGAAGTCTTTCGTTTACTTTCAAAGAAGGTGGAAATCCATGGAAATCATAGAATCAAATCCTCCTGTTCAGGCTGAGCTAGGAGACTTCTGAATTTTAAGGCTCAAATTTAAGTTGGGAAGGACGTTAACCTTGAAAGATAAATTGAGAAATTGATGTTCAGATTTAAATCTGCAGCTTCAAGTATTTCAAAGTTATAACTAAATTAATAAATCCAGTAAAGATACTACTTTCTATGAATGTTCTGTCTTTCAGATCACTTAGTCATCCTTTCTGGTTGATAATTTAAATATTAAAATTATCTAGAGAACATTCCATTCATGTGATACGGGAATTCATTAAGTTGTGAGAGAGAATTATCTAATAGGATTGCAATCACAGAAATACTATTTCTGTAATCTTCTACTTAATAATTCAAGCTGTTTAATAAGGCTTTCGCGTGGCTATTTAAGAGAGTTCAGAAACCTTTTATCTGTTTGGTTCTTTTTAGCAGCAGTTTCCTCTTTTATTCAAAAGAGCTCCTGAACAAGGCTGTCAGCGCCAATACGCGTGAAAGGATGTGTAAGTCACTTGGCAGGGAGATGAGAGGGCTGAAAAAGGAGGGGAAGAACATGTTCATCCTGTCGACCTTTATGATCAGCTGTTACGTTACAGTAGTCATGGAAAGCCTTGGGCTAATGGTAGTCTAGGAACTGTAACTCTCTGGTAATGATGATTTTAACAAAACAAGTATGCTCAGTAAGAAGAGGCATCTTAGGGAAGTGTGAAGTGCCACTACCAGTTGGAACTTCTTCAGTCTAAATATTTTGATTTTGGAATACCTAAGCTTCCTGAGTTCTAGAGTTCACTTAGTCCTTTATTACTGTAAATATTACTTTATTACTGTTGTAGTGTTTCTCGTGGGTCATTCCGGACACAGCTGTTCCTTGTTGTGAACAGTTTCCGTGACAATTTTAGTGGAGGAAGAGATCTGCCTTCATGTTTTCAGTGCTGTGTTGCAGTAATGAAGAACTGTTATTTTATTAATTTTTTTTGTGGCATAATTCTTTCTCCTAACAAAACTTATCAGTTTGACTGCTGAATCTGGCTAATATGTGGGAGTCATCTGAGCCTTGACAGCCTAGGGGAAACTTTCAGACTAGAGAA
>NW_008825300.1:338452-351321 GCF_000699105.1 Pygoscelis adeliae | reverse complement strand
TGGAAAAAAAACCATTTCTAGGCAGTTGAATTCCCGTCTGAACAAATGCCAGGTAAAGAACTTGAGCTTCCTGTGGTCACTTTCTTCTTTCTGAAGTGTTGTTTTCAGTGGTTGAGTGCTGTTTGGAGGGTGGAGGAGGAGGTGGCTTTTGCGAAGTGCTCTCTAAAAGAGTGACTAACCAAATATAAGCTACATTCAAGTTGATTTTTATTATTGACAGTAGCTGATCGAAACAGGTGGGAGAAATGTGCACAATTAGCAGAGAAAACATTCAGACATAAACATACTCATACCAGTCCTGGGTGACTGGGATGTTGCTAGAAGATTGCTCTTAAATGTATAGCTCCCAGGTTACGAGACCACGTTCTCCCTGAGGGCAGCTGCTCTTGCACAGCCAGTCAGTCTCCAGCCAGACACTGCGTTTTTTGTTTGATGAGTTCAAACCATCGCTCTTGACTGACTCCATCCTGACCTTGACCAGTTCTCACTCAGTCTTCTTCCTTCTCACTCATGAGCTACAACCTTATTTCAGCCTATGTGGTAACGGAAGTTGGTGGTTTTGAATATGCCACTTAAATAGTTTTTTGTAAAGGTACAGATTGAGTTTGTAGCAAACACGGAATTTTCAAAGTCACCTACCTGATTTAGAAGTGTGAATCTGTTGACAAATACACTGTGTTCCATGCCTCCATTGTAGCAAGTTAATGCATTATGTTTCTCAATAATAATTAACACTACTTAATCAGAAGCTCAATCAATAGTATTGACACAGCGACTGTAAGCAGCACCTTTGTTTAGAAAAATCCTGTGTTTTATCTTCAGGGCATGTTGCTACCTGATTCTCCCACCCACCCTAAAAGAAATGTCAATACTTTGGTGAATTGAATTTGAAACAAAACAAAACAACAAAAAAATCGCATCTGGAGATGCATAAACCCTTTGGATTGCCTTGACAGGGAAAAGTTGAATTAGGCTTTGTATTGGTTTTGGCTGCGATGGAGCTCATTTTCTTCATAGCAGCCAGTATAGTGCTGTAGTTTAGATTTGTGACCAAAACTGTGTTGATAACAAACCAGTGTTTCAGGTGAGCAGTGCTTACACAGTGTCAAGGCCTTCTCGGTTTCTCATTCTGCGTGCCCCCAGCGAGTAGGCTGGGAGTGGACACAACCAGGGAAGCTGACCCAAGTTGACCAAGGAGATACTCCATGCCATGTAACAGCATGCTCAGCAATAAGAACTGGAGGGGGGGTGCTACCTTTTCCCAAGGTAGGCATTGCTCAGCAACTGGCTGGGCATTGGGCAGCTGGTGGTGAGCGATTGTTTTTGCATCATCTGTTTTTTGTTGGTTTTTTCTCTCTCCTCTCCCCTCCCCTCCCCTTTCACTTATTAAATTGTTTTTATCTCAACCTTTGAGTTTTCTTGCTTTTGTCCTTCTGATTCTCTTCCCCCCCATCCCACTAGGTGAGGGTAAGCAAGCAGCTGGGTAGGAGCTTACCTGCCAACGAGGGTCAGCCCACCACAGGCTTCTTTCATTCAAAACAGATTTTTTTCATATTAAATGTAACACTTTATAGTAGTCACTGTCTATTTATCCTATATGAAATCTGTTTCCTCTCTCTGAATATTCCTTACAGGAAAATATTCTGGTTTTGAATAGAATTTGATTAGATATTTCAGCTTGTGGTCATGAAGAAATGTAGGAAATACAGTATTTCGCCTACTGGCAGAAATGGCTGGAAGGTTTCAACCAAAAAAGCCATACTTTTTCGTTATAGGATGACATCAAAGTCAATAAAAATCCACAGGGAAGTTATCCCATTTCCAGTGATTTTACCAGTCAGCTGATGAAAAGCAGCAAAGCTCACAAGCTTTTTCAGTGTTCACAACTTTGACAGCTCTCCACTCGTGGCCCCAAAGGAACTTCATTTAAGATAAATGTTTAGATTTGGCATCTCATTCTCAAACAGAAGCTTGCCATGGTGCATAGCTGCTGTTCTTTGTTTTAATTGCACATTCTGCTCCTTGACAGGTCAGCTATGATAGTGGCATTTCGTGAGATCCTGTAGAATTCCAGAACTTTTCCAGAGTAAGCCCCTTTCACTCACAATTGTCGTAATGGGCAAATATCACTGCTCAGTAAGATTTTTAGACTTTACGGGTTTTATAATCCCCAAGAAAATTACCCTTTTTGGAGAATAAATTAAGCTTTCTTCCTGCAAGGTTTTCAAAGTTATTACATACAAAGTCTTTTCCAGCTTGGATCTTTAGATATGAATTTTTTCCCAAAGGTGTGAATTTCTGTGTATTTGGCCTGTATTTGATATACTGGGTTAATAATCTTGACTGTAACTATTCATCATTAATATGAGCACTAATATTAACTATCACAATTAAATGGTTTTTAATACTGATTTTAATTTGTCAGGATTTATCTGTAAGAAGATATTTGCTTAAAATATAGTAAAAGTAACAACATAATCCGTCCCCCTCAAAGATTAACAACATTTTGGGCAAAGTAAAGATAAGAGACAAATTCCTACAATAAATTGAAGCAAAGATGTGTTAAATGAATTTTTCTGTTTGAAATTTGAATCAGTAATTTGATCAGATAAGTCTCTTCATGCCCAGGGCAGGCACTCTTAAGAAACACTTTTCATATGCAGGGTTTTTCTTCCTTTTCTTGGTCTTCGTCAGATTTTCTGTGGAGAAAATATTTTTTGATCCTTTTTCTCCACCTTTGAATCTGGTCTTACTCAGGTGACCCAACAGAGTAATACTTGCAAAGCTTTAGATAACATTATTTCACATATCATCTGTGCAACGTAGCTTTCTTTTAGTATCTGTAAGGCCATTTATCTTTTCAGTCAACGCAAATAATCTGTGTGTATAAAAGCATTTATATTAATTTAACTGTTCAAAAGTATGAATAATTTACTTGACACCATTGCTATGGAGTACTGAATAAAACAGAAGAGAATCTCAGTAGATTAGGAGATATTCTCATTATCAAGAGATCTCATCAAGGAAAAATCTTTTTTTACTCTAATGGCCCCTATGTTGTTTAATGTCACTATTTAAAATAAAAGGGCACTAGCATCAGAGATAATACTTCCATTTTCTTCCGACTGTAGCAAGAAAGCTTATCCTACTCAACTGTCATGGAAGGGATTTTTATATTCTCTTGCAGAACCATAGGAAGGGTTGGTTTTTTGTAATACAGCTCTTTCTAAATCTGAGATTTTGCAAGCCACGTTGAGAAATTTGGATACACCTTGCTTGTTAGCAATAAAAATACTGAACTGTTGAACCCTTAAGGTAATTAAGGTAATTTTTTTTTTTTAAAGACCTCATCTCCACTTGATTAAATTTTATTCCCTGTGCTCTGCAGAAGTCATTCTGTTTATGTGCTGCTTTCAGGTATTGGTCAGCTAATGGTCTGCTGTGTTTCATGCTACTTGATTTTCTTTAATTTGTGTAGTTCTGGTTAGGATATGTTGAAATAGGGGAGTTAAACAGCAGGGAACATGCAGATGCATTTATTTGGTATGTTTAGAGAGAATATTATTTGGCCAGCTAAAAGTGGGGTCGCTTCTTAGAGAAGTTTATGAAAAAAGTTCAATCAATGATATGTGCAAAGATACTCTCATGAAATGCCCAAAGCCACAAATAGTTGGAGACTTGGAAAATATACTAGATAAGTATCACTATATATGTACCTTGCTCTAAAACTTTTTTGAAAGGATCTGCTGATTCTTGTGATTTTCTTAAATGTCCATCAGTTTTTCTTAAACAACATCTTTAGGAGTTTTCTTGGAACATAATGAACATTCAAACCAGATCAGGCCAAAATCTATTTAGCCTAGTATTTTGTCTTTGATAGCAGTGATCACCTTAATTCATTATTTGCCAAACAAAATTACCAATTTCCAATGCTTTTGGAAAGCATATACATCCTGAAGGGAAGGTTTACAGCATTTAAACAGTTTAAAGCATGGTAATCTGAAGGAGATCAAACAGCTAGCTTCAATACAGTTCCTACCTGTAGCTAGATTGATTAAAATTAAAATAAATAATAATATGAGCATAAGACGTGTTTCTATTGGCAAGCACTGCTAACTGTAACTCAGGATTGAGACTTTCTGTGACTTGTTCTAGCTGTTGTGAGTCCAAAGTAATGTTGTAGGAATCATCCGATTTCTGCTATGTTCAGAAACACTTTAGTTTTTCTGTGGGGCAAATCCCAGCTCTCGTCCTTGAACATGGAGAGAAGTTTTGCAGTGGAGCTGCTTGTACTCTAGTAGATTTAGGGGCGGTTTAGGGAAGCCTACGTCAGGGGTGTTCATGGGCTGCAGACTGCAGAGCCCGGTTACTCGCAAGCTGTTGATCGGCACTGCCGGTGGAGATATTCAGCTGGAACAACTATAAATTCCCACAGAGCAGCCCACACTAGAGGATTTCTTCCCCCTCAGTTTCCCGCTGCTTGAGCCACAGTACCTTCAGGTTTAGCATAACAAACATTATCTCTGCCAGAGAGAGAACCTACCAGAAACAGAATGCTAAAATAGCAGACTTTCACTGACAAAAAGACACAAAAGGACATGAGGCTAAAAAAAAAAAGTCTCATTGTGACTGGTATGAGCTGCCATACTAGTAGATTTGCAAAATTTTTTTTCTCCAGTCTATTAAAACTTTTTAAAGTAGTAGTGAATGAGTTTAGTATCAAGGAAATACTGTGGAACAGTATTAGTGCAGTAATTATGGGTAGGTGTTTTTCAAAACCCTTTTTGAAAACCGAGATGGAGGTGGATAAAAAAGGTTTAACAATTCAAAAAGGAAAAAAAAAAAAAAAAAACCAAAAAAAACCCAAACCAAACCACTTCTACTTTGAGACACGCAAATTACTGTAGTAATTTTTGTCAAGCCTGGAATTTGAAAATTAATGCCTGACATTGACAACTAAGACAACATCCAACATGAATAGCCATATTATGTTAAGGACTGAAGATTAAATGACGTTTTCATGAGTTTGAATTCTATTTGTATCCATAGAGAAGCTTTGGTATTTAACAATTATTTGAACCAGGTAATAATTCTGTGCTGAAAACTTCAATTGCTAGTTAACTTGAAATACATTTTTTACCTTTGTAAGGCTTGTAAGTCCTTTGAGCAAATCCTTGGGAAAAACCTTTCTAGACACACAGATACACAGAGGGCAAGGAGTGCTGGCACCAGAGATTTGTTAAAAGCAAATTGTTCCCAGCCAGCTTGTCTTCTGTGATGAAGTGACTGGCTTGGTGGATGAAGGGAGAGCGGCAAATGTCATTTTCCTTGACTTCAGCAAGGCATTCAACACTGTCTCCTCTAGCATTGTCATAGCAAGGCTGGGGAAATATAGACTGGATAGGTGGACAACAAGGTGGGTGGACATCAAGGGTAATGGTCAGCAGTTTCAAGTCCAAATGGTAGCCAGTTACTATTGGTATTCCTTTTAAGTCAGCACCAAGGCCCATGCTGTTTAACAGCCTGGATGACAGGCTGAAATGCTAAGAGAGACCTAAGAAATTAACTGTGGTTCTTTAAGGGGAAAAATTAACTTTATTATATTTCTGAATTTCCTTTAAAAATAGATTTATTATCTTTAAAAATCACAGAAATACTTGGCCTGAAATTACTGTTTATCTCAAGGATTTTTCCCATGCTTAGGTAGGGGAAAACCTCTTACTTGCAGGTAAGAGATTTGGAACCTGCGAACACAAGATCAAAATATTAGCAAACTGGTTTTTTTTCTTTGTAATTTTATTTATAATTTAATCAAATTTTATATATGTGTATGGATTCTAATAATAATCATTGGTATGAAGGGTTAGAAAACTGCTATAACTAAGCAAAGAATTTAAAGCTGGTCTGTTGTATAAGTCAAAAGGATCATTATTAATTTTAGATGGAAATTAAAAAGGTGATTTATTTTCAAAATTCCCTTTTGAAGCTATATGCTGTCTTTGTCACCTCCATTTTTGAAGAGTGATGAGGTAAACTGGAAAGTAATCTTAATTCCTAGCTATAATTAGAAATACAGTCTTAAGGTTTCTTTCACTATTCTTTGTCAGGAAACCCAAAATTTATATTCATCTCTTCCCCTCTTAGTGTTTTTTTGTATTTGGCTTTTGTCAATTTAAACTTTTTCAGGAAGTATTTTGAAGTAACTTGGGAAGAGAAATAATGCTGTACTATATAGGCTCTTCCCTTCTTCAGACCACTTTCCCACTTACAAAAAGCATCTCTGTGATGCTTCCTTCTTTCACAAGGATATGTTCATTCTTAATTTTTCAGCACCTTTCTTATTTCCCTGGAGTCCTTTAGTTTTGTATTGATATTTTAATTGTTCAATGCTTTTGGTTCTTAAGTGATGAGTGCATAGGCAGTTAACAAAACACAAAATAGTGTGTTTTGTAAACTGCCTATTAACAAAAAGCCATTCTTTGTATTTACAATCAATGTATCCAAACTTTTGTTGCACTTTTAGTGGCACCAGTATATCTGAGTGTAAATGGCATGTGTAGGCATATAGAATAATTGTGTTGTGATAGAGGTGGTCTTGTTAATGAATTTGAACTGATTGTCATTATGCTTTTAACCTTTACTCAGTGACACAGGTCCAGTTTTATGCAGTTCAATGGGAACCATAAATACCTGTTTTCTTTAAATAAAAAGTTTTCATGTGACAGATGGAACTTCTTAATTATCATAGCTAATTGCATTTATTTCCCTCTCAGAAGGTAGTTGCTAAATGTTGTATTAATGCATCTACAATTAAAAAGTGAATGCTTGCATTTACAAATCACTCACTGTGGAGTCTTATCATTAATGTACAGATAAATCCCTGCATTGAACTGAAATACATTCGATATGGCTAATAGAGAATGCAACGAACCTTTTATGAATGTGTGATAAAACAAATCATGCAAACTAAATAATGGTATCTCCGGAGACAAATTAGTTTCTTTAACAAATAGACCGGTTCCCATGCTGATTGATGATAGTATTTCTGTATCTTTCAGGCAATAGGTGTGGTGGGTTAAGGATGTACTTTTCTCTTGTGCATGATAAAAGGCCTAAAGCAAGGCCACCTGATTTCATGGGCTGCAAGACCCTCTGATATAGCTTGTGATCATAAGAACCAAAAATGAGTCTGAGAGGAGCTGCGGTGCTTCCTGCAGTGTTATTTCTTCAGTTTTTATGTCCATAAGCAAGTAACGCTGCTGGGATCACAGGTCTAAAACACTCACCCAAGGGTCACTGTCCCTCTACTATTTCTGCGCCTTTGGGCCCAAATAACATTATGTATGATTATACAGGTCACTAATTGAACTTTCTAAGGGGAGTGGGGAGTTTAATTCCAATAGTTTATATTTCACTACAGCAAATTCAACATAAAATGTATACTTTGTTTAGCAAATTGGATTACCAAGCTGTGTAGCTATTGATCGATTTAGAAATTTGCATGTTCCTTTCCTTTGGGTAGACAACTTCAGATAATAAGACAAAAAGTATTACCAAAGAAAAAGCTGTATTAGAAGTGACCTTATTAAGCTGCTTGTTTGAGTAACTGAAAATAAATTAACACTATGTTTCTGTGCTTTTATATATAGCAAAATTAAACTGAAGAAACCCACTGAATTAAGCTTGATTTGTTTAGTTTCAAACTGAAGCTGACCTAAACATACATGTTTTGTTGATACTAGAAATTAATATTAACCTAATATTTTATATTAAACAGTATAAATACATATTTTCCCCATGTTATCTGGCAGTATTTGCTCCACTTACTCAGTGAGTCTGCAAATACTGTTAGATAGAGAAAAGCTGTGTGCTTGCCCTTAATAGAGACTGTATACCTTAGAAAAAGCAGCAACACAAGCATGCGACTCTTTCTGGTCACAGTGGAGACTGTAGCCATGCAAAATTTGAGATCACAGGCTCTTTGAATTGAACATCTTGGGAACAATGCGAGTTCTTTCCTACTAAAAACAGCTTAGAACATCAGCTGACCCATACCCATATTTTGGTGGCGTGTATCTCATCTTACAAGTGTTATGAAATCTCTTTCCTGAGAAGACGTATGTGAAAAGCTGTTGAAAGTCTTCCATTGAGGAGCTTGTGTCTCTAACCTAGTAGATGAGAAGTCCTGAAATCCCTCAAGAGTCTTCAGAGAGAAAGAAGGAAAAAAAAAAAAAAGGTGGTTAACAGCAGTTGTCATGTCTTTGGTAAAAACTAAGCAAAGATGGAAAACAGTCTTTCCAGACTCTAGGAAAGAGATGTTGACTGTCACATTTCTTCAGGTTTTTCTTCAGTGGCTCAGTGCAGCTGGCTGGCATAAGTTTACACCTAAGTGGGTACAGTTAAGGCAGTTTTGTTGTTCAGTCATGGAACAAACTTCTCAGGAGATCTTGCATCACGGTAGTTATCTCCTGAAGAGCAGCTTAAAAATTTTGAAGGTTGCAGGTGATTTGTTCATAGGAATGACTCTCCAATACATCCAGTGCAAGTGTTGCTATTCTTGCAGTGATACTAATGTAAGGACGAGGCATAGTCAGTCATACCACAACCACCTACACATGCTCTAGAAATACGCTGATGAAATTCAATAGGCTACTGACACATGGGTTTCTGTGATGCTCATAGATTACAGTGGATTTTTTTTTTACTGTTTTACTGACATTTCATTGGAAAAGATTATCCAAAAGTAGTTCTCCAAAACAGTCTCAGAATAGCAGCTTCTGCAAGTCACTGCCCATAGAAAAATACAGCAGATCTTACCTGGAGAGAGAACACAATATTGTATTAGCTAGAGAGAAAAACAATTACTATCATTATGCCAAACTTCCAAGTTCATTCTTCTGTGCCGAAAACAATGTGGAGAAATAGATATCAATCTTTGGCCACAAATCCTGATACTTTCAGGAATATAGGAAATACAGAATATTTTCGTTCTGCAATTTCCTAATGACATTGACGGAAGGTCAACAATGTGTCAACTTCTACTCCCCAGCACATTTTAAGACTTTCGAGGATGCTTAGTTTTATAAAGCTCTCCATGTACCCTGCTTCCCTTGAATTCAGCAGAAGCTTTGTACACAGTACCTGTGTTTATTGGAAAAGCTACCTGAACAGAAGCCAAAATAATCTCCTAGGAACTGGCTTTAAACGAGCAAATTATGAACAAAATAACAATTGACTGAAGAATCTTGAAATAAGAAAGTGTACAATATTTAAAGTTTGGTTTTATTATCAGACTTCTCAGTGTCTGAAGAGAGACCACTTGAAAAGATAGTTTCATTTCTGCCTCTGCAAATTCCAACTCACAGTATTCTCAGATATTCATCTCTTCAACATTAATGCCAATTGTTACTTTCCTTTTCTAAATGCAGCCCCTCTGTTCCATGCAACAATAGAAAAAAAACAAACCTGTGGCTGTTCCACATCCTATACAGCCATTATTTTTAATTACTAATGTGAAAAATGTAACAACATTGGTATACAGGAGGCCAGGGTACTCTTTGCTTGGTATTTCTCATATTGGCTCATCATATGTGAGTCACTGTGTGTAGGTTCTTGGGTCCCTCCCCCACCTCCATAGTTTCATACTAATTGTGGTTTCGTTTAATAAAATTTTAAGGCAGTTTTTTATCTCAGGAGTTCCTATATGTGCAGCTTGTACTGCTGTTCCACAGGCTACCTGGGGCAACCTTCAGTTTCGGTCTTCATTGTTTGTTTGCTGTTTCTAAGGAAAGGAGTATTATCTGTAAAATGAGTCTGAGTGGGTCTTTTGTACTTCTTTTTCCTTATGAAACTAATAGTAAAATAACCCTCAAATTAATGTTTGGGTTTTATTTTTTAACCTGGCAATATTTTTAAGTAGACACACTTTTCAGATTAACGATAAAAGCAGTAGGTCTGTGTTTATTTTCACTTGTCTTTGTATGTCTGTAAGAACAGCAGACTTCGTTATAACAGCAGATTTGCTGTAGTGCTCGGTTCAGCTTTGTGTGTTGAACTAGTTTCATACCTTTACCAGCATAATTCATTTAAAAGTGTTACATATTTGGTTGTAATGCTGTGAAAAAAGGCTCTGTGCGATTATAATTTTTGGGGCAGTTTAGAAAACTGGCAGCGACAGTGCGCCTAGTGGTTAATACTCTATCTGTATTGGCTTTCTGGCTCTCGCAGTGCCTTCGAATATATCCAGACAACAAATTCCTAGACAACAAATTCCCTGTAAGGTAGATTAAGTTTTAAAGCTTGTGGAAGACACCAAGGGACTACTGTATTGCGAAAAGCTGAATTTTTACTAGTCCTTTTGCTGAAAAGGTTAAATGATAGGACAATTTTGTCCTACATGTTTTCTAATATGTACCAGTTTGTACTGATAATGTGTAACTTTCTCTGAAGAGTTTTCAGTTCGTACTGTGGTTCATATTATAAACATTCATCAGCAGCTCGTTCCAGAAAAGAGGATAATCCCTTCTGTTGAGAAGCAGTATGGAAAGGAGTACTGAAAAGAGCGAGCATTTAAGAGGGATAAACGTAGAGGAGAAATGCAGTTCAGTTAAAAACTTGAAGAAACTACTACATTGTGTGCCAGAGAAGAAACAGAAAAACCGTTGATTTGGATGGTAAAGCTAAAGGCTTAAAAGATATTGAGCCTTGCTGGGACTTTAAATACTAAGGTTTAAATAAAGTATGTTGTCACATGAAACATGGCTGGTGCTCCATGTGGAGAAGGGTCAAAGGTAGATAGATCAGAGCAGCATAAAATAACTGTATTAATAGTGTTTGGGGTGCACTTGTAAATGAAATATTATTATAATAATTATAATATAGAAAAAAATGGTAAATTCATACAGACGTGTCCTGCAGTGTCAATCATTTATTCTCTAGGGAAATAGTGTAACTTCCAAAGAAAGTTATTCTATATTAATATGAGTGTTGTGAAGAAGCTGTGTGCACTTGTGAACGGTTTCGTTGATTTAGTAGAATAGCTTCCTGAAATTATGTATGAGCATAAGGCTTAAAAAATAATACATAGCTAAGTTATGTCCACTGCTTCCTTACGTTCCCCAAGTATTACATTGCAATGTGGCATTTGTTTATAATTTGCTAATGATATGGTTTGAGTGAGAAAACAATAACTTATCGCATTATCCAAAATGCAGGTAGACGGTAAACTAGCAGATAACACATCAGCTCTAGGAACATTATAAATTAAAATAATTGTATTTAATACAAGGCATATATGTATTTGGGTGTTCTAATAGTTTCTTTTGATATTGCAGGAAACAGCATACTCCATTCAGCAGCAGACAGTGTGACAAGTGCAGTACAGAAGGCAAGTCAGGCTTTGAACGAGCGTGGTGAAAGGCTAGGTCGAGCAGAAGAAAAGACAGAGGAGCTGAAAAACAGTGCTCAGCAGTTTGCAGAAACTGCACACAAGGTAAGATTTTGGTGGGATAAGGCTCTCAGTAGGTTAAAGTCACACATTCCTTTATTTTGAAAGGAGGAAGCTCTAGAAAGAATTGCAGTCAGTCACTGTTTACAAACAGCTTGCTGTTTTCCTTGAGACTGTTCCTCACTTGGCAGATTTCTGGTTTATAACTTCTTCTGTGCATAGATCTGAGGTTTGCTGCATCTGAATTGAGTTGAAACTACCTTTCTTGACCTTCCTGAAGCGTATTTCAAATCCATCTTCCCACTACTGTTTGGTACTATTCCACATACTTTGTGCAGCGGTATAATGAAATCGTTGTTAATCCCCTTGAATAAGCAGTCATAGGTCTGTGACTGTCTGTTTCTGAAGTGTATTTTTTTTATGTCTGGAAATGTTATTTATGAGGATTTTGAGGAATTGTTCCAACTCAGGAATGTATGGACATTCCCTATTCTTGGTGGAAGGTATTGATAGTATTTTGCGTGTTGCTTCTGCATATGCATAATGGTGCTGAGTTCCATCTCTGTGACAGAAATTCTAGGCATCCACAGCATTCGATTTGGTGGCTGTGTAACACATCCACAGTAGACAGAATGCTTTTCAAAACAAGGTAAAAGTTTTCTGAATGTGAGCAACCATTTCAGCATGCAAGTTTGATAGTTTTGCTGCTTAGCACACGCATTGGGCTTTATCATGCTTATGCCAAAAAAATGCCTGGCTACTGCATTAACACAAGAAATCCTGGATTGATATCTTGCAGTTCTAGACAAGCCTCTGTCTTATTCTGTTTTATGTAGTCTTTAAAATGTCACAAAACAACTTATTTACTGGGATAATCCTCTACTGTGTGGTCCATTTAGATTAGCATGGTTCAGCTTAGTGGCCCGAGTATGGTACGAGCCTGCTCTTGGACTCTTCCATGTAACACCACCACCACCTTCCCCCCTTCCGCCCCGCAGTGATGATAACTATGCCAACTTAGAAAACCAACCTTAAACAGCAGCTACAACTGCTTCTAGGATAGGGGGCAAAAGGTTTACTGCTTTAGAGTAAAGCACAGAGTGCTGTTTGGTAGGGAGTTCAAAAATGAAAAATGCCTCTGATAGTTGGGCCGCTATGAATCTTGATTAAGATTTGAATAGGTTTCATTAGTGTGTGTTGCCATTTCATCTTCCCCATGTGCAGAACAGCAGTTCCACAGATGAAGACATGCTGTGAACAGAAACAAATCTTTTCAAATGGTTCTATTAGGAAGATCTTATTTTAAAAATCTCAGGATTAAAGGATGCAGTATTGTAATGAAAATACCATCTTTGATAGCCTGTGCTGTACCATATTTAGCAATAAAAGTTTACAAAATGCTGATGTAATAATTCAAAACAAA
>NW_008825300.1:337023-338430 GCF_000699105.1 Pygoscelis adeliae | reverse complement strand
ATGGTGGAGAATCTAAAAACGTCACAGTATAAGTATTTTATTTTTTTAATCAAATAAATATGGGAAAATTCTCAATCAGGATTTTGTACATAGTCATTACATGTCTCTGTGGCAATAAGTGAGAACATTTTCTGCGGGAAATGTCTAAGTGATGCAGAATAGAAAAGGATAATCTCCATTTGGACTGTGTGCTGGGCTGAGATTTATGAAACCTTCCTGCCAGTCCAGTTCTACAGATTACCAGTCTTCCTCAGATGAGTGTGAGACCGTGTGCTTTTGAAGCTACCCCAACTACCAGCTGCCTGAAACAGGAGTGTGACAGTCTTTCAGTGGATGATAGTTAAGGATTTGTAATAGATGCTTGGGTTTTGTCTTTTTAACAAGAAAATACCATCTTTGTGTTTGAAGAAAACAAAATATAGTTTAGTTCTTAGAGGACCGCAAATGAACACTTGTCATCTTAATGATCGTGAGGATAACTTAGTCAAACAGGGTTTACAACATCTTTTTTCTTGCAAATTTTTCTGTATTGGTGCCCCAAGTCTTAAATTGTATCTTAGAGGTGCAGTAGTCCTGCAATTCCTCTACTGTTATCTCACAAAAATGCATAGGGCAGCCACCCAGGAACGTATTAGGTTAGAGATACTGTTGGTTTATGGTGGTGTGCTTTGGTTTGCAAGAGTTTTGTTGGGGCTTTGGTGGAGCATTTAGGAAAAAGTACAGTATTTACTGTGTTTACTGTTTATTGTTAATTTACTGTGTTTATTGTTAATGTTCCTCTGGTTAAGTCTTTGAGGGGCAGCTGCTGCTCAGTCCTTAGATGTTGTTTGTACAGAAAAGAAAACATATTACTCTAGTGAAACCAGGAAAGCGAGGTCCAGCCGAGTGTTGCTTAAATGACAAAATTGTAACTTTCTGGCAAAACAGTGACAGTGAAGAGAAAGGCACCAATTTTAACTTACTAGTATTTGTGAACCCTTTGTGCAGCAAAGCGAAGTTGCCATTTTGGTTGCTTTATAGTTGCCTTCAGTGAAACAGTAAAAGTACTTTGAATTATTGTCAGCCCATAATTAATTTCACCACTATAGTATCATGACTGGATACAGATTTCTCTTACAGCTTAATTTGTATGTCTGGACATTACTTGGACAGCAAACAGGAGGGGTGGAAAACTATGATATAGTTGCAATCACAGAAACATGGTGGCATGACTCGCACAACTGGAGTGCTGCAACGTATGGCTATAAACTCTTCAGAAGGGATGGGCAAGGAAGGAGATGTGGTGGGGTAGCCCTGTACGTTAGGGAGTATTTTGACTGTCTAGAGCTTGATGATGGTGATAATAGGGTTGAGTGTTTATGGGTAAGAATCAGGGGGAAGGCCAACAAGGCAGATATCATGGTGGGA
>NW_008825300.1:319459-333506 GCF_000699105.1 Pygoscelis adeliae | reverse complement strand
TAGGTTAACAGTTGGACTTGATGATCTTAAAGGTCTTTTCCTACCTAAATGATTCTATGATTCTACTTCAGCTATGCATCAGGTTATTTTAAGTTATAAAACACGTAATGGAGACAGTGGAAGATGCATGGCATAGGAATATTCTTCCTAGCATCTTATAAAACACCTTAGTCACCTGGGGAGAAAAAAAAAAAACAACAACAAAAAAACCCAAAAAATACACCACTTCATTTGCACCAGAAACAATAGCACTCACAGAGTGCTTCTGTTTTGGCTATCAGAGTTTGTTGAATGAAAGCATATATCTATATTTAGTTGTGTAAAGTCTGGAACTTAGCCCAGGGTATCTATCAAATCCTCCTTATGACACCTTCTTCACCTTCTTTGTTTGTCTCTAAGAAATTCTGTCCCCTTGTTGGTGACTGCATAGGAGCTCAGAGTTATGGATTCTGTATAATAAAAACTTGTTGTTGGAGTTGCCTGCTAAAGACACATTTTTCTGAAAAAAAATCTTGTTGTTTGATGGGAGAAAGAAGAGTGTTGGTTGGAGTTCTTTCATGCTGAAATGCCTTTCCAGCATATCTCTACAAATAATTTTTTAAAATGGCATATTTATGCTCAAGTCCTTAAGGGCATAAAATTGACATAAGCTCAAAGGCTTATGTCAATTAAATTTGAGTCATTTATTGGTCAGCATTTCACTGGTAGCAAATGAGGAAATTTTAACTGCCCCTACGAGTTCTGGTTTCTAGGTAACTTCCTAGAGGGTTCACTCATCTCAGCTTTGTTAGCATGCTATTATTTACAGATACCAATTTTTTATTATACAGAGCCTAAAACTGAGTTCTCTGCTTAGTTTGCCAAAGTCAGTTTGTCTACACTTTTTATACAGGACTTAACTCACTTTAGCTCTTTCTTCTCCCCTGATTCCCAGTTTTAAGTCCTTTTTTGAATTATTTGAAATGGAAATAATCAGTAATCACAGAGGTAGAAAGGCAATCAGTCCTTAATTTTTCATCGTTATGTAGTGGCAGAGCTGCTGAACATGTGTTTTAAATTACTTGTCTAGAATTTCTGATTGTATTTAACAATCCAAATCATTAGGTCTAAACGACTGTTGTTTTAAGCATGTCTTTGTTTCTAGCGTCTTGCTCTAGCCCTCCTCACAGATAGCAAAATAATGGAACATTGGGAAAGATAGCTATGAAAGCAGATAAATCCTGCCTCCTCAGCATAGCAAAAGGAGACTTTGCCTATCTGTCACCGTAAAGGGAACGACTGCATATCTGTGTGCAAAGAAGTTATGGATTTCAGGCATCTTTTGGAGAATTTGGTTTACAAACTCTTCTGATCCAGACTAGCCACATTAGCTTGATATAGCTATCATTACATGTGATCTCTCTTTAATTCATTTTTTCTTTTTTTTTCAGCTTGCCATGAAGCACAAATGCTGAAATACTGCCCAAAGTGGAAATCTTCCCGAGAGAAACTGAAAAGGCTACTTCAGCAACTTTTACAGGAGATCCAGACTTCCGTGTGCTTTTTTCTTCCAGTTCAGTGGGGATGCATTCTTTCAGTTTCTGTGCAGGAAAAAGTGTTGCATTTCTACCTTTTTGACTTACTTTTGTTCCTCTTTTGTAATATTGCTACACAGTCCTGCAGTACTTTCTACCTGCATTTCAGTTGTTAGAGGGGTGAAAGCAAACAGGGGAACTGGACCAAATGACAAGCTGATCAGGATTAAAATAGTAATAGTCTTACCCAGTTGTACAGAAAATTATTTAACTGGTTGTGGACATATGTGTGGAAATAAAATCCAAAGAAGGGGTATACTTTTCTTCATTTTATGTAGCATCAGCAGAATGTGAATGTTGGAATTAAACACCTGGGTTGTAACTATAGTGGAGAATAGACTACTTTGTCCTGGGAAACAGAAAAACTCGTTTCTTCCACCCAGTGTAGGAAGTTTTGCATGTGCTATCACCAGCATTTAGAAGTGCATATCTGAATTTCATAGGGAAATCTGTTACCAGTGCTGCATTTTGAATATTCCTATTTTCCCTTCTGGATTGGTTATTTGAATCGTATAATGAAACCTACAGAATGTATGCTTGAGGTTTCAAAATTGAGGAAAAAAGTGATTTTTACATCTATACACACATCACTGTGCCTCAAACACAGTCTAGAATTTACAATCTGGTATAAAATAACATTTCATTTTCTTTTTACCTGTGATTCTGTGGCTAAAGACCTATGTAAATGAGAATGCAAAGGCCTGGGAAAATGAGAATGTACTATTTTCCAAGTCATCTGTTTTTCATAAATTCTACAGTAAGAATTTTTGGGAACACTTCAGAAATTTGTCTGATTTAGAATGACTTTTGTGTTAGCTAGTTGTCTGATTTTTTTAAATAGAGGCTTTCAAAAAGCATGTCTTGGTACATTAGAATCATAACTTCTAGTTTGGGTCTCAATTTTCAATATATGTTATCGCTGGAAGGGTGACTCCCTACTTCATTCTGTATTCACTATATGCAATATATGCACTGTATTCTCTTACAAAAATAAGTAGGTTACTCTTTTCCTTCACAGCTGTTTTCTTAATGTTTTTAAGATGTTCTGAATCACTTCTTGAATGAAGAAAAAAAGAAAAAAAAGAAAGATGCTGCACTTTTGTTTTGTTTTAACCAGTAAGCTAGAAGCAGAAATCCTAGCAGAAGTTTTAGCCTTCATCTTCTGAAGATGCCTGCTCTTCATTTTTGTCCTCATCTTACCAGAGAGCCAGAAAGCTGGCTTTATATGAATGTACTGTAGTTTTCATTTTCAATGTAGAATAAGATTTTTTGCATTATTAATGACACTTTAAACAGCCTGAAATCCTCAGAGCAGTGCTTGTAAAAGAGATAAAAGCTTCTGTAGTATTTGAGAATATTTTAGTTACTGCAAGCTGAAGTAACTGAAAACCTCTTGGAAATACCCATTTTGTAAAAAGATGCTTGGCTTTAGGAAAACATTCTCATTTGAACTAAGGACACTGTCTAGTTAACTGACTGCATTCAAACTTTATGTCTGTTTCTTTTTTCCTGTAATTTAAACTGTTTTGTATGAAGCTTTTTATTTAATTTCACACTGGGAATTGAGAGAAGGGGTAGATTTGTCATCTGTCTAGTACCATACGATCATTTAGATCTATTTAGCATCAGCTCTAAAGTTACTACGTCCAGCACTGCCAACTGAAAAGGAATTTAGCCACATCTGTTATAAATCAGAACAGACTCATTAACGACATGAGTTCTGAACACTCCGTTGAGCTATGTACAATTAATGCTTGCCCTGGAAATGTCAGTGGCTTTCTGAGCACTGTTGTAATGGCTATGGGTATTTCTGCAAATTAACCAGGAAAACAGTCCCTCATTAGAAATTAAACTTCTGCTAGAGACAAAATGTTAGGCTGTTTTTTAAAAATAGCTGCATTAGAAATCAGTCAGGGAGTACATTTTTGACCACATAGCTATTTTCTGTCATCATCTTTTCCACTCTTACTTTTTTAACTATATCCTGCTGCTAACCTCACAAGTCTTTCTTTTAAGGAAGGAATAGGTTTTGAACTGCTGCCATCTAGCTGGTCATCGAAGCTTGTCAATAATTTAGAAGAAATGTCTAAAACCCAGATCAGATAAACCTGAAAAGAATTAGTCGTCTAAATTCAGATAAAAAGGCATAGGTTTTCAGGTGTTTACATGAATATCAGCTGGACAGGACAAGGTCACAGTTGCACTGCTAAGTTCCAGACCTTCTGTGAGTTGAACTGTTCTAAAACATTACTTTAGTCCCACTGACAGTTTTTCAGCATTTTTTTAATATCCTTCAGTTAAGTGTATTGTGTTATGTATCATAACTCAGGACTTTTATCCAACCATCAGAAGCCATTTACTATGGGAATTCTAAGTAACCTAGTGTTATTGAATGAAGGAAAAGCGGTTTGTGTGTTTACTTTGTTCTTGCTGTTCATTAAATGACAAGATTTGGTAGTTTTTAGAAAAAAATCAGAAGTGTATAAATGTCTATCCAAAGGTAAATCTTACAGTATTGCAATTTCCTTCTGGAACTTAGCTTGTAGTGTATACAGCCTAGTATTATTAGATAGTCATGTACATAACACATACTATAATTCAGGTTAATGTTTCATATGAAAGAATGTATTTGTAAATTGTAACAACATCAATAGTTTCTTTATCTTTTTTAAGTTCTGCAAAGAATAAAAATGATGTATTGTTAGACTTGACTACTGTACTGCAAACTCTGTCTTAAAAGGCTACTTTTGTGTCTAGCAAAAGTTGTGCATTATGTGAAATATTAACAAAAATGTGCTCTCTAAAAAGTAATCTTAAAGGTAGGTAGGTTTTGCTATGATATGCCAGAATTGTAATACTTGCTGGTATCTATTGTAACCAATTCCTTGAAAGTTCTCAAAGATGTAGAAATTATTTTGTGCCATTCTGGGGAAAAAGAAGTGGGACCTGCTCTCTTGAGTCATTACTGGAAACCTTGATTTTGTCATTAAATACTTTAACTGTGATGAAAAGAAAACTGTCCTTGGATTATTTGAGTTGTCAATATATAAATTATTTCTGAATGACATTTTTATATTTCACTCTAGCAGAATTATATTTCACTCTAGCAAAACTGAATAAAAATTAGTTTCCACTGTAATGATGAAAACTTTCTCTAGAAAGAATACTGTAATTAAAAAAGTAATGGGAACTAGGTGGAAGGATTTCATGTCCAAGCAGATTCCAGACAACACTTAACACAGGTTTAAGTTAGCGTCCTACCTAAAGGCTGTACAGGTTAAAAAGAACTTCTGTGTGTGTTTGCTTTCAGTTTGCTATGAAATGCTTATTCTCAAATTGTTATTGTTTTCTTTTGGCCATCTAATTTTATTGATAAATTTTAATCAAAGCAAAAGCAATTTTAATTGCCCTGTGGGAATAAAACTATAAAGGCAGAATTCTTCTACACAGAGAGAAGCAATCCCATATATTCGAATGAGGGCTACTTGCAGAAGGATCGTATCGAATATGAACTGACTTTGCTGCCATCTCTTTTTTCAGGCTTAAACGTGGTCCCTAAGATCCTAATCTCAAAAGTGTCCAGTTGACAAATATTGTCAACTGGTTAAATTACTTTAGTTACTAGGTAAATTTTGCTAGAATGCATGTCATCCGTCCGATGTTGAATGCCACACGTGCCTAATGCCCAAACTGTATGAAAGTTTTAGGAAAAGAAATAGATCTCTGGTGGATCAGAAGCAAACTTGATCAGAACAGCACTTTGTTGTAGTTCACACATAACAATTTGGCAGTTCTTTTCCATCGTTATTGTACATTTATCCTGTAAGAATAGAAAAATAAAACGTTTGGTTCATTTTCTGAGCATTTTTTTTTAGATCAGTTTCACCATGTTGGCATTTTTTTCTTGATCTTACAATTTTCGTAAATCATCAGTCTAATCTGCTGCTGTGTATAATTTATGATAAAGATGATGGGGTTTTGTTTGTTATCTTCAACTCATGGAAGAAGCTCAAGCATGAATGTTTACTGATTCAATATATTAGGATTTCTAAATGGAAGATATGCTAGTATGTTGAGTGTGTTGGAGAATATTGTTGCTGCCACACTCCTGAATATTTAACTGAGAAAATCAAACGAAGATGCCCGTCACCTTCAGCTGCAAGTCACAATATCAATGAAGATATATACTACTACAAGTAGTTAGCTGACCAGTAGACCTGTCCAGTACTCGCTAAGGATGGCAATGTCTCAGATTAAAAATTGCTTTACTTTTTTTCAAAATTAGTCCCTCATGGATGTGGTCAGCTATCAGTGGGGTAATGCCATGAACTTACATAAACACTAATTTTTCCAATGATTGTGAAACCTCAGCATCCACTTCATAGCACATTGTTTCAGCTTGTTTTGTGAATCATCTGGAAGCACTGTGTGGTAGTAGATATATGTTTCAATTACACCTTTTTTTTTTTAATTATTTGAGTTGTTACTATTTTTTTTGTCTGCTGTCACCTCATGCAATCCGAATTGTGGTAACATTTTTTAATAGATAATTAACGTGATGGTGGCTAGCTTTGGCAGGGGTTGACTAGGGATTACAGGCACAAAAAGTAATTTACTATTTATTTTCACAATGACTGAGCAACTCGTGTAAAGATAGTGTTACATGGAGGCATAGTAGTATGGCAGATCTTCAGTGTTAAGGTCAAATATTCAGGGAATAAAAGGGTACAACAGTAAGCTTGTTAGCTACGGAAGTTGCATGGCTTTAGAAGTGTAGAGAATAGGCATCTAACAAAATTCTAATTGATATTTTAAACAATTTCACAGGTCTCTGGTAGCTAAAATGGTGACAACTTTTGCAGAGGAACTAAAGTTCAAGCCTGTATTGTGTTGAAATTCTGTTGCTGCTAAAGATGGGAGCACAAAGAGTTTTCTTCTGTCTTAAGTGTTCTCTTCTGGATAGAACAGAAAGGAAACGTGATGAAAATAAACCAGAAAATTTTGGTAGTGTTTCACACTATATCAAAAAGGAAATCTTCCACATATGCAACTAACATTAATCAACATGCTGGTTCGCAGCCAAATCAGTGAGTTGGGCTTTTTTCCTATTTCAGAAAAAAGAATACTGTAAAGCTTTCTTTGGATTAGCATGATCAGAAAATAAGGATTTCTACAAAAAGTGCATTTACTTGTGGGAAGTATTAAGATTTTAATGAGAATTCTTCTTTCCAAAACCTTTACCAGTTCTATTAAATACAGCATCTGGAAACACTGAAGTCAGCTGTGAGATCCTTACTGTTGTAGTTATGGTTGGCACTCTGATAAAAGGCGTTTACCTTTAAGAATAGATGCTGCATTCGTTTGCTTGAGGCTTGTAAGAGAGTTTGGTTCAGTCGGAAGCATCCCAATATTGCTCTTTAGGGATAAGGAAGTGTAAGCACTGTTTGTGCTGCAAATCAACAGCAGCTAAATTCTGAGGTGAGGGTGGGCAAGATGAGGGAAGGGTTGGAGACTTCTGGGTCACGCAGAGGTGATGAAGTGACTGCCAAGTGAGCCCTGTGATGATGCAGCTCCCAGGGAAGAGGAGAGCAGTGCTGGAGGGCTTGCCATTAGTGTTTTCTCACAAGCGGGTAGAGAACCGTCTGCAATTTTAGCAACGAGTTCTAGCAACTTTTCTTCAGGACAGTCCTGAGGGGTTTTAAACCTACGTATAGAGAAATGTGAGTACCCTTGGGTTTTATCTTACCTGTTCTTTTCTGTTGCTTCCCATGTGCAGTTGTTCAGCATTTCAGACAAGCTGAAAAGAGGTCTGTTAAAAGTCGGAGCACTCAAACTGCATGGCAGCTACTATTCTTCACTGAGGCCGTGAACAATTGCAGAGCTGCCAGTGTCTGACTGAAATAATATCTGTACCTATAGGATCACTTGTCAGACAAATGGCTCAGAAAGGTACCATTTATCTGCCAGGCAAGGTTTCATAGCTCTTAGCATCCGTTCATGAGGGGTCACTCATTAACTGTTAGCTATTGCTAATTACCTCAACTTAGTAGGTGTTAGATTAAAATCCTTTTTTTCTGAAGCCTCTATTCTATATGGCAATCTCTGCAATGGCACTGAAAGAGGAAAAGTAGGTGGGAAGGAAGAGTTTATGTGTTCATGTTCATTGACTGGGTATGCTTCACAGAATCCATGCCTTTGTCTCTGTCTGGCACAGTAAATGTGCAAGGTTATTTATGGCTTCCCTTACTACCCCGACTGTCTTTCCTAGTTCCCACTTCTATACAGTCTCTCCATATTCAGTACCATATTTTTCTTTTATTATTCACTCACAAGTCCCTCATCCCAAGAGGTGGCTCCACAGCTAAACTCTCAGGATATTTAAGGCCAACATGAAGTACGATCTTTAGCCCTTGCCCTTTGAGGTTTGAACAGCTCCTGTTGTGTTATTTCTTGACTGCAGTTTGTCACTGTTTGTAGATGAAGACGTAGACGTGCACCGCAAGTAAAATGAGGATTCTTCACATCACAAGGGCAAAGTTGTAGTGAAGGTGTTTCAGCATGTCTGAAAGGATTTAGGACAGGATTTAATAGTCAGAAATTCATAGTGCTAGATCACCAACCTAAGTACTTCTTCCTTAATCTTGCTAAAGGTTTTTCTCCAAAGTCTGTGCTGAAGCTGTAATAATACAAGGTATTTATCTTGAATGTAGTATTTTTCACCCTTCTGTAACAAGAATTCAAAGAGAAATATAAAATTTCTTTCATACAGTGTCGTGGTTTAACCTCAGCCGGCAGCTAAGCACCCCACAGCTCACTCCCCCCGCAGTGGGATGGGGGAAGACCCCCCCCAGCCAGCTTTCCCCAGTTTATGTACTGAGCATGACATCACATAGTATGGAATGTCCCTTGGGCCAGTTTGGGTCAGCTGTCCTGGATGTGCCCCCTCCCAGCTTCTTGTGCACCCCCAGCCTTCTCAGTCAGCAGAGCACGGGAAGCTGAAAAGTCCTTGACTAGTGTAAGCATTACCTAGCAACAACTAAAACATCGGTGTGTTATCAACTTTGTTCTCACCCTAAATCCAAAACACAGCACTGTACCAGCTACTAGGAAGGAAATTAACTCTATCCCAGCCGAAACCAGGACAGTCTTTTGCAAGACAAAATTTGGAAGGAGGATCAGCCTGTTTAGAGTTATGCATCCATCCAGTACAGGTCTTGCCATAAAAATAGTATCTAATACAAAAAACACTACCTAGCAACAACTAAAACATTGGTGTGTTATCAACATTGTTCTCACCCTAAATCCAAAACACAGCACTGTACCAGCTACTAGGAAGGAAATTAACTCTATCCCTGCCGAAACCAGGACATACAGATATAAACTAAGGCATGGAAGGAAGTAATTTACGGTAAATCAATGGGCAGGGATAGAATGGAGATCTGAGAATATAAAACCCAGATCTCTTTATTCCTAGTAGAAAATGTCAGGATTATAATGGAAACATTTTTAATTTCTTGTTTTGTTAAAAGCATCAGAAACAAAAGTAGGCTTCTGACAAAGACTTTTTTTACTTCCTGCTCTAGCAATATAATATCTTTCATGGTGTGCAGTATACACTGCCTGCAAAGCCCAATCTGTTGTTGCAAAACGTTTCTGGAGAAAGAGAGACACCAGAGGAAAGCTGGGCAAAGGCAGCAATAAAATCTCGTGGCTTCTCTGCTTGGATTTTACAAGGACTGCAAGAAGCTGTCAGCTTTCAGGCTGAATGCATTTGTACCAATGCAATGAAAGAACCCAGATTAAGGTATTTGGGGGAATGCTGTGTATGTATGCCTTTTGTCACAGGCTTCAGCAACTGTGAGGAAAAAATGTCTGTTGCCTTGTGCTCAAACAGTTCTCTGACATTCTCTGGTTTAGTGTAAGGAACAAAAGATCTCTGTGTCAGAGCCACACAGAGCGCCTTGTCAGTGTCAGCTTTCATTAAACTGCCCTTTTGAAATACACGAACCCTCCCTCCTAAAACCGTGGAAGAAGTAATTCAAGGAAAAGAAGATAAATCCTAATAAAGCATCAGAAATACTTGTATTCTGCAATGGTATTTGCTGTAAGATTTCATACTGCAAACAGTATTTCAGGCAGCCTAATTTGAGCTGTTTTCTTAACTCAGCTGAATGAAATTAAAAAGCTCTTCAAAGTCTTTCCTGTCCCTGCTTTTGGAATTTAGAAACCGAGCATTGGGATTGTCAGTTGAAGTGAGAGACTGTATTGCAAAAGAACAATGTGGAATAGGATGAGAAGTACTTTTAGAAACAAGACTTGCCACTACCCATGGATGACACCCAGTAGGGGAGGCATGCAGTGAACACAGGAGGCACAGAAAGACCAAAAAGTCCCAGTAAAGAAATGAGGATAGACTGGGCCATCTTGACCCTCAAAGGGCAACAGAACTCGGGATTTCAGGGGAGAAGTGGTAGTCTATGAAAAGGATGTGATTCATGCTTGTCATGCAAGAAATAAGCAAGGCAGTCACATAGAGTTAAATTTCATAAGATCATGCAGAGAATTTACATATAGAAAAGTAGGCAGATTTGTTTTTTAACATCAAATAGTTTAGCCGTCTCTAATGAACAGCACAGGATTTCATTTTAAGGTATGCTCTTAATGACATTAACTCAACCATTTTCAAGTTTCATGCCCTAAGCTGTAAGCAACTTTTCCATTCCTAATCAAATGCTAATGTAATGTCAGAGGGCTTAGTTTAACCCAAATGAAAGGTAAACAGATGTCCTAATTTTCATTCTAACTGGTCAAAAATACAAGAAACTGTTCTGTGGTCATCCCTTCCATATAAAAAGATCTTTGCAGTGTTGGTAGTTTAATATTTCACCAGCTCTGCTAAGATTCCTTGTCCTGTAGTGAGGTTAAGTGAAAACTTCCAGTATCTGCTGTCTTCAAATCTGGAATTTTTCAGTTCTGAGATTTGTAAAAATGTTACTACTAAAATGACACAAAGCCTTTATCTCAATTTTGTTATTTTACAGCATGGTTTCTATCTGAAATGCATCATAATGGGATTAGTGGCTGACAGCTCATGCTATGAACTGCAATGACTTGTCGAACCAGTGTAGCATTACCAAGTTCCAATCAAATTCTTTATATTGGTACATATTAATTCCTGTCTTACTAAAAATTGTATTAAAATCTGTCATACTTTTGACATTCCAAGGATTGTAAAGCAATCGAGTAGCATTTTGCCAGACAGGCAGTGATTCCCCAAGTCAGACCGCAAGTGCATCGACTTGTGTCAGGGGAAGCGAGAAATCTCTCCAAATAAAATAGCTTCAGGATTTTTCTTCTTAAGAAAGTCAATGTAAAACAATGATGGAAAGGCTTTGGGAATGATAGTAATAAGGTATTTTATTTTTTTAAATTGAAGGGAATGAAGAGAAGGGCTGGTTGGATTCCCTAGAGAGCACAGAGCAGAGTCTTTCTAGGAGGTGATGATAGTTAAGGGTTGTTTTGTATAAGCCAAGATGTAGGCTTGTTTGAATAATCATAGACTCCCTAGACAATTTTTGTGCCCCAGCTTCAGCTCTGAGATTTTTGAGTTTCAGCACAGTGCATTAAGGCAATTCTGAATGGGAGGTATAGAAACCAGTATGCTGTCCAGGAAAACCTTCAAAGATTTCACATGACATACCCAGGGAATAACTACTCATTATAAAAATGTAATCTTATGTTCAAATGAAATAAAACATCTTCCAGTAAGAAGATTCAAGTCCAATAGCTTTCATCCTATCAGCTGTAGCTGATCCCTACAAAAATGTTATAGGCACATCATCAGAAGCAATTCAGATACCAGGGTTTAATGAGTTCCTCAGTTGCGTTCTGACAACTAACTGGGTTCAGGCTTAGCCAATAAAGCAAACTTGCTTGAACTACTTTTGTGGATACCCAGCCTTTGTGTTTTAAGCAAGCATGGTTTATTTCACAAATAGGAAGTCTAAGAGAATCTACGTGGCCAGTTTTTATGGCCACAGTCACGTGACTAGTGACTTGACTAGTGAATTAAGCTTGCTTGACACAGTATGGCAGAAGTCACATAACCATAACTTAATGCTTGTCATTTTAGTTATTGCAATTAAAGTAGTTTGCATTATCATTCTTTTTCTCCCTTTTCTGAATTTCCCCTCAATACAGCATTTCTGTTCTCTGTAAGTGCAGATAACAGATTTCCTGAGTTGTTATGTATATTCTTTCTAGACATTAGTACCACAAATGTAATCAAAATAAACAGCTGTTTTTGCTGCAGTAAACTCCATTTGTCCGTGTAAGCCCAGTACTTGTGTGGATTTTTCAAGACCCTCTCAGAAAGGTTTTGAAGAATGACATGAACAATGTTCTGTGCAGGAGGGGGCACAGCCAGGACAGCTGACCCAAATGGGCCAAAGGGGTATTCCACACCATGTGACGTCATGCTCAGTATATAAACTGGGGGAGTTGGCCAGGGGACAGTGACCGCTGCTCGGGAACTGACTGGGCATCAGTCGGTGGGCGGTGAGCTATTGCATTGTGCATCACTTACTTTGTATATTCTTTTATCATTTTTATTATTATTATTATTATTATTATTATTTTCCCTTCCTTTTCCATCCAATTAAACTGTCTTTATCTCAACCCATGAATTTTATTACTTTTTTTTTTCCAATTCTCTCCCCCATCCCACTCGGGGTGGGGGAGTGAGCGAACATCTGTGTGGTGTTTAGCTGCCTGCCGGGTTAAACCACAACAGTAATGTTGCAAGTTGCATTCAATGATATAGAAACTAACTTTCAATTTATTAATTTGGCCTCTTAAATGTTGTAAATTACAAATACAGTACAGATTCCCTGGTGAAATTTATTATTGTTGTAGGTGTTCTTAGCCTGATAGTTAAAATTGACTTATGGTCAAGGATACCCTTGGCCTCCTCTGGATCTGAGATTTCAGTTTCTGGAGTGGAACATTAACTTGGATATTTGCCTTGCGTTAGATAACAAGCTTCCCTTCTCTTCTTTTGCTTTCCCTTGGTTTCCCTCTGAAAGAACGAAACCTGGCCATGTAGGATGGAAGTGAGCCACACACTTTGAAGCCCTTTTGAGATAACTGGGGAAAAGAGAAGGTGGGATGTGTGGCACAGCACATTTTCCTTCAGTCTTGACAGACCAAAGAGATTAAGACTCCCCTGCGCAACATGATAAATCGAGTCATTTAGAGCTCCTTTGAAAAGGTTGAAAAGTTAATATTCTTTATGTCTCGAAGTGCGAATTACAGGAAGTAGGACCTGACAAATAGATTACTTCTGTGAGCACCATAGAATGGCTTTTCAACTGTAGGCAAGGAATGCAAGAAGGAATAAAAGAATAGGTCTTTCTGGAGTAGGATTAAGATTTGAAAGATGAGGGATTACCACAGTGTATTCATTGTAAGAGAAAAAAGGGACTTCCCAGGCTTGCTGGAGCATCTGAGGAAGAGACATGAAGAAATGTACTTTAATTGTAATGGTTGTTAAAGCTAGAATTCCAATGTCAACTTAAAATCAAGGGAATTAAAAATTCAATTTGTTGGTCAATGTAACTTTGGGTCACAATGGAGTTAGACAAGGCAATGCATGCACTGGGTCGATTTGCCATGATCATTAATCCCTGCAGTCACTGAAGTCAGTTTCAATTTACAATAAATTACATCTTTATTGATTTGCAACCAAAACAATGCTGCAATGACACTGGCATGAGGGAGCCTCTGCTTTGGGGTTTAGCTTTGTTTCGTGTTAGGCAGGTTTTCATCGCTATCTCCCTGGTTGTGTATTCACAGTTTTCTATGAAAATGACAACTGTTTTTTATGTAAACATTTCTCTCTCAAGCACTGTCCCTGGAGTTTGGAATTGACTGTGAACTTGTACAACTCTTATTCGCAGCCAGCTAGTACTTGTTCATGGTTTTGTATGGAAAGGAAAACAATTCAGATACACAAAATGAATATGTAGAAATTCTATTACATGTACACATGCAACACTCAAAACATACCCCAATACATCATATTTCTAATTTGTAATATGACTTTACAATGTGACTCATTTTTCGCATAAAAATCCTCATTTTCTGAGGAGTTTTGTATCCCATATCCCAGTTTTTATTTGTATCTCAGTAAGATGAAAGATGAGGTCACCTGAACTAGACAACTGTCAAAAAAAAAAAAGTTTTTCTTAGAAAATTATTTCTGAAACAGTAGGGTATTTGTCTACTTGATAATAAAACCTTAACTATCATGTGCTGAACCATTAGTTCAAATTCCACTATTTCCTGAAGCAAGACGTAAAGAATGTGCTACAATTGGTGTTAGAAAATGTATTTTTCCCCTACTTAGAACTGAGTGATGAGGTCAGATTGAAATGGTGCATTTTTTCCCTTCTATAGTTTTCCAACCGTATCAT
>NW_008825300.1:312000-319428 GCF_000699105.1 Pygoscelis adeliae | reverse complement strand
TTTTTGTTGAATTCATCAGGCAAAGAGATTTCGAGAAGTCACTTTTAGTGGTAAATATCAGTAATTAAGTAGTTGACAATTAGACTGAGAAATGGTGACTCGAAGAAGAGCAACTAATTGTCAACTAATTCTTGTTCCTGCACAGTACCAATTCTATCTGGAGCTGCAGAATAGAGATCATGATACTGTAGTCTTTGAAATATGTTGTTAGTAACATCAGAATTATATTGAATTTACAGAAAAGAAAAAAGCAATTCATGGCATTTTTCTTCATAGTGCTTTTCTGTCATGAATTCAAGCATGACTATTCACTCTGACGGAGAGAAGTGTCCTCATCAATCATCCAAGTGAAAAAGCAAAAGTGATATTGCTGTAGTATCCTTTTTTATTTTTCATAAATCACCGTATATGTGAATTTATATGTGTAGTTCTTAAGGCATTACAGTTGTCACTTGAAGCAATTAAACTGATAAACAACTACACTGTGCCAGCAGTGATAATTATCTTGGCCTTTTAAAAATCACCAAAACTATGTTAAACATTTGTACTACCCATTATGCATTTCTGAAAAAGCAGTTTCTCTCTTGAGTACCATGTTTAATGTGCAAACTATTAGGAAAGTCACTAGTAGCAAAAAAGGAGGAAAATCTAAGCAGGTTCCAATTTTAATGACCCTACCAGCAAACTTTACTGTTGTAGATATCATCTCTTATTTCATGGTTGTTCTGCATCAGATACAATTCTTTATATTATCACTTCCATTTTAGCTTATGCTCTGCCATCTTCTCCATATAACAGGGACTGTTTTCTACAGTTGTTCTGATAACATTCTGCAAATTATACTAGGACTTTTTTTTCTTTTTTCTCTGTTACAATGGTTTCTTGTAAAACACGAAGAGATGCTCTTTTGTCAAGAAACATGAGGACTCTGGGACTTTTCTTGCTAGTTAATTCTAACTCTCAAACAGTGGGCTGTGCTATTAATGTACTCATCTATTAAATAACTTTTGTTTGCTTAGTATAGTGATATAAAGTTTAATTGAAAAAAGCTCTAAAATCCTTAAATGCTTTTGGATAAATTCTTACTCTTTAAGTACGATGTATGAGATACTAGAATACAGTTAATGCATTACTAATAAAAAAAAAGGTAGAAAAATTAGGGCAGTTTCTCCACCAGAATTTAATTTCCTCTTTCAGATATGTTTGTGAACTACAATGTTGTATTAATTGTTCTTTAAACTGAGGTAGCTGGTCGGGCTATATAGGATATAATTAACTATTTTTCCCTAAACAACATTCACAAATAATGTGTCTTCTCACCTTGCTACAGTACATAACTATCATCGATTGCCTGCTCTCTGTTAAATTCTGCTTCTGCTCAGCACTGAAGGGCGCATACAGCAGTTCTGACAGGTTGATCAGGACATGCAAAATGCAGTTTAAGGACATGATAGCTCTGACCTTCAACTGAGAAGCCAGTGCAAGCTGCTGTGTGAATACCCAAGTCTTTGCACTATTTTCTCTAGCTTTAAAAATATATATATATGGCGTTTATGTAAGTTTCTATAGATACATGCAAAGCAAAGTTACAAAAAGGAGTGTTAATTATTCCTGGACATTAAAAACAAAACAAAACAAAACAAACCACAACTGAATTTTGAAACTTTGAATTTTAACTTCTTTTGAAAAATGCAGTTGCCAGAAATAATGTAGGAATACAATGCAAAGGATCAGTAAAGTTATAATGAACCTGATTTGAGAGTATTGCACTTCTGGCAAATAAGGCATCTGACTTAGACAAAGTGGTAAAGAGCAGAATAGAGTGGGTATTGTCTCTTGGAAGAATGTTCAGTATAACAAATCGCAAAATAACCTTGGGTTCAAAACCACAGATACTAAGATTGTATTTGGGAGTGAAAGAGGTTAAAAAAAATGCCAAAAAAATAAAAGATATTAATGACACATTCCAAGTAACGTAAATAAAGGGCAGAACTTGAATAATGTAACAGAAAAAACACTCAAGGCAAGTGTAGTATTTGTTGAGCTCAATGGTATCTGAATATCTCACAAAAGAAAATGAGAATGTACATAGAGTTATTTAACTTGACAGTTGTCGGCCAACCCTTACATGCCATGAAAATGTGGTCACTGAGAAAGAGCAATAGTAAGTGATTGGAAGTGATTTAGTTACCTGCATCCTGAAAATATCTTGGAAGTGTCTTCGATCCATATGTCGGACTGAGGAAGAAAACCTTGAAGAGGATTGTCTGTACTGTCCTTTAGAAAGCATCATGGTATCAATGTTGTGTTATATGCATCATAAGATAGCAGAGAATGATAATGGTTGGACACCTGAGGCTCCTGTATGGAAAAAAAAAGAGGAGGACTCTCTTGGATACGGTGATACGTTCTCATCTGGGTCCGTAACTTGGAGGATAACAGGTGATTATAGCACCCCACCAAGAGTGGAGATATGAGAAAGGAAAAGTAAAAAGGAAGAAAGAAAAAAAAAAGACAAAAAACTCTGCCCTGGTCAAAACTGGACCAAGATAAATTTGGCACCAGTTCTATCCATTTATTGTATGTTTTGCTAGACTTGCTATTATTGAAATAATGCAAGATACATAAAGAAGGACAAAGAAGTCCTTGAGCTATTTTCCTGCTTACAATATGATGTGATTGTATCCTAGACCTCTAAAGGTTTCAAAATGTTAGGGCTGGTGTGCTCACAATTTCTATTTTGACATTGGAGGTTCAGAGAAGTTCAGAGATTTTTTTATCATTTCGGTGAAGAGAGAAGCATGGTAATAGTGTTTAACTTCCAGCAAGTGCTAGCATAGCAAACAATAGAAAAAAAGGTTCAGACACCAATTCTGTGATTGCTGAGACCTAGTTGTGAGCAAAAGACAGGATAATGGCAAGCAAGACCTGGATATTGGCTTACTGTGTCCTGAGGTTATGCTGTCTCTTCTTGTTATATATAAACCTAAGTATGCTGGTCCCTTGAATCTATTTAAGTGGCAATATTAGCTGCTGTTGTTTTTACATCAACGCTAATTATTGTTGCTTTCAGTGTTGTGGACTACAGAATAAATGGTGTTATGATGAGAGCAGTAAGACCTACCATAATTTTTCCCCCTGTCCTTTGCAAGGGAGCAGTGTCTAACATTCAGCAGAACATCATGACTCTGGCCTGAAACTGACTCCAGCTTAGGTCTCATTCTCAGCTATAGCCCCCCAGCTTGCTTTAAGGGAGGAACGAGATGGTCTGGTTTTTTTCCTGTCCTGTCCTGCCCATATAGTTATAAGAAAATTCAGATAATTTTTCTGCACTAGATCACTACACTAGTCACAAGAGAAAGAAAGATCTCCTACAGATGAGAAAGTCATCTTTATTCTGATTCTGCTCTTTGAGGACATCTGGCATCATTTTAAAGCTGGAAGAATTCATTAGAGAACTCTTGGTGATGCCAGAAAGAACCACTCATGGCCATATTGGTCCTTTTACTGCATGTGAATAGTAAATAGTGGATAGCTTTGGCATTGATGTCTACAAGAGAGATGTAGGTATGCTCAGATGGTTATCTACACCAGACAGGCTCAAAAGTGAGGCTCAGAGGATACTGCTACAAGTGGGAAGATACAACTTGAAAAAAGTACAAGTGACGATGTGGGAAATTAAGAGTGGAGACCGCTTCCTTGTCGATAAAAAAAATATTGTTTCCTTACTTCTTTGAGGACTTGAAGTATATGCCGCATTAGCTGATACATGCCTGACGTTTAGCAAACTTTGAATTTCAGCTCTGATTCCAAGAAATGCGTGTACTGGAATTGAAGTTCATTACATATAAATCTTTATGTTGTTTCACTGGCTTTTCCTGTATGCTGCAGAAAACACATCTGAGTAAAGTAACCAAGTTGCAAACTGAAAAATGCTGCATGGGCTAGTTGCAGGGATATTTCATCCCTTGGCATCATCATCATACTCTGATTGAAGAAAACCCAACACTACGTTAGACCGTAGACAATCGTAGCCTTATGGCCTGCATTATTTTTTTATATCTTACCCCTTTTACAGTATTTATCAGGTGGCTAACTTTTTGCTGTGGACTGTTAAAGCAAGGCTAAACAGCAGGAAACCTCTGTGGTTTGTTCTATTATTAGAAGCCAATTACTGTCTGGTGTACTGTTGGGAAAGGTTATTCTTCTATGTCAGCAAATACAAAGTGCAGCAGCTTGGGGAACGGACAGAGGAGGCAGGAATATTGCTGCAATCACTGTCGTCTTGATCCAAGAAGCCATCGTATGCATGCAGGTTGTCTGGTAAGCCAAAAGAATAGAGTGGCTAGCGAAGTTGTTCATCTTTTGCATTTTTGATAGTAGCCATATGGAAGTACCTGGGACACCAAACAGGGAATTTTGCCCAAGATATTGGAAGCATATCAACTCTTCAAAATAACACCCTTCTAACACGCATCCAAACAGCTACCTTGTCTTCATCACATGTTTTTGTTCTTGAGCTTGCCATGAAAGTTTGTTTTTAATGAAGCAAAGCTGAGCTTTGTGTTTTAAAAAACTGCCTCAGGTATTTGACCAGCGGAAGAAAACATGGCTAGGAAGCACCGTAGCTAAAGCCTCACCATGACAACAAATCTGAAATAAAAAACATTTGGGGTATTTCTTACCTTCGAACAAAAATAGACTTCTGCACAAAGCAACAAATTTGTTCAGATAGATACCATTTTCTCTCAGATTAGTTCTGTTGGCTAATTTTTGACCTGCTTTGCTTGTTCCTTTTTCTGATATCTTAGCTGACCATTGTTCTCTATCTGGCAATAATTCAGTTTTTCTGGGACAGTTTCTTACACCCAAATGCATGCAACATTCAAACCATCAATGACAGAGTGTGCTGCTACCTTATCCTTGTTCCCATCTCTTTTGCTTAATACAGTTTTAGTATCCTTCTTTCCCCAGCACTCTCCTCTTCATCATTTCTCTTTCACTACAAAACAAACTGTAAAGTTCCTGTGATTATTTTTTTTCCTATTCTTTGCCTTTCCAGACAAAAATACTGTTCACAAAGTCCCAAACCCTTTTTACTGCTTCTGTTGTGGACAAGTAAAAAATTTCAATACTCCTTGCATTCTTGTTGAGTCTTCCACAGAGAGAGGTCTGACATGATTGGAGAGCAGCTTGGAACTGAAGTGCAACAAAAATAATCTGCAAAGTGTAAGAATAAGGAAAGTCTGAACACATTCGAGTCATTTAGTGTAGCAAAGAAAAACAGAGAATACATGATGATGACTTTCAAATATATAAAAAGATAATATGAAGAACAAAGCATTAAAGAGGGTTAAAGTGTTTCATAATAGATAGCTTAAGAAGTAATGGTGTTACAATTGCAGGAAAGCAGATATAAGTTAGAAAATAGAAAATATTTCTTAATGGTGTAAATATGGTTGAATGGGCATCACTGAGAGTTCTGAAGACCAGAAATGATGGGGCTATGATTTCTCTTCTCTTGGGACAGGTAACCTCAATATCCTTTTCATCCATATCATTAATGGTTCTGTGACATCTGATCTCTTTTCTATTAGCTGTTCACTTAAACAGATTTAATCAAACTGGATTTCACATCATCATTATCCTTGTACTGGCTCCCCAAATGTACTCATTACATCATGAATTAAATTAGATTGTAAGTGACCTTTCCTTGAGGACTGCTTTAAAGTGTCAGTTCAGTACATGGCACAGTAGAAAAATCTATTGAGGTTACTCTGAAATACGTCTCTCTCTGCAGAGAAATTCTAAGGCTCCTTGGAAATTAGGAGGAATGAGAAGTATAAAGATCAAAGACAAGAAAAAAAAAGTAAAATTGACTGGCTTGTTACACTTCTGAATAACCTTTGACTATGTCACTGAACATTGTAAGCAGGGGCTGAAGTTCACAGTTGCGTTTAATCAAAACTGACTTGTTAAGATCTTTGTCAGTGTAACTGAACAGCTATGTTGCAAAAGCACAAGACCAATAACATGGCACAGATACACAGAAACCAAAAATTGCATGGACATGACTTCATGCCTAGCAGCGTTAGTATGTTATTTTTCTCTGGTTTCCTTTCTTACTTTGTTCACACTTAATAGTAAGTATGAATGTAAAAACTTCAAATGTAAAAATTCCCAGAAAGGAATTGTCAGACTGCTTTTTTCTGTGCTACCTGTAGCAGGTTTTGATAAATTAGTATTTTGGATTATATCTCAAAACATCAAGAGCAAAAGACAGAGATAGGAGTGAAGCTTATACATTTATATTAAATACCTTTAACTATGTGCGGTGGAATACATTCCATGGCTCTGGGACTCTGGTTTGAATTAGATGTTTCACATGTAATTTGTGCGAATCGGTATCTGATGTTGCCTAGTGGGTTGAAAGTAGTGAGATAGCCATTTTGGTCCACAAGTTTTTCTGACGCCAATTTTTTTCAGAAGCCAGTGATGGTAAGGAATATCTCAGCACCTGATCTAGGGGTTGTCCTGCTCTCAGCCATATTTTATCCTGTTAATATGAGACCACATTATCTCAACTAACTTAGGTTAGGTGAAGATCTTGATAACATTGACAGGCCTTCAGGAGCTGAGGTACAGAAAAGATTAGAAAATCTTCCGTTGCTATTGCTTATCATATATCTGCTCCTTAGCCAAAGAAACTAACTTCTTTCTGAACATCTGATACCCTATGGTCATCCCTCGTCACTTTCTAAAATAAATATACAAAAGAAACTGCAAGTTTTAGAGGCATTTGAGGCTTTTATACCATAGTTTCTGTGAAGTGTATGAAATGGTAATTTAAAATTACTTGTTTGCACTCTAACCAATACTAGGAATATTTCTTTTATTTTTTTTTAATATGGTTCAGTCCTCTTAAATCACATATATAATTTTTACTGAGTAATTTTTTGTTGGTTATTTTAATTCAGTCCTACACCCATCAATCTACATCTTGTACGTTTATTTCCTACAGTGTTTTCTATCAAGCTTTAGATCTATAAATGACCCCAGTACTCATTTCCGAAACAATCTCATAGACATCTGGGCCAAAGAGCACAGCATTGAGTGGGTATGTCACATCCCCTATCATGCACCAGCCTCCGGGAAAATCGAACGATACAATGGACTGTTAAAGACTACACTGAGAGCAATGGGTGGCGGGACGTTCAAACATTAGGACACACATTTAGCAAAGGCCACCTGGTTAGTCAACACCAGGGGCTCTGCCAACTGAGCTGGCCCCGCCCAGTCAAAACTTTTACATACTCTAGAAGGGGATAAAGTCCCTGTAGTGCTTGTAAAAAATATGCTGGGGAAGACAGTCTGGGTTATTCCTGCCTCGGGCAAAGGCAAACCCATCCGTGGGATTGCTTTTGCTCA
>NW_008825300.1:298482-307994 GCF_000699105.1 Pygoscelis adeliae | reverse complement strand
TATTCTATGATTCTATGATTTTATGTTCATCATTAAAACCACTTCCATATCTTCAGTGATAGAGTGACTGTGTTCGCACTAATGTACGAGAGCCGAATTTGGCTTAAGATATCTTGATTAACTGAACTTCATCCTCCTAGTTGGCTGTCTGAGCATGCAGAAGCAGAAGAAAACTCTACAGCTGTATACCATTTAAAATTACAATTTATACATTATAGACCAAGAAGGAAATTCTGACAAAAATAAAATAATATATCCACTTAAGATATAGTTCAAATGTTAAGCATAAACAGTATAACAATTTCTCTTGCTTGCTCTCTCAGTTTCTTTTAGGATTTTCCCATTCAATTGCATAAATAACTTTACTGTAGTCCTAGTTATTAATGGTGAGGTATGTAGCATTTAGGCAGGAGGTTCAAGCTAGATTCTGACCACTTTTGTTCATTTGGTAACCCAGTGTGCACTGTGTAAAAGCACAACTGTCATCTTCAACAGGCTTCATCATAATCCACAATCATATTCTCTCTGACCAAATTATCTTTGCAATTTTAATTGGGTATGATATTCTTCATCACCTATCGTAAATGATACAAAAGATGCTTATATCAGTAAACAAAAGGTAATTATGTTAAAACCTTTGGGTCTGTATTTTTAAGTTGGAGATGCTTTTATGGATATGCAAGTTTGATATAAATATGTAGGTAATATACATATGTGCGTATTGATATATGTACGTACACACTAAATTTGCAAGATCAGGCATTTAAGAGTTAGGGAGGTCCAGCCTGTTTATGTACTATTAACTTGAAACTGACTCTCTTAGGTTTATGATTCAGTATTTTGCAGTCATGTCACCAACTTTTTTTCTCCACAGATCTCTGGCTTAGTTCCAGGCAAGATAGTATTGCAGAAGTAACAAGTCTGTGGAACTTGCTTTCATCTTTTCACCCTTTTAGATATAGTGGCTGGAGAATGAGAGAAGATGACTGTAGGGCTCAGGCAGGTAAATGTTTCCTTGGCGAGTGGAATTCTGTCCCTATTTCACCTGATGTGAGTGGGATTCTGTCCCTATTTCATCTGATGTGTTCCTTTCTGATGCCCTGAGTTGCACTTTTCCAAGTATATACAGATACAGCTGTGCTTCAACAAAAGTAGGTGTTGGGACATGTTTGGCTGCTCAAAAATTCAGCTCCAATAAATGTTCCAATTCATGAACCTAAAACTAATAATTTCTTTTTAGTCTGCCTCTAAAAGCGGAAAATAATGTTTCGCACCATAGTGAGTATTGTGAAAATCAATACTAACTATTTGTGAAGGACTTGGACTTTATACAGAGGACTTGTAGCCAAACTCATCACTCTCTGTTTAGAATAGTGTTTGGATGATGGATCACATACAAGGTATGGACTGATAGCCTAAACACTGAGTTGAAACCAAAAATAAAATTGCTACTTTATTGCTTCCTTACATGCAACTAAATGCCAAATAATAAATGTGCATTATTAAAAGTATAGAATACCAAAGATCGGCAAGGAAATGCTTCTTGTAGTAATATGTGGCTTCTGGCAGTTTCATAGCAAAAAGTAGTTTGGCTGATTTATTTTTCTTTCAGTTTCCATTGATGAAATTAAATAATTTTTTTAATTATTCATTTATAATCCTTTTAATCTTCATCCCAATGAGTGAAGTTATTTCTTCTCAGGAGATGTATTCCCCTTTTCTTCTCTCCCCCTCCCCCCCCCCTTCTTATTTTTTCTTTCATTTTGTTTTCTAGATTTCCAGAAGATACTGAATATCCCATGTTGCAGGACAGAATAGATAAGTGAGCTGCTGAAGACTGATAGTAGGAACCCAGTAACAGCCCATAAGGCAGGTAACTTAACTACCACTCCATTTAACAGAGTACCAGTGTATTGTGGAAAAAAGAAGTTTAAATATTCTCTCTATTTTTTTATTATACTATTAATAAGTTAAGATTAGGGCTTTCTGGTAGCCACTGCTTAATAATGCCAAGTGTTTGAAATGAAATTAAGGACAGTAATTTGAGAGTTTAGCTTAAAATTGTCAAGATGCTAAAAATAATATATTTGACTTACTTTTTTCAGACTGATTTTGAGCTGTCAGCATACAATCAGGTCATATATACAAGATTTTCTTCAACCATGGGTGTTAAGAAAAACATGTTTCTCAAGGAAAGCCAAAAGCCTTTCATAATCACAGGTCTCCAGCAACCAGCTGGAGTATCAAATGTCTTGAAACCAGTAACATTATTACAAGAATTAACAACACTTCTTTTTTTTTTTTTTTTTCCCAAAATAATAGACTGTTATTACATGTTGTAAGGGAAATTGGTGTTGTCAGACCTGGACGGCACAGCTGGATTCTGAAAAACACCTGTGTACATGTGCAACTCTTGTGACTTTTATGTGGATCAGCTTGCAGGACCTACAAAGCATTCCTGTATACAGGCTAACATCTATATCGTTATTGTGTTATTAGTTAGCAGACCAACTAAGATCGGTCTATGACAATAAGTATTAAAAATGTTATATATTGTGTTCATTTTGCTTTTATAAGTACTTCCAGAAGTTCTCACAGTGGCCAAAGTTAAATAAAAGAATATTCAGAACCATTCTTTTTTTTTTTTTTAATTTACATTTACATGTAAGTACATTGTTTTGGTCTCAACATTCTGAAGACATTGAATTGCTTGGTTTGCAGTCTGGATAACCTGTTTTAGAAAGAAAGAAATGTGTTTTTTAAAAGAAATCAGAGTTCTGAAATAAAAAAAGAAAGAGTGGTGACCTTAAAAGTCCAACATCATAATAGGAAAGGCAGAGTTTGCCTCTCACTGAAGCTGGTGGGAGACACATCTGAGATTCTTCTGTTCTGCTTTGGAGCTATAGTTCAGAAACTCTTGAGATACTGCTCTATATTTTAATACTTAATCCAAATATAATGAGTAAAGCAAAAGGCTAGCTGAATAGGGCTATTAATCTTTTTCTGTATGAAGAAAGAGTCAACTTCTAACTGTACTTTTTATTATAAAATACAGTCATAAGTCCTGAAGATTCTGAAATAAAGTCTGCTTTGACACCCTGCTAATAGCTGTTCAAATTGAAAATTCTCTTGTGCTAGCACACCGCACCCCAGCTGGTGCCAACGATAGATGCTTCCTATTTTCTTAAATTGGTTTCCAGCCTCTGGATTATTTGCTATGCAAACGCTGCTGTCCTAGAAGAGTTCATGGAATCCTTTTAGAGACTGGATACGCTTGCATTAATTTCCTCCATGCCTTTTTTTGTGAATTAAGTCTGGCACAATTGTGACTGTTCCCTTTTGATCAAACATTCCAGACAAGGACTGCAGTTCATTTACTATCTCTCAAGTAACCATGTCGAAGTGCATTACAGAGCATGATGTCTGAGGAGGTGTTGCTACTATCTGCACTAAGCAGGCACATTTGCAAATTCATGAGCTCTTTTTGAAATTCATGAGCCATCCTCTGCCCAGTTTTTCATTTTGTTTTCTACAATAGATTATTCAGAAGATTTAATTGTCTTTTCCTTCTACTGAAAGCACATTACCACATCTTTTAAAACATAAAGCCAACAATAAAAATAAAATATGTATATAAATACAAAGTAAAACAACCATATGTGAATTATGGTCTTCATCCTTAGCCACAATTCCATCTTCATTCAATGCATTTGCAGCTGATATCATGGGGCATATGCAATTTCCATTCATTTCATCAGCTTTCAGTTACCTGATTTTTTGTTGTTTTTTTTATAGCAAATTATCCTGCTCCGTGATATGTTCCAGTGACAAAGTGTTTGTCTGTGCTCATACACTAGACACAGGAATTGCACCTGATTATGAATATATGATGATGAATAAATATGTGCCTTTTTGTTCAGTCCCATTCCAGTGTCTGAGCATCTCCTCTGATAAATCCCATCTGGTTTTCACACTGGGGAGTTTTCCTGGACTCAGGAGAAGGATGTGTGGGCAGCAATAATCACCAAGATAATTTATTGGACCCTCCTAACTACAGGGCTGTTTTATATGGACATTTTGTGGACACCACCAAAATGCTTTATATCCTATGCATATCCTATGCTACTCACATCGTTAGGAGACAAAGTCAGAAAAGCAATTATTCCTCTCACCTATGCAGGGCAATGTGGATAACAGAATATACTCTAGGGGTTGGATGGCATTTATTATATATTGGCATATGAATTTTTCATTTTTGACTCATTGCAAAATCCTTCTTGGTAACTTGATGATCTTTGTAAAAGACAATAACACATATTTGTGGAAATGAGTACTAATGCTAATAAACTGCACTAATCTTTTATATATTGTCTACAATAGGCATTTGTATCAGGGTACATAGAGAACAAAAGCCAGAATGGTTTAAAGAGTTGATGGGATAAAAAGTAACACGATGAGCTTCAGTACAACATGTCCTGATTTTTTTTTTCATTGTCACAGTTGACTGTCTTTAGTCTCACACTAGATTTTTCAGTTTCACTTAAAGTGAAATGTGAACTGAATAAATACAAAAGATGACAGAGTTGTGGGAGAAACTATAGGAATTGCCCAGTTCTCTGTAACCCAGCATTAAATAAGTATAGCCACAAAATATCAAAGAAAAAGAAAATAAGCAATGGGGCAGGGTTTTGAAATATCATTGACAGGGAAACATGAGAAAATTACACAAGCACCTTAAAGATAGAAATCCCTAAAAAAAGAGATAGATATCCAACTCCATCAGTTCCAATGGAGGGTTGCTCTTCTAAGAGTGCAAATTTTGCATCAATCAGACAATACTGTATCAGAAGAAGTTGCAAAATCTGAAAAAACTTGTATCTGAATGTTAATTGAATTGGTTTTTTTATAAATCTTAGAGATATTTTGGGGATTTTATAACAACAACTAACCTATTTAAAAAAATAAGGCTGGAAAAATTTGAGAACCATGTTTTTTTTCTGTTGGAAAAAAAATTGATGTAAAAACTGAACAATTGGTGTAAATTTATTTTCAAACAATTTTTTTCATGCGTTTCAGTCTTTTCCACAGGAAAAAGTGATCGAAGCTTTCTTGTTTTTACCAGCTTTTCCATTAGCATATTTTATTTTCTATTTCAGTGTATATGGTAGTACTATGGTAAAGGTCCAGTCCTGTAAATGTGGTACGAACTGAAACAAAAAGTGCAGAACCTTCTAACGTTAAGATAAGAAGGAGACTCAGAAGTGACCACAGCCTTGACTTGTAGTGGTAACAGAAGTTAATCTTTCACCCAGTCAATTTCCACACTTCACTACGTGTTGGCCTATGTTAAATCCCTCTTTTTGAGGAAGAAAAAAAATAGTCTTTTACAGTCTCCCATATCCAAACAGCTTTGAAGAATGATGTCCAGAGTAGAGAGATTTCCATTGCTCTGTGGAAACCTTACTGAAAAATTCATGGACCTCGCAGTTTTCATGGACTGTTGGCTGTTGAGGAAACACTTGTCAAGGTGGTTGCGCAGGCTAAGCAAGCTTCTTGTTAAACTCTATGTTATTGAGTGTGATGTGATGTGCCGTGTGATTGAAGCATTTTCTGTTTGTCAATTCTGAATGCACAGACTCCAGCAACGACATAATGCAAACAGCCAGCAACATTGTATTGCTCTGCAAATAGATGAAGGCTGAATATAAGTGAACTTTACAGAATTTTCCTACTAGTCCTGCCCCAACCCTAACTCTAGTGAAGTTTACCAGGAACCACTCAGTTTGGGGAATGAAACAGGGAAATATTCTGCATCTCTTTAGCTGTTGTTTTTCCACTGTTCACAGGGCAAGGCAATCCATGCAGATGCACTGAAATACTAATTTTGGACATATCAATATTAACCAGTGCCATTCTGCTTTTTGTAGAAGACAGATTGTAAATACAAATTTGGAATAATTTTACTGTTTTCCTGGTTAACTTCTTACAGTGAATAGAATATTGACTACTTTTGAGAAAAACTAATGGGAGGAGGGGAATTTGTTAAGTTGAAAATGTCTGGAGCATGGGATATACTGAGTAAACTATAGTTTACTCAATATAGTTTATGACTCTTTTAGTCATAAACTAAAGAAAATTGCCTCAAAGTAATACTCTTAAGCAGGAAAAGATCAAATTATATGTAAAAAGATGAGATTTTGGAAAAGGAAATAATGAGATTTTTGTGTGTATACCCATGCAATGTATATGCATTAAAATACTTTCAAGATGCTCTATCAAATCTTTGGACTGAGCCCAACACAAAAGCAAAGGATGACTCAGAAAACTCAGACCATAGCAGCCATCGCGACATGACTGACAAACTCCAAAGAAATGAGGGCTGAGTCTGAGTATCTCACAGTTTTCTTCCAAGAACCAGGTCAGGCAATGAAGAATCATGACTGTAAAGTCAGATCTGAGACTCAAGAGCTGCCTTGGCTACCCAGGGAGACAGCCTGTTACAATAGGTATGAGTGCACTGTCTGAGCTACAACTAGCTCAGAAACTGTTTCCTTATCCAAAAGGCACAGGTAGCTAATAGTAACTGAAAGTTTCAGTTCAACTCCATCAGGAACCTCCACAAAACAGAACCGGTCTACAGAGCTGTGTTGACTTCATCTGACACTGAGTCAAACTTCTCACAGGTGGGCTGCTGGGATGAGCCCAGCAAATATCTGGGCTCCAAGCCTCCTCCGAGATTCTACCGCCCCCACATTTTTCAAGATTTTGAGACTGCCGTTGGCCTAATGCTTTGGGGCTATCAATACAGATAATTGTGAGGAGGAGGACTGTAAGTGGAACCTAGGAACTGGGCAGCAGGAGTATGTCAGCGTTTCTGAAATATTTAATGTCAGAAGATTTTTAGTCCTGCAATAAAAAATGGCATTGAAAAAATGTATTTTCCAATATTACTTACCTAATTAAAATAACAGATGTTTCAAAGCATTTTTGAAAAGATTTTAAAAGTTCATTAAAAGTGAGACGTTTTAGTTATCTAACAGTAGGTGCTTTATAATGTATGTGTACAAAAAGAAGAAAATTCCACTGGGAATTATAAAAATCAATACTTTAGAAATATGTGCTCAAGCTTTTATTCAATCATAGTGTGATAACATTTTCATGCTGTCTAGCTGACTGACATTTACATTACAGTTATATCAAGCATTTGCTACTAATATGTAAAAGATTAAATTTTGTATTAATATTTTTGCACAATGAGCACATGATAGGATATCATGGTTTTGTCTCTATTACAAATTATGGTAGGTGGAGCTAAGATAAATGCTGCTAAATTTGCATCCAGATTTGAACACAAATTAATAAAAGGGAAGGAAAGCTTGGGTGTGGGTTTTGATTGGGTTTTCTCTTAGCTTGAGAATAGATCTTGGAAACTTAGAAGTGATCCTGTTTTCAGATTTGTCAGAAATATTTATGGTCTCACACACCAGAAATGAACCTAAGACAGAACTCAAAGCAGTTTCTCTGAAGACGAAAAAATGAAGCACAGAAAAACTGCAATTCAAATTACCCAGAGTATCCCAAGTGGAGACTGCCCAGAGGATTCTACACTGGAAGTACGATATGAAGAAGCTGGCAGTCTATGTATCGTATAGCAGATAATGTGATTAGAGTGAGAGTTCTAGTTACCTCTTGGGCAAAGGAATATCCTAGAAAAAAATTAATTCACAGAATCAAGTCTGAAAATATTTGCAAATCAACAGCATGCAATTAATTAATTAGAAGCACATACAAATGAAAATATTAAGTTTAATTTAAAATGCCTCAGCATTACTTGGCTTGTGTTTCAACTGATGGTTGAGTTATATTTCTAAGTATTCAGAGACTGATTCCATTCATATAGTTTAAATGGTTTTTCAGCCCAGGTTAGAAATTTCCCAGCCCCTGGGAATGAAGTAGGAAGTTTAAGAGAATAGCTTTTCAGCTTCATGGTACCTAAGAATGCAAGCTTATTCTCATTTTAAGCATATCTATTTGCTGGATGGTTTATTTTTTCTGTTTTGCAAGATGCTATGATATCAAATGAACAATATTCATTTGAGTGACTGCATCTGGCAAAATTACTTTACCAGTGTAGAGGATTTATCCACTGGAAAGGATTGTGTGGAAAGGAAGATTGTAATGCAAATGATTGTTCTTGCTGAAGAACATATTTTCAAATATGTTTTCAAACATATTTTCAAATTAGTGTTCCACGAGATACCCTTACTGCTGTTGCTGAGGATGTCTTGTGGCGTACTGCCTCCAGTCTGCTTTTGAAAGAGGGATTATAGACTCATGGCTGAGACACAGCAGAACGCGTCTGGACTTTGCTTTTCCTTCCTCCTCCTCCTTGCCCTTCTCTCTGCTGAAAGTCTGGAGACAATATTCTCTCGCTAAGGGAAAATTTGAACTGAAGAGTACAAAATAATGAATGGCTTGCACAACAGTAAGAGCATTATTTTTCTCAGGATTCCACATGCAATGAAGGGAGAAGTCTGGGGAAGAAGATACTTTAAAAGTAAATCAGTGACATTCCATAGGATATTTTTTGTCTTTTTTTCCCCAGTGTGTCAATGCTCTACACTTCTGTAACATCGGTTCCTTTAAAGTTTTTCTAATATAAAGCACTGGCTGCTTGTTCGCTTCGCACAAATATTCCTTTATTTTTAAGTCAGGATATGTACATTGAATAACAATATTGGTGTGAGCCAGGCATTTTGGGAAGATACTGTATAGGCTTTCTCTCACTGCTGTTTTAATGCACCTGTATGTTGACCCTTAACATCCCAGTCACTGGCCTCAGTAGAAGAGACTTCCAGACATGACGAGGAACATTGCTGTACTTTGCTGGTTTATGCTGTGGCAAAAGAGTTTACAAGGGGCTTTAAAATAATGAACTGTGACAGCGTTCAAATATTGCTCTCCAGACCTGCAGCACAAACACATTCATTGTGAGTCCTAGCTCTATTGTACCATAAAGTAGACATATTAAGAATGTCATTACCATACCACAGAGGCGTTCACAATATGTAAAACAGAACATTGCGTAGACTACATGGTGATAATTGCATGGTTTGGTGTCTTAGGAGGCTTAAAAATGCAGTAAGGCCTAAATTAATTTGTCATATTGAATCCCATGCACAATGAAAATTTATTTCATGGTCAGGTAAGTTAAAATACACTATCTGAATATTCATCACAAATCTTTCTTACATCTCCTGAAATTACACAGGAGGAAAAACTCAATTCCAGGTTCCTTAGGGTGGCAAAACACCAGCTTTTGGAAGTTCGCCTGCTGCTACTGAAAGGTGACCTTGAAGTATCAGAGCCAGCACTTGCTGCTGAGTCAATTGTTGCCATTATCAGGCTTTGGCTGCAGCTTGCAGCAATGCTGCAATATTGTCACTGTTGGCAGAATTCCCTACATGCGTTAGTATGAAATAGTATATACAAAGCCTGTATAGTCAATAAAG
>NW_008825300.1:291471-298459 GCF_000699105.1 Pygoscelis adeliae | reverse complement strand
TCTAAGTTGCTCAGTTCCCTGGGCTCATTAAATTGGCTCAATGACTGGATTTAAAATAACTGAGCTGATATATCGGCCCCAAATCATTTTTATGCCAGAAACAGCAGCAGTGTACTTTATAACTCCGATGCTAGATTTTCCTGTGACATGCTGCCCTCTTGTGCATCAGTAGCTTTGTTATAGAGATAATCGAAGAGCAAGAAGCCCATTTACAGTCTCCCAAAATGCAGGTCTGATATTGATATGAATATAACAATTTGCAAAACATTCCCCAGAGCATGAGGGACAGAAGGAATATGTAATAAACAGAAGTTCTCAGACTCTCTCTTGATCTTCTTTGACATTTTCTATTTTTATCTGGAATGAATATAACTTCTTCTTAGATAAATAAATAAATAAATGCTGTCTTCTTTGCAGGTAATACCAAACCAATAGACAACTGTGACATACTGACAGGTAGGGCCATTCAGAGGGCTGTCAAGAGAATGGAGAAATGAGCTCGCAGAAACCTCATGAAGTTCAGCAGAGACAGGTGCAAAATTCTGTGGGGAGATAATAAGCCAATAAAACAGTGCAGGCTGAAGACTGACCAGCTAGTATGCAGCTTTGCAGAAAAGAACCTAGGGGTCTTGAGGGATGACAAGGTGCCGTGGTTTAACCTCAGCCAGCAACTGAGCACCACACAGCCGCTCGCTCACTCTCCCCCTCCCTGGTGGGATGGGGGAAAGAATCGGAAAAGTGAGAAAACTTGTGGGTTGAGATAAGAACAGTTTAATAATTGAAATAAAATAAAATAATAATAATAATAAAAGCATATACAAAGCAAGTGATGCACAATGCAATTGCTCACCACCCACCGACCAACACCCAACCAGTCCCTGAGCAGCGGCCCCCCCGGCCAGCTTTCCCCCCGTTTATATACTGAGCATGACATCACATGGTATGGACTGTCCCTTTGGCCAGTTTGGGTCAGCTTCTTGTGCACCTCCAGCCTTCTCAGTCGGTAGAGCATGGGAAGCTGAAAAGTCCCTGACTAGTGTAAACACTACTTAGCAACAACTAAAACATCGGTGTGTTATCAACATTCTCATCCTAAATCCAAAACACAGCACTGTACCAGCTACTAGGAAGAAAATTAACTCTATCCCAGCCGAAATCAGGACACAAGGTGAATACTGGTCAACGATGTACTAATGTAGCAAAAAAACCCTGCCTATCAGGCATGAGTATAGCCAGCAGGTCTGTGGAAACATTCCTCTGCTTCTGTTTGACACTTAGGAGATTGCACCAGAAGTGCTGTGTCCAGTTCAGGGCTCCGCAGGACAAGTACAGATACTGATATGCTGAAGTCAGTGCAGCAGATGGTACCAAGGTGGTGGGGCCTGGAGCACATGATAGAGAGGCAACAGGAACTGGGCTTGTCCAACCTGGAGAAGTGAAGGCCAAGAGAAGATCCCACTGCTACTGGGAGGAGCAGGGAGCAAACTGGGCAGAGTTGAGGGAGGAGGAACTCCCTGAGAGACCAGCAAAGACTGTACAGAGTTTGCTGCAACCTGGGAAACCAGTGAGTTGTCTGTGGCAGAAATAAGAGGACACAAAAATTTCTGCATCTCAATTTAGTATGTCAAGTTTGGCAGTAAGCATTTAAGCAGCCAAATTAGATACCTACATCTTTTTGTTGATACAGCCCCCATGTAATAGTAACTTCTGGAAAGGACATAGGGGCTTTAGTGCTTTTGAAAAATGTTACACTTTCTTTGGATTTAAATTAGAAAATTATGTAGTAATTAAAAAAAAAATCACACTCCTCTTACTTATGGCAATGCTTGGCCCTTTTACCTTTATGAGGAAAAAATTATAATAGAACTATTCTATCATCAGTCATGTACCACATCTCTATGAAAGTGCTCAGTAATTTATCAGAGCTTTCAGACACAACAGTATAGATTTCTTATATAACAATAATTCTACCCTAAAGAAAACCTTCCTTGCCAACAGAATAAATGATGATTTGGAGAGGAAAGAAAAGATTTTCTATGTAAACCATAATTGTTCAAAATATATAGAGGAAAACTTTCTCCTATACATTATATACTGTGTAGTATATACTATAAATGGCCATAAGAAACTTAGCAATGGCAATTTACTAGGGACTCTGTTTTTACAGCCTTATAAGTGATTAATAGCTCTGCATGAATTCATTGTTAGTCTAATATCTTACATCTATAGGAGCACAAGTCCTGCAAAATTAACATGCAAATCATTACTTCCTTTCGGTCTTTTGGATAAAAGGTCATTAAGGCAACAGTGTATACCGTGGTGATGTGGGATAACCACTGACAACAGTGGTCTTCCAAACGTTCACAATCTTTGCTAGCCAATGCCATCACACTCTAGAGCAATTTCAACTGATGGAGAAGCTTTTTTGCCTGCAAAGGCCTGCATCCATTTCATGAATCTGCCAAGTGCAAAAAAATGTATAATAAAAGGTGGAAAACTGGTGGCTAAGTCAGGGTGCTTGAGACGTTACCATCCCTGGACAGGAAACAGAGGTTATGTGAAACCAGCAGGAGGATTGTCTAGCTCAGGTTAAAGCGTGTGACAGGGCCATGTCTGGAATCCATGGAGAGGGAACCTAAAAGCTGGAAGTCTTGCACGCCAGCCATCTCCCTGGTTTTGATAGCGAAGGGACCGGACACTGCCTGTTCCACAGTGCAGTTGTAGCAAAAAGGCTCTGAGTCGTCCAGAAGATAATTCAGAGCAGAAGCCTTGCTTTCTGCTGTCTTTAAAAGAATCATAGAGACAACAGCTTTCTAATTTAAAGATCTTTGTTAGGTGCCTAAAATTTACGAGTTGAACTTTATCAGTGTCTTAACAAAATGAACTCTGAAAGTTCATGCAACGTTCCCCAGCCCCTGCTTTATTCCAATGTAATATCATTAGCATTCATCAAGAGGGATTGGTGGTAAGTTAAGTCCATTAATCTAATTCTGTCCAAAAGCTTTAAATCAGTGAATGTTATTTTCAGAAGCCACTTTAGCCATAATTTTGTTATTAGAAATAAACTCAGACATCTCCAGTGTATTGCTCTTTTGCATGTTTAGCAGGGGATTTGTCACAAGTAATGCTATTCAATTTTAATCCATTTCAAGCTGTGCTTGGGGGAGAGCCAATGTGAAACAAAATAAAGATTGTAAGCCCAGGAGTAATAAAATAAATCCCTGAAGTTAGTGTCAAATCCTGACATGTAAGTTGATATATCTCCAGTAGAGCTGGAAATCACTGGGGATGAAATATTGAACAAAACCAAATAACAGTATCTTCATTCAAAAAAACCCCTCAAAACTTGTCTATTTGCTTGAATTAAACAGCAGCTCAGTTATACTACCATAAAATAATGAAAGCAAAGCTGACACTATTGTAGCTATTTTTAGTAAATTATGTTATTATGCAAATATTGTCTTTATTTTATGCATCATATTTGGCCCAGCTCTGCAAAAAACTGTGTCAGTGTTTAACCTTATCTTCTATGTATAATCATACTGACTATTCTTGAGAATCAGAGCCATTGCACACAGCAGAATTTGGCTCTGTCCTGAAACTTTTCTAGGTACAATTTGGCAGCATCATCTACTATCACTGATCTACTACTGCACTTGCTCTGCAAATACATTATCTGGCCTGTGGAGTGAAACCCATTCAATAAGACCGAAGTAATTGTTAAAATCACATTTTCTTCTCACAGAACACATGGTGTTTCCAATTACAGAGCTTATTTACTGCCTGCTTTCTAAGCTACTTATTCTGACTAGTAATCTTGTGGTAGGTGCACATTTCAGTTATGCTAGGTTCCAAAAAAGTAGTTTTTATTAAAACCTACTTTAGCTGCCAAATTACAGTGGGTATTTACAGATCATGAAACTAACTTAATGACCTGTTGCCTTGGTCCAGATGTACAAAAAGAAGCAACAGTGAAGTTTGGAGAGCTAATATACATGACAAATTCCTGTGGATAAAAGGTCTACAACCAACTACGACAGTATTTATATTTAGTATTATGGTGTAAAATATCTCAACTTCTACCATGAAACATAGTGAAACATGAGAGAGACCTTTATGTTTCATTTCATGCAGCATGAGCAAATGTAATGCAAACACAATTTAAAGAAACAGAATATTTCTTATTTGTAAGATAAAAGGATGTGTAGCAGAGAGAACTTTGCTGATGTGAATGCAATCTAAATCTCCCCTGGAAAGTTTTTAAGTGCAATTTAACTTCTTATGACAAAGAATGATGATGATAATATGTTCTTTGAAGAAAATATGCAAAAGTTTAGAAGCCATTTTATTAGCTTACCGATTTATCATTTGGGTAACATTTTAACTTTGTGAGGTTGGATACTCTCACTGAAATTTTAATACAAAAAATCAGACCTACATGCTTCTACGACTTTGATTGCAAGTTAATAAATAATCAGATTTAAAATCTATGAATATCCTAATTTAGCCTCTGTTACTTAAATTATGCTGAACAAAATTGAACAATGCCCTTATTAAATCAAAGTTACAATTGCAATCAAATTAAATCCATCAGTAATATAAAATGAAGAAAGAAGGCAAACTGACTCATCAGGGAACCTCAAAACAGGAAATAACACTATGTTTGTCAGATTTTTAACATCTAAGCACTAACAAAGTAAGCTGCTTTATCTTTTTTAATTTGGACAGCAAGGCCATCTGAATTACTGTTTATTCAGTGACATATAAGGAGTCCATATTCTGTTTAAATCCTCTGTTTTGATATGGAATGGCTTATAATTCCCAATTGTTTTTGTATGGTAGAATACTTTTAGGCAAGCACACTTCTAGAGCTGAAGAAAACATAAGCTGATTCGCAGTATTGTCTGCTAGATGGAAGGATAATATATATCTTATCACTTGAACACATTCACATGTTAATTATGCACATCTTTTCTAGGAAAATCAAAGCACGGAGTCAGGAGATCTCATAGTAATAAAATACAGTAACAAAAAAAAAAGAAAAAAGAAAAAAGGAAAAAAAAGAAAAGACAAAACAGTAAACTCTGTCTTTTCTGGTCTTCACACCATCAAAATCAAGTCAGTTCTGATGCCACTCAGTACTGGTTTATAACAAAATCCAGTAGAGATTGAGGGATCAGATCAGTTTAGAATAGTGTAAATGTTGCCTCTTTTATAACTAAAATGGATATGCTCCAAAAGTCTTATATTAAAACTAAGATGACTTAGTAAGTTAGTTTTGATCCTTGCATTCCTTATCATTAGCTGTGGGGTGCATAAGATCAAAGGTCCTGTAATTTCCCGCATGGTACTAACATGAATTATTACCTAACTGCCACCACTGCCCCTTACTTCATTTATGCTTCCTGTCTAATCATTGATTTGTGTTTAGATTGTCCTGCTTACTCTCAAAATAGTTTCAAAACTGTGGTGATTGAGGGGAAGCAGTCCCCGGACAAAGGATACGTTTGGTTGATTCTGGATAGATTTAAAAAATAATATTTTCACAATAGAACTATATGTACTTCTTAAATATGAGAAAATTTAAGTGCGGTATTATTCATACTGACATTATGACTGATTATAAATATGAAAAATGCTGTAGACTCTGCTCAGATAGGTCTGCTTCTTCCATACTTTTGTTCCCCTGAAGTTCCAGTTTGCTTATGTCCGTTTCTGAGCTATAACAAGATGCCATCCATAGTTTGTTTTCTGCTATTTTTTTTACATTTGATGGTCCTGAGACACAAACAAGAGAAAGGTGATGTAGATGTACTGAACTTGTGGAACAGTGATAGCTCCCACTTAAAGGAACGAAAAGCTTTTTGTCAAGTACTCATTTCGATGAGTTTCAGAAGGGGAAGTGGAGGCAGAAGTGGAGTACTTCCCATTTCTTCGAGCACATTAAACCCCATGATCAGAAACTCAGTTATTGCAAGACTTAATCAATTATCTTGGTCCTAATTAATATGCCCTGAGGATTTTGTCTGAGCCTTTGGTCCTCTAAAAATAGGTTACCATAGTAGACGAGTCTACTATAAGTCAGGACTGGTCCCATCACTTCCCTTGGAGCATATATTCACAGTCTGTTAGACAGTATTGTCAGGAATTTCCTTCTTTCATTGGTCATCAGCATAATTTTTCCTTTTAAAGTGTCATTCTGTAACACTATTTCTAGTTGATGTATGTGAGTAAATAATATTTCTTCCTTCTCTCTCATACTTGTGCATTCATACACTCACAAGGAGTTAAAACCTTTGCAATATTTGTAGGTTGGCATGTCCTCACTTACACTTGTTCTGTATGACACTTGGCATTTAGGCACTGGAACTTTATTCGGTATAGCTCTTATTTTTCTTCTTTTCAGTGTAGATTTTATATTGTTTTTCCATTAAAAACTCACAAAGAGAACTTCAGTGTAGCTGATTTCCTGGCTTAAATTCAATATGAGAATCAGCAAACGAATATCTTCTAATGCAGACACTTCTTTACGGGCTTATCTACAGTTTATCTTATTTTTATTACTGTTTCATTGATGGCTGAATTAAAATGAATCATAGAAACATAGAATCATAAAATACCAGGTTGGAAGGGACCTCAAGTTTCATCTGGTCCAACCTTTCTTGGCAAAAGCACGGTCTAGGCAAGTTGACTCAGCACCCTGTCCAGCTGAACCTTAAAAGTGTCCAATGCTGGGGAATCCACCACTTCCCTGGGGAGATTATTCCAATGGATGATTGTTCTCATTGTGAAAAATTTTCCTCCTGTGTTCAGTCGGAATCTCCCCTGGATTAACTTGTACCCATTGCCTCTCACCTTTTCCATGTGACTCCTTGTAAAAATGGAGTCTCCATCTTCTCTGTAGCCACTGCTTAAATACTGGAACATGGTGATAACATCTCCCCTAAGCTTTCTTTTCTCAAGGCTGAACAAACCCAGTTCTCTCAGC
>NW_008825300.1:288136-290210 GCF_000699105.1 Pygoscelis adeliae | reverse complement strand
CCCAACAGTGCTGGTAAAGACAGAGGTGGAGAAAGTGTTGAGAACCTCTGCCTTTTCAGTGTTGTTGGTGACTAATTCACCTCTCCTGTTTAACAGCGGGACAAGACTTTCCTTCTGTTTCTGCTTGTTGTTTACGTACCTGAAGAACCCTTTCTTGTAGTTTTTGGCCCCTCTGGCCAATTTCAATTTGAGATGAGCTTTTGCTTTTCTAACTGCATCTCTGCACGTTCTGGCAGTGCCCTTGTAGTTCTCAGTGGGTATTTATCCACTTTGCCATCTCTGGTATGCTTCTTTTGTGGTTTTGAGCAGACTCAGAAGCTTCCAGTTAAGCCAAGGGGGTCTCTTGCTCCACCTACTTCCCTTACCTTTAAAGGGGATGAACTGTTTTTGTGCATCTAGGAAAGCATTCTTGAAAAACCCCCAGCACTCACTAGCTCCTTTATCCTCCATGGGAGCTTCCCACGGAATCCCTCCCAGTTGAGCTCTGAGTGAGCTGAAGTTTGCTCTTCTAAAATCTAAAACCTTTGTCTTAGTACTAACCTTCAGTGTGCTCAGCAGGATCCCAAACTCCACAATATTGTGATCACTGCAGCCAAGACTATCACTAACCAAGACATTACAAAGTAGGTTTTCCTGGTTTGTGAGTAGCAAGTCCAGCAGTGCCTCATTCCTGGTTGGTACATCTAGCATTTGTATGAGGAAGCAGTCCTCTATGCATTCCAGGAACTTGATGGATGATGTGAGCTGCTGCATTGTTCTTCCAACAAATGTCTGGATAGTTGAAGTCACCCATAAGAACCAGGTTCTGTTGACCCAGAGCTTGCTTAAGTGACCCAAATATTGCTTCATTGGCCTTATTATCTTGGTTTGGAGGTCAGTAGCAGATGCTTACTGTAAGACCCCCCTTGGAGATGACCCCTCTGATCTTGACGCAGAGGCATTCGATAGGGCTTCTACAATCACCATAGTTGACTTCTATATATTCAAGGTTCTTCTTAACATAGAGCACATCTCCTCCTCCTCTTCTTGCCTGCCTGTCTTTACAAAACATCCTATAGCCATCCATCGTGATCCTCCAGTCATGAGTTGTCCCACCATGTTTCAGTTATTCCTATGATATCATAACTTTCTGACTGGGCATGGAGTTCCAGTTCCTCCTGTTTGTTCCCCAAGATGCGTGCATGTATACATAAACTTGAGGTGGTTGGCCTTCTGGTTCTCATTTTGGGAGGCAGCTAAGGAACATTTGTCGCTGCTCTGGTTGGCCTGGCTTATTCTCCAGTTGGTTGCAATGGCGTGAGCATTGCCACTTTGGACCCTGTCTCCCCAAGTCCTTCAGTTTAAAACCCGCCTCACCAAGTTGGCCAGCCTGCTGCCAAAGATTCCCTTGCCTCTTCTAGACAGGTGGATCCCATCCCTCCCTAACAGGCTATAAGTCATCGACGAATGTTCCATTGTCATAAAAGCCCAAACCCTCACAACAGCACCAGCCACGAAGCCAGAAGATGATTTGCATTATACGTCTCTTTCTTGCTGCACCCTTTCCTCTAACTGGTAAAATGGAAGAAAAGATAATCCTCTTAGCAACATCTCGGACCTCAGCTCCCGCAAGGCAACATACCTCTCATGACTCCCTGTCAGGCCAGCAGATGGGCGCCTCAGTGCCCCTTAACAGAGAGTCAGCCACTATGAGCACTCTACGTTTCTTTTTGCGGTATCCACTGTATTAGTGGTGTGTTCTATATTCTATGAACAGACTAACTTTTTTCGTATGATAGGCATTCAAAATAATTCAGTTTTTCAAATTTGTATTATAACTCAAAAATATTATTAACAATGAGGCAGCTCCCAAATTAAATTTCTAAACCTGGCATATGACTTGTATGGAGCATATCTGCCAAGACAGGGGGCAACTGTAGGTCCAGACCAGTAGGCAGCTGCCTAAGGCAGCAGCAGAGAGACACGAAAATCACAGTAGTAGCAAAGCAGCTCCCCCAAGCACCACCTGGTGTGCTGAGATTATACTATCTTCTCGGTCTCAATAATGAGAAAATTTATCCCACTCACTGGCCTT
>NW_008825300.1:287402-288046 GCF_000699105.1 Pygoscelis adeliae | reverse complement strand
CAGGCAGTCATGCTACATTGGGTCAGAAAGTCCAAGCAGGTGTTTGTTATTTTATCTTCATTAATTTTGATTCACTGCTGTCAAACCTTGAGTCTGCCCATGACAAAATCATTATATTGATTTCTGTACCACTGTACTGGTTTTGGCTGGGATAGAGTTAATTTTCTTCATAGTATGGAACTGTGTTTCTGGTTTGTGATGAAAATAGTGTTGATAACACAGGGATGTTTTAGCTATTCCTGAGCAGTGCTTGCACAGCATCAAGATCTTCTCTGTTTCTCCCGCTGCCCAACCAGCAAGTAGGCTGGGGGTGCACAAGAAGTGGGGAGGGAACAGCTGACCCCAACTGACCAGATATTCCATATCATACAACATCGTGATCAACAATAAAACCTGGGGGAAAGAAGGAGGAAAGGGGGGACATTCAGACTTATGGCGTTTGTCTTCCCAAGTAGTGGTTACGCGTGATGAAGCCCTGCTTTCCTGGAAATGGCGAAGCACATGTCTGCTGATGGGAAGTAGTGAATGAATTCTTATTTAACTTTTCTTGCATGCCCAGCTTTTGATTTCCCTATTAAATTGTCTTTATCTCAACCCATGAGTTTTCTCACTTTTACCCTTCTGATTCTCTCCCCCATCCCACT
>NW_008825300.1:282801-287335 GCF_000699105.1 Pygoscelis adeliae | reverse complement strand
CGAGCGGCTGTGTGGGGCTGAGCTGCCTAGGGGGATTAACCCACAACAACCACATAGCATTTAGGACTGTAACTCCTGAACAGCAGTGGGTTTGGTCATTCTGGTCATTCATTTGTTTATTGTTAGTGATCCTCACATCTTCCTATGTTTACTGGTATAAACAAGGCTTCAAATCAGCCTGGCAGGTTTTATTCCAATGTCTCAGGTATCACTGCTGCATGCATGTGCAAACAGATCTTCACTCACAATAATTCCCCCTCTAAGATAGCCATTTTTCAATTTTATTGTAAAATTGATAATCCCAGAAGTAGCGTTACATATGTGTGAAAGTTCAGCTGACTGCTTAAGCACTGAAACTAGAATCGTGCCTGAATTGCAGCACATATGCCACACAGAAAAAATTGAACCAAGTTCCTAGCTGTCAATAGAAGTTCTCAACACCATCGACAGGGTTTCCTGATACAATCCATCAATTCATAATCTGTTTATTTAATGTTTATATTTCATTAGTGTTTGATGTGATCTAGCTACCTAGTTGAGGCTTTTATGCTTAATGCTGAATAGACATAGTAGATACACTCTATCACGTTCTGCTGCAAGAGGTTTGTTGTTTTTTTTTTTTCCCCAGAGCATGTGAAGGTCCTTTTTAAGCTCAAAGTGTACAGACAGAAGGAGATGGAGGAGGTGAAAGAGAACTTTCACCTGGGTGCACATGAAGGAAAAGAAAGGTAGTAAATAGTCTATTTTCAGAAGACTGTTAACATTCTCAAAAAATTTAGATGACTTTCATGAAATTACATGAAGATTGCAAAGCTTTGCAATCCATTACAATCTTTACTAAAACCCCCAGCAATCACTAGATTTTTAAATCACTCGCTTGTGTGTCACTTGTGGTTGCTTTGAGCAATCTGATCTGGTGAAAGATGTCCCTGCCCATGGCACGGGGGTTGGACTAGATGATCTTTAAAGGTCCCTTCCAACACAAACCATTCTGTGATTCTATGATATATCAAATTCAGTTGAAACTGGGTAAGGCATTAAATTTGTAAGGAAATGACAGAGAGTACCTGGCTGTTTTTTGAAAGCTAGGTTAAAACTGAGTCTCTTTGAAGGAATTTAAGATCTAATCACTAAGTCAGGAGAAAACGGAGTGTTTGAATAAACAGGAATGTAAGAGAATAATTGGTTAACCTTATATTGACTCAAACGTGACCTGTACAGATGAGAAGTGAGAGCTATTTTGGATAAGAATAACAACAACCAAACTTTGCTGACTTAGGGACAATCCCAGAAAGCAAGAGAGCATCGGCCATAATGGTTAAAACTGGACTGAACTGGCACTTACTGGTAGCAACTTCAACTTCCTTTTCAGGATGGGCGAATGGGTAGATGCAAACTTAAAGATCAATACTCAGCCTGCTCTGTAAGCATGTACGGGAATGGTTGACTCAGAGAAAACTTGCTAATGAGAAATAATTATTTTTAAGAAATGTAAGTAGGGACTTATATATTTCACTTCAGCAAGAAAAAGAAAAATGCTAATGAAATAAAACCTTGTCTTGAGAAAAGGCTTATTTCTCATCGTTAGTGCAATTAGAAAGATTTTCTTTTACAGTTTTGCAACAGCTTTTGTAGTGCCATTTATATCTTAGCTTCTGCCACAGCCCTTACAATTTAAATGACCAGTTATCAGATAATGGAGGTGAAGATCCATTAATATATGTCTGCTGCAAAGAAACTAGGCTTTTTTCCTATTAGTTGGTGAAAGGATTTTACATTTCTGCTTTAGATGAAAATACATTAGGGTAAGATGAGAAATGTTTTGTAAAACTATTCTTTCTCAGAAGCGTTATCTCAAGGCATCAGTTAGCTTATTCATTTTATATTTTGCCATTTATAATTAAAACATTTAATTTGAGCTGAGAACTAATTTCTGTTTCCTGCTGTTTTTATGATAGTCATGTTTAGCTACTTCTTACTGGTTGGATATTCATTATACCTGCTGTCCTGGAATTTCTGGTAAGTATTGAAGTAATGAAGAATTTGGCATACCAAATCACAAAAGGAAAAGGTATGATGTACTTAGAGGTAACATAATAATAATATTAATAATAATAATACCTATAAAATTGGTGTTTATGAGAAAGGAAAGTATGAATTTCAAAGTCCTACTTTTGTAGTGAACATTTTTGAACCTTTATGTTCAAGTTTTCAGGAGGGAAATTACGTTTTTGTAAGCTTAATCCAGCTGCCTATGTAGCCTACATATGAAAATTAAAATGATTGAACAGAGTTCTAAATATTAATTAAAGAGAGGATGATTTCTGAAAACATGTTTTGTATAACTAGGTTATAAATACCGTCTCTTGCTGATAAAAACAGGAATTAAGTGTTAAATACAGATTTTTAATTTTTTCTTTTCCCTTTTCTTTAAAATCTAGAAACTATATTAGAGCTGCCTCTGAATAATTAGTATACCTTGGACATTCTCAAAGCTTTGTTAGACATACCTTAAAAACATAATATCAATGACATTTCTTGTTCTTTTTCTTCTTTGCTAAAAAACTACACTGTTTACAGTCCATTATTTGGGTCTTCCTTTCGGAATCTGGCCTGGAAATATTCATGTCTGGACGCAGGCAGCACAGCTTACAGCTGGGAGACAGCCTTGTGTCTCGTTAGATAATTACAGCTTCCTGAATGAGACTGATGATAACTACACAAGCATGAAGTTCCCATGTTCCCTTCCCTTTCAAAGTCAAAGGGGTCAGCCTAAGCCATCTGCTTGGCATACATCAGAACAAAGGAAAAAGAGCTCTCTCTCTGCTGGGATGTGCATCTGCCTCCTCAGGCACCTTTTCTCTGTTTGGCTTCTCTTGTAGAAAGTAAGCTTCTACCCCTTGTAAAGCAGAGTGAAGAACGTACACATACATAGGCAGGGTGCAGCCTCTCCAAGGAGGCTGAGCTGTCTGAACGTGGTGTCAGCTGAGAGAAGTCAGTTTCTCCTCTTTCCCAGTTTATATGAGCCATGTGCCACCTATACCTAACTTTCTGCTGTTCTGTTCTAGAGCTCACTACTGCATCTATTGACGATTCATAAAGCTGATACTGCTCACACATAGGGAAGCTAACAGTACACTGTCTCTTATAACAAGTTCTCACCCTCCAGATGCACAAGTGCCTACTTACCATAGTAGCCATCTTTTATTTTGAGTCCATGGACATACAGAAGCAACCCGAATTCTAGGTAGGGGGAAGTACCTGACTATAAGACTTTAGCTGAATCACTTGAAGATGAGCTAGGACTGGAATCAATGCTCACAATAGGCTAAATGTCCAAAGTTAGAATATTAGTGTTAGCCTAAGAAGTATCACACTAACACATGCAGGATAACACAGTAAATGTAGGAGCTCTCATTTGTACATTAGTTTATACCTGTATAAAGACAGCTAACTCTTCTGTTAACAGTAGCATTATTTCCTGTTTTCAGTAGATGGGAAAATATAATATTTTATGAGTTAATAAATGTAAATCTTTTTAATGGTGACTGTACTTTTTTCACAGAGACAACAATCTAAAATGTTGTTTTGTAAAGGAAAAGTGATAGGAAAAGCAAAAATTTACCTGTCACAGAAAGTCTTGATATCACAGAGAATTCAATGAATATTGTATTTGTAAAGGAGAGCAACTAGAGGATGACAGCTATGGTGACAAAGTAACTTTTTCTAGTCTTACTGAAGTTTTTGCTCAGAAAGTCATTCTGCTTGGGTTTGATCCAACTCATGCTGGTAAATTCCACTGTTTCTACTTGGTGGGAGAAGTCTATGCTGTTTAGCATTAAGAGGTGGTGGCATTAGATGTTTGCATGCCCCTTAGTTGTCAAAGTCCAGTATTCAATTGCAGTTTGCATTCACTAAGGACCTACTCAACTGCTGTCTAAGTTGGCTTTCTCCTACTCAGCCTGCCTGTAGAATCAGTATAATTGATAGTTGAAAGGAGTTGCTAATAGTTGCCTGGTCTGAATGCCCAGGATGCACTGGCTGTTTCGAGTGATACTTTCATGCCGATGAACTATATTCTAACTATTTTAACTACTGATTCTTCAGGAAAAAAGGCAGAGGAACAATTTCCTTCTTTTCTTTCCTTTTCATCCATTTCTGGTGAGGATGAAAGGATAAGTAGCTTTGGCAATGACATCCACAAAGGGAGTTCATGGTTGTGAATACTGAGTTGGAGAAATAACTCTTTGGGAACATGGCCTACTTTTATCTTTTTGGCATTTCACACTGGCTAGTCCCTGTTAATCTCTTTCTCTCTCTTTCTCTCTCTCAATCATTATAAGATCATTTTAAATTGCACTAGGCAGCAGGGCAGACAAAAAGAAACCAAGCACTGCAGTGGTCGGCATCCCAATACTCATATAAGCCTTGTGAACCCAGCCCCCCAGACTCACAATCCAGCAACTGAGAAAATTATGTGTTTCTGTAAATTCATTGACCACCAACTTTATATAAGCTTTTCACAGCTGATTTC
>NW_008825300.1:281651-282763 GCF_000699105.1 Pygoscelis adeliae | reverse complement strand
TAGGGAACCATCATGATTTGTTATCAGGATTGGAAAGTTTCATATTGAGTAGCTTAGCAAAAAATTTGTAGTAGTGGATTCCTTGAAATTTTCTCCAGAGGAGTAAGGAGAATTTTAATAGTACTGGATAGGTGTAAGAATTATACCAGTATTTCATTTGGAAAGTTCAAACGGTTGTCATTCCTCTGCAGTCTCATTTTCACCTCTGTTGTTTCACATGGGCAGATTCTATATTCATATCCTTCTAAAATTAAGTTTTCATAAAGACTTCAGAGACCTGTACACCACCTCTGGATTTGTCTCAACCTTCTTTGCAATTGGCTTTTTGGCAAAGTCATGAATATTTGATGCTGGCAGAAAGAAGTCTTATTTTCCAACCCAGCTACATGGTCGCCTGTGGTGATTGCAGATCACTGGAATTTATCTTCTTGTATCCAGAGAATTTCTAGATGTTTCTGAATCATAGAAGATTTGCCATTTGTCAGGTCTCATTACCATGTCCTTTCCTAAGTTGAATTTGATGGAGCAACAAAACCAACAGCAGCTGGTTTGATTTCAAGATGCTTTAAATACAGGGAGGATATATACATCTAGGATTGCCTCACTATTATGTGGCTAGTTTTTTAGAAAGATTATAGAATCATAGAATCGTAGAATAGTTTGGGTTGGAAGGGGCCTCTAAAGGTCATCTAGTCCAACCCCCCTGCCGCGGGCAGGAACATCTTCAGCTAGATCAGGTTGCTCAGAGCCCCATCCAACCTGACCTTGAATGTTTCCAGTCATGGGGCATCCACCACCTCTCTGGGAAACCTGTGCCAGGGTTTCACCACCCTCAGCATAAAAAATTTCTTCCTTTTATCTAGGCTAAATCTACCCCCCTTTAGTTTAAAGCAATTCCCCCTTGTCCTGTTGCAACAGGCCCTGCTAAAGAGTTTGCTGCCATCTGTCTTATAAGCCCCCTTGAAGTACTGATAGGCTGCAAGAAGGTCTCCCCGAAGCCTTCTCTTCTCTAGGCTGAACTACCCCAACTCTCTCAGCCTTTCTTCATAGGAGAGGCGTTCCATCCCCCTGATCATTTTTGGAGCCCTCCTCTGGACCCGTTCCAACAGGTC
>NW_008825300.1:268011-279525 GCF_000699105.1 Pygoscelis adeliae | reverse complement strand
CAGGCAGAGCTCCATGCACTCCAGCTGGTCATTGACATAGAGGGCGACACCCCCTCCTCGTCTCCCCTGCCTGTCCTTGCTAAAGAACCTGTATCCCTCCATCCCAACACTCCAATCATAGGAGCCATCCCACCACGTCTCCGTGATGCCAATGAGGTCATAGCCTCATTGCAGGCTGCAGGCATGCACACATCTCTAACTCCCCTTGTTTATTCCCCATGCCATGTGCATTTGCATAGAGGCATTCAAGTTGGGCCCCCGATGAAGCTGTCTTACTGGCTGGAGTTCCTTTGTGCTGCTCTTCAGGTGCTCTCCTGCTGACCTGTGTTCCTTCTCCAGGCTCTGGGCATCTGTTGCTGGCCCTGGCACCAAACTTGTAGGAGTGCAAGTTCCCCTCCCCCGACATCTCTAGTTTAAAGCCCTCTTCACCAGTTTGGCAAGTCCATTATGCATGCAATTATTTTTCTTTTTATTTGTTATTGTGCTGTGAAAACAATGTATTGCTATTTAGTGATGAGAAAATTACCTTAATAAGAGATCAACTTTAAAAAGATTTATAAATCAGTAAGAAAAGGTCTACCTGGCTAAAGTGCTGTTTCATAATATCTTCATAACATAGGAATTCTAGAGAAAAATAATTGTACAGTAATTACATTTGGAGGCAATAGCAAATTAGGACAGACCGTAAACCTGATAAAAGGCAGAGAGAAATTACTTTTTTTTGGTCAAAAAACAAAGATTGTACAAACCTGCTATCTCAAGCGTGACTGCTGAATCCACACACTGTACGTCACTCAGATAAGGAGATTTGGTATATATCAGCTCCATAGTGTGGGGCAAAGTAAAGATATCTCCAAATTAGCAACCTCCAAGCTAGACAGAAGCAGTACAGCAGCATGAATGTGGCACATCACATGAACTGATTGGCTTTTCTGAGAGGTTAACCGTTTCTAACCCGAAGTTAACTTGCTCCGAAGTACAGGCAGAGTGAGACTGGGACTGTCTGCACAAGGCCATGTACACATGCACCAGAAACCTTGAGGCAACTTTGCTTAACTCCTCACAAGTATAAGTAATCTATCATTTTGTTACTGAAGGGAATTTTAATCTCAGTCTATCATTGTGTCAGTCAGCATGAACTGCCCTTCCAAAGGCAGGAATTTATAAGCTTGCTTTTTACACAGGTTGCTTTTTACCATTCTAGTATATTTTCTGGGGGTTATATAATCACTATACAGCTTTTAAAAAAATCTGCTTTTAGACATTTCATTGATTTGAAGGCTTTTGGGGACTTGCTAATTGTTTAGGATTAGAGATAACCTCATTATTTTAAGTACCTTCTCTTAAATCCCACAAATGGACCAGAAAAGTGATAAAACAGTGAGGAATAGCACATTTGCTTTCTAAAGCATGAGAAGCCTCACAGACTTAATGCAACCTACACTAGAAAGCAATTTTCATTCATGAAGACAGTTAAAAAGGGTGATTTTGTAGTGACAATGATCTATTGCAGATCTTCATTGTATAGCTTGAAGATTTTCTTGTAACCTCATCTACTGTACAAATACATTTTTGCTTTTGTGCATCTTGTTCTGCATAACACAGAAAGGCAATCCTATCAGTCCTAAACAAGAGCAGTGTTTTGTAGGAAAAACAGTAATCTAGTTTGTGTTATACGTATATATATGAAGACGGTAAAACGCAGAATTATCAAATAGATCTGCACTTCTTACCTGAGAAGAGAGGTGAGACTGAGGAAGGGCTGACACTGGAAATGCAGCAATATAAGTGCATGATTTTTAGAAGTATGCAAACGACTCTATGACTGAGGACAGATCTACAGATCTGTAAATTAGCTCAATTTGGGGAAGATCTGAAAAGACCAATTCAGTTTTTCAAGAAAGCCAGTATCTTCTCATTCTAAATCATTAATCTAGTTTCTCGGGGTTGGAGATCCAAGGAGAAATAATGGAAGAGCTATGAATCAGAAACCAATAGCACGTAAGACGTCATCTCTAATACATTGTGTTAGACAGTCAATGTACACTGCAGCAGAAATCAAAGAATTCAGCATCAAATGAGAATCTGAGGAGTAGACTTCTCCTTTGGCTTTGCCATTTTTTGGACTGGGGATTTCACTTCAAAGAAGAATGCTGCATCTTGGTCGCATAAACCTTTATTCAGATATATGAGACTAGAGATCAGAATTTGAAATTGTGATAGATTCTTATATTACAGTCTCATTTAGAAGCCTCTAACATATTGTTCTGACTTTTCGTCAGTGATGACACCTTCGTGCCAGTTTTGAATAAAAGATCAAGGTTTCACTAATCAAGAATTCTATAGCTAACTCATTAGACATCCCTAAAAATAATGTGATTATATGTAGTTAAAGATGGTCTTAAAATCTGAGTAAATTTTTATAAGGCCACTAGATGGTGCCACATGTGTTGTTATATGCCTCAGAAAACAAAGTTCTTGGGAAAAACAAACCAACCAAACAAGACATAATACTGCTTCATGAAATAGCAAGGATGTTTTTAGATATTATTTTCCATCTTCTCCATCCTGCCATTTCTCTCTACTACCTCAAATTGTACTGTTCTTTCTTCTGTGCGTTGGGTAAGAGTATACACTTCAGAGGGATCGTCACAACACTGCCAGTTCAGTTTAGCATATGAGATCAATAGCCTTCTATTTCTCATCACAAATTTCTCAGAGCTGATTTCTCTAATATCTTCAGATATTTTGAGAAAGGAACAAGTTTGTAAATTTGCTTACTTTATATCATTATTACATAGTTAATATGGCTTATCTACAATCAAGTTTTCCTGATCAAGTCAACCAGCACTGGCTCCTGCACAGCACTCAAATGTGTAAGGCAGCAAGCCTCCTAGGGGTCATATCCTTTTGGGTTTTGCATCGGAGTAAGCTGAACTATTCTATGAGTTGTGTAGTCAGCGCTTTTAAGAAAATAAGCCTGGTGGGTTTTTTTTGGCCTCATAGGCAATTGTGGGAAAGTACAGAAGAGCTATAGTATTTGAATGACTCAATACGTGCTCACATTATGTAGCAATCATGCTACAAGGTAGTGACTTGTATTAAGTTGTCATATATGTTCTTTTGGGATCCATCTGTTTGAACTCAGGTCATTACTACGTTTAAAGAAAGGGGTTACACTTGTGCATGGCACTTAAGATGGCCCACATCTCATTGGCATCATCTAAGATGGAGATGGGATTTTCACATGGTGGAAATAGTCAAGGTATATTTAGAGTTAATTCTGCAGAGAAGACAAATTTCTAGCCATTGACTTTTGGAGTTGACATTTTATTGCCTATTGTTAGTGTCCATGAGAGCTTCTGACACATGATATCCAGCAGTGGTTTGAGACTTCTTCTTCAGAAGTTGTACGCTTTCATTTCTGATCTACTTTCCATTTTGAAAGTTTTGTTTATTTTTCCTATGTAAATTCTATTATTTATATACTTACTTTGGGTAGTGACCAGGGAAGTCAATGAAGCTATAAACAGAGGAAAGCAAAAGTGATCAGTCAAGTAAATTGCTGAATATTGAAAAGGCCAAAGTAATAAAGTGTAGCACTAAAATTCATAGAGTATGTGAGACATTAAAAGTTGTGCAGGTTCAGCTTTTGATCAAGGAGACAAAAATCAACCAGAACTTGATTATTTTTTTCCTGACAAATACTGTAGAGAAGATAATAAAGTAGTATAAATTTACTGTGTTCTAAAAGACTTCATGAAATCAAGCTGTTCACTTGCTGCTCTCCATCAGACTCGGTCAAGGCTGGCATTTAATGGAAGACCTTCTCTGTGCTATAGGTGATGAAGGAAGTGATTCATCTAGTACCATTATTTCTAGCCCCTTCCTAATATATGCTTACATGATGTTGCAATAAGAAGTGCTTTTTGTTGGATTATTTTGACTGAAGATTAAAGCCAAGTACATTTCCTCCCACTGTCTCAGCAATCCCCAGCTTCAGTAGTTACATATGATTTGTACGTGGATTTAGTTAGGCATATTGAGGTCATGGAATAGAATTCTATTTCACTTAGTGTTGTACAAATAGGTAGCACAAGGTTGGAAGGCCTTACTCTCTTATTTAAGATAAGACAGTCAACTCCTTCCTTCCATCAGGAACAATAGAGTTTTACTGTGGAAAATGGGACACATCATCAGATGGTACTTTCCTAGCAGATATAGCTAGATGCTAATTTAGATATAGTGCCTTAGGGATGAAACAGGATAGTAAAAGAAGGAAGTGAGAGGATATTTGCGGGAGATAAATGTACTCATAGCCCTCATCTACATGAAATATAAGGAAGCTGCACTTTTGCCAGTGAATTATAATGCTGTAGACATATAAGTTATGGAGCCAACAGTTTCCATTTTCTGATTTATAAATACATGATTGGGCATTTTCATTAAACACAGGTGACAATAAGTTGGAGCTTAAAAGTATAGCCAAAGATGTATTTGCTGAAGTGGAGAAAAAGCTGTCAGCTGAAAGCTGTGAAGAATTGTATCAACAGTAATTCAGAGGCTGTTAGGAACAGAAGGCAAAACTGAAATGGTGCTACATACAGAAACTAGAGAACCAGAGCATTAAAACTATATGAGCAGATATAAAATTCATTTATATATATTTAAGTCATCAGACAGTTATTCTTTTTCCTTAACTCCTGCTCTATCACTAATAGCAGTGTGGCATTGGTCAGACTCCCCAAACGTTGAGGTGACTACTGGTGCAAATACGTTTGTCCAAACATTTTGAAAATTCTCCTTTCCAAAACAAGTTTCTTTCAAGTTAACCATTTGTCCCATTGTGCCATATCTGATCATGAATGTGAGCTAAATGGACAAGTGTCAGTCAATTAGAAAGGACCTTCATCCTTTAGTGCTTGACTGCTGTTGATTCATTAGCAGTGCTACTTAGTAAGTCTTAAGAATATGAAGAAGGCAATCTTCTATTATAGATATGCAAAACATTTGTATTTGTTTATACTTCCAAAATTTGGGGAAACACAGAAAGGAAGTACCAATTCTTTTAGTAATAACCCAAAAACCAGATTTGGTTCCAGTAGCAGAGTCTCTACAACCTTCCTTTAGACAGACTTAGGAAGACTGCAGCTGCTCCCCTCAGCCTTCTCCTTGAAGCTCAAGAAATCAAGTTCCTTCAGCTCCTTGTCACAGGGTGTGTGTTGCAGCCCCTCTTATCATCTCAATGGCCCTCCAGAAGTCTTTCTCCACTTTGCCCTTTTCTCTTTGTTCTGAGGTCTCAGCCTGGACTGGGTACACCAGAAGTGGCCTCCCAAGGTACCAGGCAAGCAGCAGGGAGCAGCCACTTCCTTGGGCCTGTTGGCTGTGGTCCATCTGTGTGCCTGCTACACAGTTAGCCCTGTCGCCACAAGAGCGCACTGCTGATTTGCATTCAACAAAGATCAACAAAATGATCCATTCAGATCCCATCGGTTTGATCAGAGCTATAACTTCAGATAAGCAGAAAAGTTTCCAGGGAAATGCTTGTATTTTGGCCAGACCTTTCCTCACTACAGCTTCTGATGCAGCTGTGCATCAAAATGGGTATTGGCTACCTGTTTGTCAGCCTGTTTGTGTGCCAGTGGCTATTTAGACTCCACGCACAAAACAGGAGCTGTAAATCAAGTCTGATGAGTAGTGTGAGGGAGAGAGCCCCTGGAGCAGGCATATTTTAATTCTGGCAAACCAAAAATATTTTTAGAGTCAAACTTTTTTTGGTTTGATTTTAGGGTGGTCTAGAGATTTCCTGGGGGTTTTTTGCATGTAGGGACAGAAAGCTGATTTTCTCACTAGTCTTAGACTATACTGTAATATCTATACCAGTATCTTAGTATTAGGCCAAAGTCCAAGAGGAGCATCCTATGGCCAAGGCTTGAGGCAGCTCTCTTGACTAGAAACCATAAAGTTCCCCATTTTCTCAGGGCCTTCTCTTTGTGGTCTCACAAAGTGTTTTGGGGTTTTCTTGCAAATCACTGCCTTTTTAGAAAGGCAACCCTAAAGACAGAGAGAAAATTAAGCCAAACAGATTTTAACTTGTCCAGAGGCTATAACGATGCTAAAAATAGCTATTAAATTCAAAAGCTATGAGTCTAGAAAATGAAGGTCCACTTTAAACTCCCAGTCTACTGAAATGTTCCAAATACTTGGATTTCCTACAAGTTATTCTCATTACAAACTGACTGGTAGCTGCAGGAGACTGTCCTGTGGGAGGTGACCTCTGCGTGAGGGTTAAAATTTTAAGCCTGGATAGGGTCATCAGGATTCAGCCATGTGTGACATACTGGAAAAGGTCTACACAAACAAAACCTCTTCCCCAAACAAAACATCCAACTCACTCTCCTACATTTACTGCTAGTCATGTCTGTGATTTTTTTTTCTCTTTTTTTTTGGTAGAGAATGCAATCATCTTTCACAAATTTTCATCCTGCTGGCAATAATGTGCCAGCTCTTTTTAGGACAAATATGTTATTTTGTTTAGCTTGATACCATTCTAGAAATGTTGCTTTCTCCTGAGGCTTAACGTAGTCTTGTTTACCTCAAGTGTTAAAAATGCCTGAGCAGCCTTTGGCCCCTTCAAAGCCCTTGTTTTATGGCATTTTACTGAGCTTCATTAGAAAATTTAAAGAGTCAGGAAAGTAAATCTCAGGCTGCCATCTTCACACTTGTTACTTCCTCTCTCTGAGCTGTCTGTTCTTCATCCAGTCTTAGGTGTTTTCCATCAGCTGACAACAAAAATATGCATTTTTTTACTATTATATAAAGCTATTTAACTCCTAGATTATTCTGGATAATTTGTCAAATCATAGAATCATTAAGGTTGGAAAAGACCTTTAAGATCATCAAGTCCAACCGTCGACCCAACACCACCATGCCCACTAAACCATGTCCCTAAGCACCGCATCTACACATCTTTTAAATACTTCCAGGGATGGTGACTCAACCACTTCCCTGGGCAGCCTCTTCCAATGTTTAACCACTCTTTCAGTAAAGAAATTTTTCCTCACATCCAATCTAAACCTCCCCTGGCGCAACTTGAGGCCATTTCCTCTCGTCCTTTCGCCAGTTACTTGGGAGAAGAGACCAACACCCACCTCGGTACAACCTCCTTTCAGGTAGTTGTAGAGAGCGATGAGGTCTCCCCTCAGCCTCCTTTTCTCCAGGCTAAACAACCCCAGTTCCCTCAGCCGCTCCTCATAAGACTTGTTCTCCAGACCCCTCACCAGCCTCGTTGCCCTTCTCTGGACACGCTCTAACACCTCAACGTCCTTCTTGTAATGAAGGGCCCAAAACTGAACACAGTATTTGCGGTGCGGCCTCACCAGGGCCGAGTACAGGGGCACGATCACTTCCCTGCTCCTGCTGGCCACACCATTTCTGATACAGGCCAGGATGCCATTGGCCTTCTTGGCCCCCTGGGCACACTGCCGGCTCATGTTCAGCCGGCTGTCGACCAACACCCCCAGGTCTTTTTCCAACAGGCATCTTTCCAGCCACTCTTCCCCAAGCCTGTAGCGCTGCATGGGGTTGTTGTGGCCGAAGTGCAGGACCCGGCACTTGGCCTTGTTGAATCTCATACAAACATCTGCTTGCATGTGCATTTTGTTCCTGATCTTTATCACACAATCAGCTAGACCAAAAATCATCTCTGTTTTTTTATTTCTAAATGATCTCAGGAATTGAAACCACTTTACAATTAGTGCTTTCCAGATTACCACCTATTAACTCTGTGCTTAAACAGAGGGAACAGTGCAAAAGTGTTTCTGCATTTTGATGTTATGTTTTAGCTAAAATTGCAGTAGTAGTAAACATTGTTTTGATGTCCAAGACCTCATAATAACACTAATTATGTAACAGTATGCAAATGGTCTTGATAAGCAAGCTACCACATTTTGAACTCCCCTTATTTACCCTTTCCAATGCAGAACACCTTCTTAGTCATTTCTTTCCAACATCACTCATGTATGATCTCTTATATACAGCACAGCCTTCTCTAATCTGAAAATTTCACTTCTCTTGTAGCTTTATTACCCAAACAAAACAGTTCTGTGTCAGAGATTTCTCCTCAGTTATTACCAGTGAGAAGCATATGCAAAACATTTGCCATAGGTGCTTGAAGAAAACTTTAAAACATAAAAGCCTACAAACTCTAACCTAGTCATATGGGACAGACATCATAATTCTATCCATCCCTCCATCCCCAGCCTTGGCTGGGACAAGTTGCTGGAGAGGAGATGACACAGGAAGATCCAGGAAGCAAAATCTGACACCAGCAATGAGTGTGTGTGTGACAGCAGCCATTCAGTGTGAGTTGGTGCAAGAGCAGATACGCTGCCTCTTATCATCGGTATCTTCAGGATAAGTCTAGAATTTATGGGGTATTTCATTGAGTGCTTCTCTACTGCTGATATTATAAAGGTGTGAGTAGCAGTTTTAGGATTTTGATGAAAAACAAACAGCAGCACAAATATTCAGCACACGCATTCAGCAAAACTTTACTAGGAACGGGAGAAAGATACGTGGGAGTAAGCAGGTTTGGGATTACTGTGGTTAAGCAGGATAAAGCCAGTGGAGTAAATTAAATCAATAGCTGAGATGATGGCAGACTTCACAAAACAGAGAGTAAGAGTAGTACTGTCACAAAGTCAAGAACATTTATAGTTTGAATGGACCTTGGAAGGCCATTACTGGGTGCTGAATCACTTTATTGATGTGCACACATTCCTAGCAATGTCATACAACTGTCATAACGCAGCGTCAACCTTTTAATTTACAGTTATTTTGATAGCTGATGTGCAGCAGCTTGCATGAGTGAAGATCTTCATTCAAACTCAAACTGCAATCATATTGCACCACACTACTGATTTTAAGTTGATGGAAATTAAATAAACACTTCTGGTTACTGTATTACTATATTGCATATGCTTCTCACGCTTTGGCTCCTTAACATTGACAGCTCTGCCGGTCTTTTCTTCTGTACTTTTATTATCATACTGCATATCACAACTACATTATAATGCTGCAGAGGGCACTAATGGTGCATATGAACAGCTGTTGAGCAAACCTACAATTTCAGCTGCATGAAATTAGGACAGCGGATATCCGCAAGTATGTATTTATTCATTCACTAGTGTCAGACCTATTTGGTCTATTGATGCGAAGGGACTGGTGATGCTATCACACCTAACCAAATAACCTTAGACGTAAAGAAGATAGAAATAAAATAAGAATCAAGTAATCAAGTAATCAAATAGTTCAAAGTTCTTGTATGTTTTAAACTTATTAAAAAGAACATGGGAGAGGGAAAAAGAACAACTTGCCATTCAAATGATGGTTAAACAGTTCATTTTAAATCTTTGTGCATTTTTCTCTGGGCCATCTTAGGTCTTAGATGCCATCAGTTGTGTGAAGTCATACCAAATAATGATTTTAATATTTAAATGACAGATCAACTTTTAAAAATTTCACTTGTGCTTTAAATAGATATACTAAATCATAGAACACACCTGATGCATTCTCTGATGAACATTCAAAGAGAAGGTTTGTTTCGATTTCCAGATCTGTTTCTGAATAGTACTTTGACTTTAATCAAGTGACTTAGTTCCTGTATGTCTGTAAATTGGGTGTGATTGTTAGTAAAATGATTTATAATTCTTGGATGGAATGACTTTTATTAGTGCTAATATTTTTAGGAAAATATTTTGGCATCTACAATCATTGAAATTTTTGCTGTTAGGCTGATTTCTGTTGTGTTTAGGATAGAGGTTTTGGATGGAAAATGGAGATTTGGACTCTTTGGAAAGTTTCACTATTCAAGTAATTTGTCTCCTGTTTCTTCCTGCAGAGACAAAGTAAGCAGCCAAGGCTACAGGTGTCCATCCTGGAGGAATTTTGCTGACATCAGATGTCTGCCATATTGACTTTCCTGATGCCTAAAGCTGGCCTTTACCATAACTATGATAAAAAGAGTAGAAAAACATTCCTAGTAGGAAAAAGTTCTAGGAGGTATCTGTTCACACTAACTCCAAGAAAGTTAGGGGATGATTTGATCATAGTGTCTAAACAGCTAGATGGTACAGAATGAGTTCTCAGGCTAGCCTAAAAAAGTGTGAAAGGATCCAGAGGCTGGAAGTTGAGGACAGATAATTTCACAGTATGTTTTTTTGCATTTTTAGAAATGTGAATAACTACCTACTGGAATGACATATCAAGATGCCTTCTCCATCATTATATCCATGAATGTATGCATTTTTATCTCTGAAAGATATGCTCTTCTGAGGTTAGAAATTAATTCAGGGAGATTCTATACTGCTCTACCAAGATCAATCCTGTCTAGATTTGGATCTAGATCTGCCATCTGATCCTAAATGAGGGAGCACAAAATATTTTACAAGTCTATTCCCAAGCTTCTATGTGGCTTATGTAAGGTTTATTTTATACAATTGGCTCCTGACAGCCATTCATAAAACTTGCAGCATTTGCTATCCAAATAGCTTCCAGCCACTGACATTATATCCTCTAGCATATCTGCTTACATTCTGCTGTTGTCCTACTTCCAGATACCATTCATCTTTGAGCACACAGTCTCACTAGATGCATCATTGCTTCCTCTACTGATATCTTCATTGAAAGCACTCAGATATTAAAACAGCAGGTGCCATTTAAACAAAATACCCATGTGATTTGATATGTTGAAATCCTGCAGGTCTGTTCGAAACCTGCTAATCTTAAACATATGCATAAGATTGTTTACTCACTGACCATTCGTATTGCTTTTACCGGATTATTGTAAAACTATTTAAAAATTAGTTAGGTTGAAGGAAAATTAACCAACAGCACTAAACATGCCCATATTAACCATTTTACAGTTCAGGTGCCTGAGATGGTCTTTTCACAAACATTAAATCCGCATAAATCAGCACAGTCAAATACAGGAGTGGACCCAGCTGTTCATTCCTATTTCTGTGCCACTCCATCCCATCTTATCTCCCTTCCCCACCCTTATGCCCTATTCCACACTTATAAGACTATGACTCTAAAATTGGGGTGGGGAAACTGACCTGGGTTAAAAGTAATTCAGCACAAGACAGATAGTTGAATGGTTATTGCAGGCTGTAGTACATTCACTATGCAGCTCCACAAACAATTATTCTGGTATTAAGGAATAAAACAGCATAGAGATGAAAAACAAAAAGTATAAAGTGCAGTCAGCATCTCTTTTGGGCAACTGCTCAGGCTCAAAGCATTTGTGAAACTCCTGGTTTTGCACTACCTTAGACATCATTGCCCGGTGTGGCCTCAGCTTAAGGTTTAGGAATAATACAGCTGAAGTATTATGTATCTTCTTACCCAGGTACCACATCAATCAGCATTTTATACATGCAGACTGTAAGACTATTATAATAATCTTGATTCCCTGAAAACTTCAACAGGAAGTACTTCCATTTTATGTAACAA
>NW_008825300.1:256036-267980 GCF_000699105.1 Pygoscelis adeliae | reverse complement strand
GAATTTTTTATGAAGCATGTACAAATTACTTTCAAGGTACTATTTCACATTAATTTTTTAACAGTGGGTGAGCAAATAAAGTTAGGATTATACATCACTGAATTAATTTTGTAATCAACTTCACTGGCAGTAGCATGCACATCAACATCTTGGAAAAAGAAATGCAAAGTTACATTACATTCAATATAAAATATTACTTGTATAAAGCTCAAATAGGTTGCAAAGTAGAAGAAAATTATGGTTATATCTCCTTTAAGGCTTGTTTCTTTTTAAGTGATATAGAAGATAAATTGGAATTTTGCCAAGAGGGATCCTGAATCATTGTGTTCTTTGTTGGAGGTCCTTATAACTTTCTTATACTTAGCACTGTTATATTACAATTTTACTTGGCAACCCTTGCGCTATTTTTTTCATAAGTAGGTTAAGTATGAGTTATATTGTTATAACACAATTGTATTTCTTTCCAGGCTAAGATGTTGAGCTTGCAGAACATAAATGAAATCTAGCTGAAAAGAAACGGTGAGTCAATCTAATAAATATCTTTTTTAAAGTGCTAGGAAAAAAATCTCTCCAACACATTAGAAGTACCTACAGAAAGGGTAGTGTTCAGTGGATAAATCACAGAGCTAGATAATCTGAGGCCAGAGTAGTTCTACCTCTGTTGCACATAACTGCAATGTGACCTTAAAGTCCATCTGCATAGTACTTTCCATTGGTTACCTATAACTGAGTAATTCATCTTACTGAACATCAGCTGCCTAAAAGTTAGGTATCAGTTTTAAGTTACTCATCTCGATTGCATCTAACTCTTGTCAATACAGACATAAATACACCATTCAAATGGGATGAACCTTCCTTGGGAGCTCTCCCCGTTGTCTGTAAAGAGAATGTAGCTTGAACTGGACGCATCCATTTAAGCTAGGTAAAGTTAGGTGAGCTAAAGATCACCCTGGTAGCTCCCTGGTTAATATTCAGTTTCTTTCTGGATGATTCCTCTGAGAATTTCAGATGTCATTAAATTAGGAGCATGAAGTAGCAGTGGAATTTATGCTGAGTACTTTGTCTTTAGGAACTTTTAACATCTCTTTTTTATTTCTCCTGCTTGCAAAATAGGAATGATATCTGCCTACTTTTGTAAAAGAGTTTCTTTTTCATGCCTCATTTACAATATAAACACTAAATGCTAAAAAAATTAAAAACTAATGTGATTTAATTGGCATGGAATTTCTTGACTATCAATTCTGCACTGATATTGACCTGTACATTGACACTGACACGTGGTAATTACTGACATGAGTTTTGTTGCTGTGAGGCCACAAAGTCCACATACTGCATTCTTAAAAACAGGCTGCATTCCTACCCAGTCTAACTGAGATTTTGGCTAAGACTGTAGTGCAGAATAGGTCCCCGAGTCTCCATGCTTAGAATCAATATCAATATTCATTAAAAAAAAAGAAAGAAAAAAACACACATGCGCTGAAAAACAAAAACCTCACTTCTAACTGAAATAAATCAGTTGCTTTAGCAGTTCATCCCTTTGGGACGCCTAAAGGCAGTAGTTCATATTATGGACTAATGGGCTGCAAAATTTCAGTGTAATGACAGAATTTTGTTTCTGGCAGATTGACAGAATTTTGTTATTTTGGGGAAGGCTGCAGGGGTAGCCATAGCATAAAAGTAAGGTCAACTCCAGTCAGACAATTTTTAGTAACTGGAAGATTGTGATGGTTGCCTGGCAACTATAGCAGATATAAACTAGCATTTCCAGGTGACTTGGGGGACTTGCATTTTTTTCTCTTGGAATGTTGAGAAGATTGCCTTTTAAAAGAGTCTGGCAGTCAGAAAGGTAAATTCATCATGGTTAACTTGGCCTGTGGTAGAAGCAGAGACTGGCTGACCTGGGTTCTTCCCAGCACTTTTTTTCCATGTTTCCATGAAGTGTTAATATATCATCTAACATAAAATTAAGAGATGCAGGCTTGATTCCATTGCTGCATTTGGATAAACTAACAACATAAGCGGGCTCAAAACATCTCTCTAGCTTCCCAGCATCATCCCCTAGGCATTTCCCTCAGCTTGCAGAGTACACTGCACAAGTTCTAGGTGGGACCCACCCTATGCAGAACTCCATCTTTCTGCCATTTGTTATGCATCAGTAGGAAATTATTACAGAAAGCAAGGCCTTCTCACCAAGGAAGGGTACTTATAGGAATGTGATTTAAATTTTAAAACTGCTCTGCTTCTCTGGGTCATTCCCATTCTCTGGGACATTTCTCAGTGCTTTACTACCCATTGTTTCATTAAAGAAGTAAAAAAGGGTAGATTCAGGCTAGATATAAGGAAGAAAATTTTTTACGCTGAGGGTAGCGAAACACTGGAACAGGTTGCCCAGAGAGGTGGTAGATGCCCCATCCCTGGAAACATTCAAGGTCAGGTTGGACGGGCTCTGAGCAACTTGATCTAGTTGAAGATGACCCTGCTCATTGCAGGGGGGTTGGAGTAGATGGCCTTTAGAGGTCCCTTCCAGCCCAAACCATTCTATGATTCCATGGTTAATTCACCCTGCAGATTGGCAAATTTGATTTTCTTTTTAACAAAGGTTGGCTTACCGTTTTGTCCCTGTCATAGGCATAGCATACCTTTTAGCAGGATTCTCCATGCTGAGACCTTGCTGGATAAGCTCTAAAAGTGCACAGAAGGTATTGATGGACCTCATTTTTTTGTACCTAGTCACAGCTGATATTGCTTTCTCTCTGGGATCCTTTTATCCATCTGAAGAGCAACTCCTTCCAATTGTGATTTGCCATTGGGTGTTCTTGTTGCTGTCTCAGCTCCTCTGGTATGTTCAGATTGGCCATAAGGAGGTCATGGATAAGGATTTAATAATTTTCATGACTGAGCCTCATAAATGTTGCCATTCCCATGTGGAGGATAAGTTATCTAGGGAGAAATTGACTGCATCCACCTTCAACAGGTTACAGTAGGCTATGGTCTAGCTTGCTTTACACGTAGTGGAAGATTGCCACTACCTTTTACCTACCTTAGATACTTATGATACAATGGGTGTCCCACTGATTGGTTTAGACTAACTACTTTCAGAAAGCTATGGCTAGGTGAAACGTATTCCATACTTGATGTTGCAAGCCCCAGTGTCCTGACAGTCTCACAGGCACCATAATCCTTTGGCCAAGACAAATTGTTTATTAACACGGGGCATCTCGTAACAATTTCACAGATGATGCAGAAATAGGTCCATGGTAAGGAATGTTACTGTTTAATATCTGCTTTGTTTCTTTTCTCTTCTGCCTGTTGTTCAGTATCTCAACCCTGGCTTTCCCATGCCTACGTTCGTTTTTCTACCCTGTCAGTCTAATCTGGATATCAGCTCTTCTGAAAAATATTCCTTCTAGTCTTGTCTTCTGATAATAGAGATAATAGATAATAGAGATAATAGAGTGGTTAAACATTGGAACAGGCTGCCCAGGGAAGTGGTTGAGTCACCATCCCTGGAAGTATTTAAAAGACGTGTAGATGCGGCACTTAGGGACATGGTTTAGTGGACATGGTGGTGTTGGGTTGACGGTTGGACTCGATGATCTTAGAGGTCTTTTCCAACCTTAATGATTCTATGATTCTATGAATAGTGTGTGTCATTGAAAAAGGTGACGTTTCACCATTCCATGGTTCTTGCTGATATGTTGTACTTCTTCTGAACCCTTCCTCTTAGGTAACTGTAGTGTACAATTTCTGAGATACTATATATTTTTTAATAGGGCTCCAAACTGTCAGATGCTTAACTGCTCATAACTGTATGGTTCAAATACCATAAACCCATTTTTAGAGTCAGGTTGGCCTTGTTGCATCTATTTCTTTAGCAACGTAGTCAAAAAAGCTTGATTTTTTTTTTTTTCCATTTTGACAATCATCTCTGTCAGTTTGTTTTGTTGTTCTGTTTGATCACTGTCCTGGATTCCCTGTAACATGCTCCACAGTCTGGTTACAGTGTTATTAATTTTATAGTAGCATAACATTTTCTAGAAATGCTTGATCAAATATTGATTTCTCATTACAAATGAGAGTTTTATTACACATCCCTTGTTGCAGACTCAATGCAGGGTATTTTAATTGAAAATCGATTACCATAAAATAGTTTACCTTCGGTATAAGTGAGTTCATGGATTTTGTTGGGGTTGTTCTTTACATTACTTAATCAATGTGTGTAGAACAAGTAACATTTCAAAAGCAATAAACAAGCAATTAATCTCCATACTAGACTACTACTCCTTGTACATGATTTTCCTTCATGAATGAGATGCTGTGTCTTTTATAATTTACCTTTTTATTTTACCAGTTATGTAATCAAATTTGACAATCATTTACAGCTCATTGGTGAAGAATGGTAGGTAAAGTGGCATCTACTCAAAGACCTGTATGCTGTTTCACTTGTCAGTGTACGTACGTCTTTTCAGCAGAAGCATTTAGGATTTCCACAAGGATTTGCATTCATGCTTCTCTCATTTTGTGCCAGAAATTGTCCATGTACAGGTCTTCAGAGTATTGTCCTGAATATAGCTTGTGTTAAATGTGTTGCACTAATCCATCACCTATTTTGAAGATAAGATATTTGGACAGCTGCTAACAGTCACAGTACCTAGTATGATGGAATGTTAATTCTTTTTAGTGCCACCAGCTGCTATTGTTGAATAACTAATGCGTAAAAATAAGATTAGTGAATTGTACGTACCACATTCAAGGCTTGGCAAGAATTTTTTACCAGTCATGTCTGTGTTGAGCAGACAAGTATATAAAAATACATTTCTGGTCACAAGAGTGTTGGCAGAATTGGAGAGAGTTGCATATGCTTACACAAACATGCCTCCCTGAAAATATCTTCACTGCAAGTCTTCACACAACTATGCTGGGAAGCATTGATGAATTTGGGGACCCACCTGGAGGTGAGACAGATAGTAAGTAGGTGGCATAAAGAGTAAGTTATGAATAGCCTCATTCAAAGCAGTAGTTTGCAAGTAATCTGTAAGTAGTAATAAATTCACATACGGTCTTCATCACATTACTGAAAATTAAGAATAAACTCAGATTATTCAGGAACAAAAAAATCTTTATACATACTCTCCACTAAATACTTCATCTAAGATACACTTAGAGTCCGTTGTAGAATTAGACTTTCATTCCTAATCTGTAGTCTAAAATATGGCAAATTTTACAGTTAATTCAGTGCTTTACCCTCCTTTACACATATTTCAACAGGAGTAACTGCAGTCCTTGTGTTAGAGAAAACACTGAGACAAGTTAGACTACATGGGTAAACCCACCTTGTCTTGGGCTGTGTCTTGTTCTCTGCCTCTGATGTCGGACATCAGGGAGTAGGCATGAAGCAGTGATGCCATGCTGGGAAAAAATTAGTTCCCAGTACCACTGCAGGGAACTAGAACGTGAATGCAATGGTGAGACCAGAACGTCTTAGCTCCTTGGTTAATCTACACATTGCCAATTAACTAACTGCAATCATATACAAGAGAATAAATTGTAGCATATGATGTTTAGCACTTTAATGGGAAGTTCATGGGAAGACATCTCACAGACAGTTTCATCCAATGTCAGTTTTATTTCTCTAATACTTTAGCATTAAGCATTCTCTTAGCTCAGTAATGTCTCATAATGAATTACTGTTCTTACACCAGTCTACCTAAAGAACCAAGAAATATTTTTTGCATGAAACTGGAAGGCTCAATTTTTTTTTCTCCCCTCATTTTTTTCTTACCATTAACCTACAGGTATATGGAGGACAAATTTTTTTAGTATCAGACACTAACACATTTACTCATACATTGTGCCATAGCAGAACATTAAGTAGATGATGCTCATTTAGAATTCTTATTATGTCAGAAATTATCTGTATATGATTTACACCGCACCATTTGAGAAAAAAAAACAAAACCAAGAAGGAGAAGAAAATGAAGCAGAGGAAACTTTAGGTGCTGGAATGTACTTTAGTACAGAAAAAGTATGGAAATGTTTCAGTATTAAAAAATGTTAAAAATAGATTATTTTAAGAAAAATTTAGACAATGTAGAAAAATTCTTCCTTCTGACACTGATTTATTCATGTAATGAATGTGCAAATGATCAAGGTAGAAAAGATTTCAAGCATAAAGAAAAAAAAAAGAATAAAAAAAGAGATTAAATAAAAACTATCAAAAAGATCCTATGTAGGCACATTCACTGTGTTAACTGTGGGGTAAAATTAAGAGGTCCTGCTGATAAACTAGCACAAGATGAACATCCATCCTATGCATTCATAAAACTATAAATGGCACCATGAAAAGTGTTGTTCTTGAGTCTCCCATTCATTGCATGACTGGCCACATGGTATAGGAGCCTATTATGCTTGTCTGAGAGCTTCCACCTAGGTTTTCTCCTGTCTGTGTGATAGTCTTTGTTGCAGGAGCATGAAGATCTGGTGGTTCTTGTCAGAATCAGCTGCTCCAGAAATGTATGCTTGCAGCTGATAGTTATTGAGGAGGATCATGGTATGCGATGCTGCATGTGAAACATGCATACTGCAATACTGCATACAAAAATATTCACACTGAATACTTTCTAGATATTCATCAAAAGAAGCCCACGCACAAAACACACAGAATTGGTACTTTGGTACTTGTACCTGGAACCTAGCTACACTGGTCTTGATATAACACCCCTGTTCTTTCTTTTCCAGCCTTCCATTCAGTATAGAGCAGCTATCATTCAAAGTCCTCTTTCACAGATAATCTCCCAGTCTGTCACAGAGTTGATATTAGCTGCCTCTAAGAAGACAGATCTTTGCTAGTATCTTGACAATAAAAGAATATGACGCTTTCTTGCAAACTCTATTACTAGGCCACTGAAAAGTAATATATTCCTGCAGTGGAGGCCCTGCCTTTTTCACAATCTAATGTTCACTGGTACAATTTGCTCAAATATTATTTAAGTAATTTTAGCTCTTCTGTCTGTAAGCCTCTGTACATAGCCTATGGTTTCTCAAAAGTAATTGTTCAAATAATTTGCCAAACATTTTGTGTTTCTATATTTTTTCTCCTGGTGGTTAAATAACATTATATAGTTTCCAGTGTCAGTGTACACATTTAGTTTCCTCCATCTACAGAGTAACTCTTCCAGGACGAGATAAACAGGTTAAAAAATTATAACTCTGGATGACCTCTCACAAACACTTCTCTTTGGGTTAAGGGACAAATTGAGGGACAAGGCATTAAATTAAGTTTTCTATGAAAATTACTTACTTTATAAACAGCATACTCTATAAATAGTGTGCTTACTTAAACCAGCTGACCTAACCTTATTTAACATAGTCCTAGATATAAACTCAGTCACTTTTTGTTAACTTCAAACCTCTGGCTACTCCCTCAGATTGTCTCATGGCTAGCTGAGAGCCTCAAGCCAGAGCTACGGAACTGACAAACATTGCGAGCGCTGAGTGTCAAAGAACGCCTTTCGTCTACACACAGAGGCGAGCACCAAGGATGCTGCAGATTTCGACTGAAAAATATGTATCTTCAGTAGTAATTTGTAATCCAGACAAAATCTTTTATACTAAGGACATAGCTATTCTTGTGCCAAGGTGTTAAAGATTTATTAACATGATTTATGAAGGCTTTTAAGGAGATATGTTGATTTTCTGATGCTTTTGAAAGTAAGTGTTATCAGGATGCATCAATAGGTTTTGTCTGTTTCTAGTTTAGGAAACATACTGTGCTTTTCACCCCAGATCACCTTGCAGTTCTCACATTCATCCCTATGTGACATAATGCAGCTGAAATCAGCCCTGGAGCTATTATGCAATGCTAATGTCTTTTTTGTTTATAGTGGAAATCAGCCATTTTCTGCATAGGCTCGATGTTGCCATTCTGAAGTGTCCTACAAAATGGCATAGATGTTTTCACTGTTCATTCTAACAGCCTTACGAATCCAGTTTCATAGAATCTCAAAAAGAAGGGATTATCCTAGTTAACGCTGCTGATTTTTTTTTAACTAATTATAATTAATAATTTTTTCTGTGATGTTTGATCTTATAGCTTCTGTTCTTGGAAATAGCAATAAAACTGAATGATATGCAGACTATTTTGTGTGCGTATTTGTTGAACAACTGGTAAAAAAGTAGTTCTTTTAGAAACATTAAAAATTTTATGATGACGCCAGAAAGACAGAAGCCTATGGTAAGAAGAAACTATAACTAGAACTTATAGTTCCTTGCTCCTACTGAAAATCAAGGGGACTTTTACCCATGACTGCAGCAGAAAGGAAGGTAGGCCACCAAAAAAATGCTTTTGAACATCTCCATCACATGTTTCAGGGAAACCTACAAGGAAGGTAAAAAGAACAACACTCTGCAGATGAAAGAGCAGGTGAATTATTTGCCTTAGAATGGAAAAAAATATTCCTAAAACATTAATCACCAATGTTCCAGCCGAGGGTTGTTGCAGTGATATTTCTGAACATCTTTAAGTGGCATGTGTCTGCTCTACTGCAGTGGGCCAGAGAGAAATAATTACCACAATGGGCTTTTTTCTTCAATAAGGAGTAAGCTTGCTGAGAATATACTGTGGATCATTCTAGGAAGAATAAAAATGCCTGCTGTTGTGCTGTGCTGTTCCCCTTTCATGCTAAAATACTTCTTTTATTGTAATTTTCCCAAACTTGACTGAGTTACTGGGTGTTGTGGTTTAACCTCAGCCGGCAACTGAGTACCACACAGCCACTCACTCATTCCTTGCCCTCCCCCCAGGTAGGATGGGGGAAAGAATTGGAAGAGCACAAGTGAGAAAAACTCATGGGTTGAGATAAAAACAGTTTAATAATTGAAATAAAATGATAATAGCAATAATAATAATGTAATAATAATAATAATAATAATAATACACAAAGCAAGTGATGCACAGTGCAGTTGCTCACCACCTGCTGACCGATGCCCAGCCAGTCCCCGACCAGCGGCCCCCCTGGCCAGCTTTCCCCAGTTTATGTACTGAGCATGACGTCACATGGTATGGAATGTTTCTTCGGCCAGTTTGGCTGTGCCCCCTCCCAGCTTCTTGTGCACCTCCAGCCTTCTCAGTCGGTAGAGCATGGGAAAAGTCCTTGGCTAGTGTAAGCATTACCTAGCAACAACTAAAACATCCGTGTGTTATCAACATTATTCTCATCCTAAATCCCAAACACAGCACTGTACCAGCTACTAGGAAGGAAATTAACTCTATCCTTGCCAAAACCAGGACACTGGGCTCCATCTGCTATGTAAGTGGCATATTACTTTAGGCATGATGTGTTACTGCATCTGTCTTTATGCTAAGATGGAACATGAACTTCCATTCAGAGTAATGGGGAGAGCACACATAAAATGTCTTTCCTGACAACACAGCGTTACGGAGAAGGCTGTAGACAGAGAATTTTCTTCTTTGTTGTTGCCAATTATACAAGAGTTCAATTCAGTCAATAAGTAGCTGTTTGGATTCTCTGAGTAGGGCTTATTTTATGCAAATTGTATACGTCTTTAGTCTGCTCTCAGCTAAATCTATAACTATATTCATTTAGCTAAATAATTTATTTTTAAATGTTTTCATTGTCGTGTGACAGTTATTTCATTATTTTGAACTTCGTTGTTTGCATGTATACAATTTTTCAGTAGAATTTTCTAAGTTTAATAACTGTGCATGTAGTTTGAGTGTTTTGCAAGAGGATGCATGAATTTGTCCTGTGAAGTCTTCATTCATGTTATATCATAGACACTGTAGAGCACTGTACACTATTTTATTGTGATTTCATCATCCATTCATTTGAAAATAATTTTAAGAAAGGGCTTTGAGGCAGCACAGGGCAACAGCATCTACATGGTAAATTTAACCAAGTTTTCTGTTTTATCCACAAATGTAATCTAATTCTTAAAACCAGATTTTCATTATTTTCATTTCTAATCCTTTGGGCAATTGTCCTCTCCTTTGGATAACACATTAACATTTTGCTTTGACTGCAGAAGTCTTAGGCACTCTAGCAATAGGATAGAAGACTATATTTTCAAAATTGTCATTCATTACTCACGGTTTCTGACTGATAAAAGCATGGAATGTAGTCACTTTTTTGGTCTACAATTAACTTGCTTTAATTCTCCAAGGTTTTGAGAAGCAATAGATGTTGTCAAAGAATAAAGAAAGAAAAAGCCACAAGATGCTGAGCCCACAGGATGTTAAGACATATGGGCATTCACTTCCATCTGCTTTTAATAATCTAGAGTTAAACTGAAGAGCAAGAGTGGTCTTTCAGGCACGGGATTTGTTGATTCTGAAATATTGTACAGATTAATTTTTGTTGTCAGTTGACTCTTTACTATATTATTTATAGCAGCTCTTTGGGTCAACATTAATCTGTTTAATAAGTTAGCAATTCATGAAGATTGGTTATAAAAAATGCTAGACTTCCTGTTAGGTTGGAAGCAACTTAATATTAATTATTACAATGACAGGTTTATAGTTTTGCCACTAGTAGACAAATAGCCTCTAACGTATCGCTACACTAGGGGTATTGCCTATAGTTCCATGTTAAATCCAAATGTCCAAAGAAATGGATGAAAGAACAGGCATATTGAACAATCTTTATGGTTATCTTAGTAGTGTGCATTATTTGCCTGTCCTTATGAAGGTAATAGAAAGGCTATTCAGGTTCACATGATATGTTTTTACAAATTTATCTCAGCTGCACATACTTAATATTAATAAATATGAAATTTATTTAACAAAACTGAGTCACTCAATGGCATAAGCGTTGACTACAGGCTTAAACACATTAAAATATGCAGTTCTGTGGAGGAGATAATTTTTCTAGAAACCTTCTGTCCTGGTTTTGGCTGGGATGGAGTTAATTTTCTTCCTAGTAGCTGGTATAGTGCTGTGTTTTGGATTTAGTATGAGAATATTCTTATTATTATTACTATTATTATTATGACTAGTATTTTATTTTATTTAAATTATTAAACTGTTTTTATCTCAACCCACAAGTTTTCTCACTTTCACTCTTCCGTTCCCGATTCTCTCCCCCATCCCACTGGGGGTGGAGGGAGCAAGCAGGTGGCTGTGTGGTGCTCAGTTGCCGACTGAGGTTAAACCACGACACCTTCTTTAAGACTTGACCACTCATTAAAATTAATTGAAGGCTTTCTATTAAATCAAAGTGACATTGGATCATAAGACATGGATAAAGATCTTACTCTTTAGTCAAAAAGCTTTAATAAAATGAATTGAATCTAAGATATCTCCGCCTTCATGTATTTCACCCCTTGCAATTCCTTCAGCAAGGAGATCGCCAAAGAGCCTTACCACTGCAAAAGGTAAAGTAAATCCTGTTCGTGCAGGGCTAAGAAATATCAGAGAAGACAATTGGAAATATGAAGAATTTAGAAACTGCAGGTAAGGGACTGTTGGGTTGGTTTCTTTACATCAACAGTAAGGAAGATAAGTGGTGTAACGGAGTTTAGAGATAACTGAGAGTGTGTTTTACATGAAAAGGCCACAAATGTTACTTTCTGAGGAAGAAAGTAAATCTTGCTTTTTTTCTCACTTTGTAATTGTTCTTACAATACATGGTCCCAGAATTCTGAATTTCTAACATATTTATGCTTTTGTTATTTCTAAAGTGAAGAGAAATATTGGCAATTACCATATCTACAGGTTTCTAAAATCTGCTTTTGTTCCTAGCCAGAAGATAATGGTAGCTCATAGCTGGGGGTGGGAGGGGTCAGGGAAGAGGGAGTTGTTGCTTTTTTCCCATTCCTTAAGTTTATTATCGCAGTAACAGGGAGGAAAGAAAAGCCAGTGGAAAAGTTCAGATGTTTTTGGAGAGTTGTGAGTCATTTACAAGCAAATCAATTATTATTATCTGTA
>NW_008825300.1:247862-256008 GCF_000699105.1 Pygoscelis adeliae | reverse complement strand
CTTGCAGTGGCATTTTGGTCATATGATAAAATGTGGAGTCAGCTCAGGTCCTGGTGATACAACAGAAAGAACTGAGAAGAATTAAGAAAAAGGTAAGGACTGCCATTAAGTTTGTACCACTCATGGTTCCTAGTAGATAACTGATTTAGCATTATGAGAAGTAAGAAGTATAATTTTTTCCTCTGAAGAAAATTAGAAATGATAAAAGATGTCAGCTGTTTTTTGAATCTCTTATTTTGAAAATTATTTCATAATATGCCATCTTTCACTAAAAAATTTTTAGCCAGCAACTGTTTATAAATTGGTGGGTTGATGTTTTTTTGTTACAAATCTTACACAGATTAGAGTAGCTGAAGCCTAAAGTGATTGTGACTCAGAGATACAGCCCAAACTTTTTACTGAGGCAAGATACCAGCTTTGTCTTGTCCTTTCTGCATGGGCCATATGGAGGTGTTGCTGGGCTCTCTGTAGGAGGCATACATCCCCATCCACCCATCTCTCCACCCACGTGGAGGAAGCCGTGGCAGCTCTTCTGAGGAAAAGGCAGCTGGCCAAGCAGAATCATCCTCTGGGCTACATCCAGCTCACAGGATACTAGAGACCATCCTGGCCAGGGCTGCTCATGACTGCATTAATTTGAGCTCTGAGAATACCATGAACCTTGGCTGAGCCCAGGAACTCACATTTTACAGAAGAATGTTCTTGTCCTGATACTTGTTTGGAAAAAAAAAAAAAGCAGCATGTTAATTCTTCTGAATTTCTTTAATTTGTCATTTCAGACTGCACAGTTCCTGTGAAAAATTGAGTAAGATGAGTGCATTTTGGAGGGGTTTCCTTCTACATTTATTACTAAGCATGTGTCTATTGCTTTTGGTTAATTGAGCAAACAATGCCCTTGATAGCCGTTTCCTTTCACCATAGTCAAAGGCAAGGTAATTAGTTAATTGCCAGAAGGGGTTGTTAACTGCTGGTAATGAACCACTATTGAGGAAATTACTACTATGGTACCATTAAGTTATGCAAGCATGCGTGAAGGGGAGAAATACTGTTTCTAATATTTCTATACTTTTTCGTGCAAGGGAGTTGTAGCACATATATTGCTGAGAGATATAGCAAAAAAAAAAAAGGGGGGGGGGGGGGGGAGAAAACAATTACCATTTAGAGCAAAAAAATTATCCCACTGTTAAGAATTATTCTTCACATGGCTAGTAATGACATGAAATTTCAAGACAATAGTCCAAATCCATTCTTAACCTTTCATCTTGAAATATTGATAATTTGATCCAACAGTATATCGAATAACAATATTTTGCTAATATTTACATGATGAAGTACAGTGTAATGTATTTTTATGCCATTTGCACAGAAGAATTTAAAAAAAACCTCATTCTCATCTACGTGTGATTTTGTAAATAGATTTGGACCAGACCTAAAGGATTGATGTTCCCATCACAAAGATTATCACAATTCTCACGAATGACTATTCTTTGTTGTCAGATTTAGCAATACCCTTGGTATGTATCTCAAAAGAAAAAGGGTTAGGTTATGCTTATATCAAGTATATGAAGGCCAAAACAGTCTTTAGAAGGCTAAATTATAGCGTAACTGCAACAAAAATAGGAATTAAACATTCAATCAATTTTTCAAGAATGTTTTAAATTCTTGATAAAGCACTAAAAGCACATTTATTTTTAGTCTGAATGTAAATGTCCCTGTGTACTCTATTTCAGATGTTCACACAGAATCCTGTAATAAAGAAATTCAGTGTATTCACCTAAGTACATACAAGAACTACCTGTGCAGAGTAAGCGCGGCGCAACGTACATCATACTTCATGAAAATTAAATTTCCAGGTGTACTGTGAGTTAACAAAATCACAGAATCACAAAATTGTAGAAAGGCTCAAGCAGAGCTGCCTAGAGCTGGTTGCCCAGGACCATGTCCAGATGGCTGTTGAATGTCTCCAAGGCTGGAGACTCCACAACCTCCCTGGGCAACCTCTGCCAGTGCTTGGTGTTTCCTGATGTTCAGATGGACCTTCCTGTGTTTCAGGTTGTGCCCATTGCCTCTTGTCCTGTCACTGGGCACCACTGAAGACAGTCTGGCTCCCCCTTCTTTGCCCATTCCTTTCAGGTATTTATATACATTGATAAGATCCCCCTGCACCTTCTCTTCTCCAGGCTGAACAGTCCCAGCTCTCAGCCTCTCCTCATAGAAGAGGTGCTCCAGTCCCTTAGTCATCTTAGTGGCCTTTCATTGGACTCTCTCCAATGTGTCCATCTCTTTCTTGTAGTGGGGAGCCCAGCACTGGACACAGTACTCCAGAGGTGGCCTCACCAGTGCTGAGTAGAGGGGAAGGATCACCTCCTTCGACAGGCTGGCAACACCCCTCCTAATGCAGCCCAGGACACCATTTGCCTTCTTTGCTGCAAGGCCACATAGCTGGCTCGTGTTCAACTTGGTGTCCACCAGGACCCCCAGGTCCTTTTCTGCAAAGCTGCTTTCCAATTACATATCATAAGCATATGCACATATGAGAAGTTGTTAAAAGGCAAACATTTTTGTACTATATCTGGGAACAAAAAATAGAAACCAGCAAGCTGTATGGCAGCCTCCACCTCTTCCGAGCGATTCTGTCTGTATGCAAACAATCCACAGATGTCTCTCATTGTTAGAACAGGTCTTTGAGGTGAATTTTACATGCCATACATATACCAACACAGTTATCTACTAGCTATCCATGCCTGCTGTGTAAAGGATTGTAATTTCCTTTTACAAGAAGAAAAATCCCTCCTCTTGCAAAACGACGTATTCGGAGTTGACAAAATCTGCACCACCACATCAGAAGAAAAATTAGTAGAAAATTCAGTGAAATAGTACCATTAATTATGAAGTTCCTAGCAAGCTGCAACCATATAAATAGTATGAGTTTCTACAAATCAGCATATATTGCCAAAATCAGTAGCTATTTTATCCTATTTATCTCTTCATCACAAATATATTACTATTTATTAGTAATATATTACTATCTATCTAGTAATATTACTTTTTTTATATATTACATTGTAGCTAAACTTCTGGGAATATTTTCGTTAGAATTAATTTGTATAATTGCGAGCTAACTGTAATTTATTGATGAATGTTCTCTCAGGATAAAAATTTAATATGCAAGTTCTCAAAAGGAAAGCATTTTAGTCACAGAAAAAAATGGGATACCTGGATAATATTATTTGTCATTCTTCTTTTCTTTGCAGAATAATTCTGAAGCAGATTTTAGCAAATATGTATGGAGTTAAAGTCAACTCTTGTGTACAGGCAATACATAAGAGAAAGCACAAAAAGAAATGTACTATATTTTATGTAGGTAGCAGATTACATATTAGTTTACTACATGCCTTTAAAGGACAGGAAGGAGACACTGGGAAGCAGAAATTGATGTCTAGAAACTCAGAAACTAAAATGACTGTAACCAGATCTCCCATTTGTGATCTATTTCAGGCTACATAGACAACACCTACTTAAGGTATCTAAGTTCAAATACCTTAGTTCCGAGCACCCCGTCAAGTATGGAGGAGATTCAGAGCAGCTAAGCAGAGATCCTGGACTGGCCATGAATACTTCCCTGTATTTCTGTACAAGAAATTCCCTGTATTTCTGTACAAGAAACATAATCGTTTCACATAATTAGCTCAGTATAGTCTCAACCCAGCAAGGAACACAAGCAAATACGGAAGTCTCAGCACCTTGGTAGTTGCATTGGCACATGCTTTCCTTAGGTCCAAGCCTTTAGAAATAGCAATCCTCCCCCAACAGAAGATTAGCTCCCTACCTCTCCCACATAGCTTCACAAAGGAATTTAGATAACACTTTAGCTCTCCAAATTTAGACTGGCACTTCAGTTCTAAAAATCCAGCTGTGAGACCCTCAGAAAGCCCTGCTTAGCTGCTGCTTAACCTGAAAGGCACTGAAATTATCTCAGCACTGAAATACTCCACTAACAAATTCTTCTAGGTGCCCAAATTTCTGATGCTGGATAGCGATATCCTGAAGATGCCGAGCAGCTGCGAATGTGAGCATGGCAGATTCTCGAATTAGGCATTCTGCTGCTTGGCTTGTCTGTTGGGACTAATGTCATAGACATCCTCATATGCCAACAATCAAATCAGATTTCAGGCATCCTATAGCCAGAGGAAGGGATTTTAGGTTATCTCTGAATAATTCACTTCTAGTTCTTTTTTTGGGGAGGTGGGAGATCTGCTTTCAAGTTTCTCTTCCAGATCAGGCACACAAGGGAGGTAAGAACCTGAATTTTTGCACTGGGATGTGGTATAAAAGAGAAGCATCATTTCTGTCTGTTTTCTCAGAGAAAGGCCATTAGAAGTTAGGATTAATAATCCAAATCCAAATTCGCCCATACCACAGAAAGTAATTTCCTTCTGACTACCTTAGCAACATTGCTATTCAGCAGCCTTTTCTTTTTCTTCATTTGTCTTTCTTACAGACTGGCTTGGGTGACTTTTTACCCTCCTAGTGCCTGCTGTGGGTCCTATTCTTAGGGCCCTGATGCTTTCCATGTGCAAGAAATTCCTAAATCTGGACTGATGAGTTCACTAGACAACAACTACCTACCAATCAGTGTTACTAAAGCTAATCCCACTTGGAAATTTAAGTTCTTGCTGCTTCATGTCCCGTGTGTCCAAACTCTCAGTTCAGTAGTGCCTACTCTCAGTTTTATATTGCTGTCTCACTGCAGTAAATCCAGACCCTGCAACAGATATGAGGTTTGTTCCTCTGCAATTTGAATTCAGTACCAAATTCTTGCTGATTTAAATGATACAGAATCAGATGTGGTTCAGGATCCCAGTTCATTGGGAATTGTCACAAGGAGAAACTGGTCAGGTGCAGAACTGTTTGCAAGCCCATAGCCTCAGCTGTAAGATCCTTCAGACAAGTACTGTCTTTCATTTGCTTTCAACATACCATGCACACCTGCAGCACTTAGAAATTTATAGTCATGAGAGGATGGAGAAAACTATTAAGAGGATGAAAGGAGTTTGTTAGGAGTGACCATAAACAGTGAGTTAAAAAAAAAAAATCCTCTGGGCTTAACATGCATACAGAAAATGGATTTCACCTGGAAAATCAACTTTTGTCAGGATTGTCTGGACAATTGGCATTCAGCTAAAGTGGAGTCCACTATATAACCTCTGTAAAAATATCAAATCAAGGATTAGCCTTACCTGAGATTTCAACTTGTTAGTGATCTAAAAAGGTTACTTCACAGAATAATCTTTTACACAATAGCATCTGAAAATAGAAAAGAAAGAAATTAAGACAACTTTATTTATTAACCTTAAAGGTGTTACGGGAATCTGCAGATTTTCTATTTTGAAATGAATATTGGAGAAAAATGTACACATTTTATTTCCGTAGCTGCAAGGACAAACCCACAGTTAAGAAAAATAATCACTCCTGTTGCAGATTCTGAAGTTGTGCACATAAAATGGGTGAACAAGAACTGGATAACAAACAAAAGCCAAATAACATTTGCATAACATTGGCCCATAACAGCAAATGATGAATGTATTTTCAAGTGTAATTATTACAAGCCAATTTGGTTGAACAATATTGGGGGGGGGGGGGGAGAAAACATTATTGTAAAATAACTTCTGGATTTAGCAGTTTGCAGTATTTAAAGCATGCTGGAACCTTATTTTATTTAAACTCTAACACGTCCTCATAATAAAGAGAATAAACTTGTTTCGTTATACCTTTAATGTTTTAATCAGTCTATAATTTCTTAAATATATTCTTTTTCAGAATTTATATGCTTAGTTTCAGATCAGAAATTAGACTGGGTTTTGATTTTTTCTTTTTAAAATAGATCTACCAACCTTTTGATATATACAAACTGAACTAGTGCTATCATATTCCTTTGCAGTTCCCAGTGAGATAGAATAGACAAAACATGTTTCGAGATGAAATTATGAATAGAAAGATCTTATGAGAGATGTTTTCATGCTTTTGCTGCATAATTTGACAGTTTTGTTTTCATCTAGGGTTTGACAGATCATTTTCTTGTTGATTTCATCCTGAAGAAGACAAAATTATTTAAATATTTCCATATCAGGTCATGGGAGGGATTTGCAACTCAACTCCAGATTGGTAAGTAGTGTAGCTGACTTTAGTGCCATGCTGTAACTGAGTTAATCAAGCTGGTTTACAGGTCTGACCTATTAGCCTGGATGCAGAACTGAAGTAGCACAGCTGTATTGTTTTCAAATATTAATCGATTAGCTATAGCTGTGCATTGTGCTGAAGGACCATATCAGCAAGCCTGGAACTAGCTCAGAGGTCTTCAGGATGAAACCATGCGTTACTCTGTTTTGACTTAGTCAGAACAGAACAGGTTTTGTGAGCATGTGGGAGTTAATCTTGCCAAGCTCTTTAGTTTTCTTGGAGGAATTATAGCTATAGGAAGAATCTGTAACATACATTATCACCACTAGCTAAATCAATGTTTTTATTTTCTTTATTTTCCTTATATAATTTCAGCAACATGCTACAAGCCCTTTGCTTACAACATAAGCTGATCTGCCAAACAATCAGATCATTTTAAGCAGAAGGTGATTTTATTTGATCTGGACAAAATTTAATGTTCACAGAAATAATATACTGTCAGTTATGAATGTGTTTACTATTTATTTCATCTGGGGTTCATTCTTGTTCTAGTTCAGTTTAATAACAAGATGTTATTAAATTCAAAGGGATGAGAAAGAGACTACTATAAGTAGCGATGTTCTATTAAAAAGGGAATTTGCTACTTCTCATTACAAAATTATATTAGGTTTGTGGGGAATGTCCTATACATTATTCTGTATTTTATGTTGAGGAAAGAAAAGTCTTCCAATAAGTGATTTGCATTACACAAGTAAAACTTCAGTGGCATGTTCTGGCAGTAATCCTGATATCTGAGTTGTGAACACATACTATGAAGCATGGCACTTGAAGAAGATAATTTTGCACTATAAATATCACCATCGTACATAGCTTCTGAAATTTAGAAACAAAGAAAAAGCAATTTTAAAAAATTCCGGAGAAATGTTCCAAAGATGGAATTGCTTTGTCCACTCTGTATTACCTAAAGATTAAGTAGGTTTTAGGTTTCTCAGTAATAAGTAGCTATTATTCAGTCCTTCAGCACTGTCAAGTTTGATATCTAGTAGTCTATGACACTGCAGAACAAGAAATGCAAGCTGCATGCTGCTGGAAATGGGAGGGAACCCAGCTTTTAACCCTGGGGTGTTATATAAGAACTGTATCGCTATGCCTGTCCGAGTTCTGCTGGCATCAGCCGAAATGCTGCAGGAGGAGCTATCCTCCACCTTGACATCCCATGTGAATCCATAACTAACAGCAATCACCTCCAGAGTAAACAGGTCCACTCTGCAAAAAAGAAAGAATCAAAGCAACCGAGAGTGGCAGTGGGGCAAATACATTTGATAGTTAACGGGCTGCATGTAGTGACTTTTTTCCTTAAAATTCAGCTGTCTTAGTTCCATCATTTCTGTATTTAATTTTTCTTAGGTTTTGACCTTCTAGAAAATGTCAGTAACTTTGCAGATGACATTTTGTTGACAATATTATTAGCCTAGAATGTTTTCATTAGAATAATTGCATATGGTAAATATGGGGAGGTCTCTCTTTCTATGTTCTAGTGTCCCTATTATAGGGTTGCTCTATGTTTAATGCAGCTGTTAAATCCTAGAGAAATGCTAATAGTAATTTATTTACTGTTTAATGTATCAGTATATCTTTAAGAAAGCATCTGCATCATCTTACGTATGAGAAATTACCAGAACAATAATTTGTCCAGAATCCCATTGCCTGTGATTTGTATTGTTAGGCTTTTTTCTGTCATGCACTTCCCAATTTATAAGCAAAATGAGTGGGCATACAAAATCATATATCAAGTCTTCCATTCTATTGTGAATAACAAAAGATATTTGAATCTTGGAAGAAATACAGTACTGAGAGAAGTGTATTTACATATTAAAGTAGGGGGTTATTAATACTGCGCAGAGAAAGACAGGAAGACTGATTTTTTTTTTTAATTGTGTTCTGACATATGGGAAAATGGGTAACA
>NW_008825300.1:245072-247814 GCF_000699105.1 Pygoscelis adeliae | reverse complement strand
TGAAGAGAAAATATCTTTAATGTTGAAAGAAGAACAGCAAATTTAGTTTTATTTGATTATGACCAGGAACTCACCAGCTTTGCTTACAGATCTGAGAAGTTAAAAATTGGGGTAGTGCGGATTAATCCTGTAATGCTAGTAAATGGTGTTGATGTTAAGAACATCCTGTCTAAGTTAATGCGGATAGCTAGTATTTTGTGGGTACAACTACATCACTGAGATATATCTATTCATTTTTGTCTAATATTTACAAGTTCTACTGAAGAAATGGCTCTCCAAAGCCATAGACTAAGGCTGAAAAACAAATGTTTCAGGCTTGCTGTTTGCCATATATCACTTAAGCCAGTGATAAATTACAGTCAGTAGAAGGTGTTCAACCAGAAATCCAAGAGTACCACATGTTGTTTCATTGTTTGAATTCCTGGAGAACAGAAATTACTAAATTGGAAATCCAAAAGTAGGCTTAATCATATAGAGCATTCAAATGTCATGAGACCAAAAAGTACCTGTCTCCATAACTGTACCATGCAGGTGAGAAGAAGCAAGTATTTTTAGACTGAGAGGGAAATTAAGTCATCAGATTGAGGGGTATGTGTTAGACTAGAAGCTTGAGTCACACATGACAATACAGGATCTTCTTAGTCGTAATACAGGCTCTTCTTAGTTATAATACAGTCCTGTGAAAGAGCTGCACTTCTGATCATTGATCTTTGATGGTTTGATTAGAAAAAATATTCAAATTGTATGGGGAGTTTAATTTATACTGTTCCAAACTCTCCCCTTGGCCTCTGATCCCTAAAATGTATCAGCCTACTCCATACTGATTTGTTGCAAGGAGGAAAGCACAATTTGAATCATTGCCCAAACAAAAGGTGAAACAGTGACTCTTCTTCTAATCTTGCCAGTGCTGTTCCTGAGGAACTGCAGTATAAAATTTATCACAAACTCAGTGGCTGCCAAGGCTAAGGAAGGTGGAAACTTTTGTGGTAATCCAAAATTTTAGATGAATAAGGGGCAGCCCTTGGATATGATCTAGTATACTGGCCAGGGGCTATAGCATCAATTTTATTTAAATTTTGAGAGTGATTAATATACAGAAAGGCAGTTTACTAATGTTTCACACATTTGTAGATTAAACAAAGGCTCATTGGCTCACATGAGACAGTTTGGTTTTATTTTTAACTACAGTATGGCTGGTGCAATGCCTCTTCTTTTAGCATTTTCATTTTGCATTGCCTTCAGTCCTAACATGAAAGTTAACATTAATCTGCCAACTCATTCTGATTGGATTGCTTTGGAAGTCACTCCAAAGTCACAATGGCTAAATGGGATGAAGCTGTAAGACAGAAATGCATTGCAGTTAATACCTCTGCAGTACTGAAGCTAAGCCAGGGCCAGCCCTAATTCCTGAAAGAAAACAAATCCACAATAATCCGTCCCTTAATTCTGAACAGAATAGCACAATGCCAAAAAATATAAAACATATATTCCTTACTAAAACACTGCATCTTTTTCCACTATGGTTTCTCTTGGCCTTTTATTCATGTAGCTTGAGGTCAGCGAGCAGCATACCTTTGAAGGCGTTATCTGTACTGAGAATTACAGCATTCCAGTGTTCTCCTGAAGTAAGAGGACCTGGGGAGAGAACGGCTGCTGAAACAAATCATTTCAGTTTCTGTTGCAACAATTAGAAGGCAAAAATGGAGATACCTCCCAACCCCACAGGCACCCCCACCCAGAAATCTTCTGAGAATATTTTCAGTCATTTAATCCATCTAATGTTCAATCGGGAAAACTACAACTGGTATTGTTTTTTATAATCTGGGTCAGATTTTGGTTCTGCAAAAAGCAAGGATGATCCCATTCATGTCTAATTAGTCTCAGTTTGGAGATTTTGATTAGGAACATGCTGATTTTAGCCCTAACTTAGACTGTGTTATTTAGAATCTATTCTCCCTAAAGTGCTTTTGTGATGATAACTTAGTGTGACAAAAAGAACCAGTTTAGACATTTCTATCTTCATCCAAAAATGTGTCCTGATGTAGAAAAAAGCCTTAAAAATGTCGTACTAACATGAAATGTCCCCAGAAACAGATAAGCATGTTGGGATGTGTTAGGTGGCTAGAAAGTATTTCTAGAGGTGAGGCCTAATTTAGACCCCCTTAGGATTCTGTTGTGATAGCCTTTTTATAAAGTAAACCTCATACATTATTAAAATATATTTTTTCCGCCTTATGTTAAATTGCACTATGAAAGGAGATTTGTTCATCACTTGGCCAGAGCTGAAAACCAAGAAAAAAATGGGAATGTGCCCCACTTGTTTTAGGGTTGGCAGGCCTTGCTTTGAATGAAATCCCGGTAACTACTCTGAGGCCTTGAAGTTATACATCTCTACAAAGCGTAATACTTCAAGAAAATCACTTTAAGATGCTTAATAGAATATTGAAAACAATGTCGTTTTCAATAATTATATACATATAAAAGTATATTTTTGCATAATTCTTTATGAATCCAATTTGAAACCCTTTCTCTGTCACTTTGTCAACGTTTCAGAAGCCCAGATGAGACAAGGAGGCAAAACATCTCCTTGCTTCCACCCTCTGGCATGGCTTCTCAGACACAGGTGCAGAAGGCTGTATAGACAAAAATCATAGAATAGAATCATAGAATAATTTGGGTTGGAAGGCACCTTTAAAGGTGGTCTTGTAGAACCCCCCTGCTACGGGCGGGGGCATCTTCAAC
>NW_008825300.1:233515-242326 GCF_000699105.1 Pygoscelis adeliae | reverse complement strand
ATCTTCTCCTACAGTGGGCGGCTCTTCATTCTCCCAGTCCCCGCCTTTGCCTTCTGCAACTTGGGCGGTGAGGCTCGAGCACTTGCCAGTGAAGACCCAGGCAAAAAAGTCATTGAGTAGCTCCGCCTTCTCCATGTCCCAGGTAACCAGGTCTCCCGTTTCATTCTGGAGAGGGCCCACATTTTCCCTCATCTTCCTTTTATCCTCGACGTACCTATAGAATCCTTAACGTACCTATACGCCTTTGACGTCCCTGGCCAGATTTAATTCTATGAGGGCTTTACCTTTCCTAACCTGATCCCTGGCTGCTTGGACAATTTCTCTGTATTCCTCATAGGCTACCTGTCCTTGCTTCCACCCTCTGTAGGCTTCCTTTTTGTGTTTGAGTTTGTCCAGGAGCTCCTTGTTCATCCATGCAGGCCTCCTGGTGTTTTTGCCTGACTTCCTCTTTGTTGAGCTTTCCCTTTCCACCGCGTTTTAACGACTGTGATATACTTAACTTTTGTGCTGTTGTCAGTATATGGGTGGATGGCTGGAGAGTGGTGCATCATGGTAAGTAACCGAGCCAGTCCCCCCTAGCCCGGCAGATCTGCGTTCAGTGCTATGTGATGAAATGGTGTAACTTTGGAAAGCAGCACAACTTCACGTACAACCCTACATTTGAAACAGACCTAATCAGCTCATCAATACCATGCTGATGCAGCTGTTGGCTTCTCTTTGGATGGCTAGCTGTAGCTCTGTAGTAGGTACTCACATATATATGCCTGTAAGATAGTATTCATGCCTATTGTTAACATCTATTTTTAAAGGTTGAAAATCCTACTTACCTCCAGCAAATGCTGCAAACAATTGACTCACAAGTGAACTATAAATAATGTTTGCAGCACATGGCCCATGCAACATACTGCTCTAGCGTTACTGAATATTCAGAACCTGCTGCCTCTGGTAGCTATATACATCACGTTCATGACAGGTTTAGGCTTCAGTAGCCCAGAGCCTAAGATCCGGCATGTGTTTTGGAACTAGAGCATTTGCAGATTAGTGAATACCAGCCACAGGGCCAGGTATGATGTGGAAACTTGAAAATACAAAGTGTCTGTACTGACATTCTGAGAATTACCACAAAATCATAAAAAATAGAAAGGTTGGGAGGAGATGAGGGGAATGACTGACAAATGCTGCCAAGCATAAAGCAGTTTAGGCAGCTACAGGCCCAGCCTCCATCATGGGTAAGGCTTCTGCTGTAGGCAGATTTTTGAAGGAAAAACTTTCCAGACCTTGAAGGAAAGGCATGGAAAATGGAATGAAATTGGGTTTAGCAAGGATAGAATTTAGCAGACTAAGCAGACTAAATGGTTGACCAGCATCAAAGCAAGTGTGGTAGAAGATGGGAGCAGCTCTGGAAGGGCAGCTGCATGTCTCCACCATGCTGATTTGTCTCCCTTGGAGTTAATGAACCAGCCCCTGTGCTGCTTGCCTGTACCCCAGGAGAGGGCAGAACGCTTGGCTTGCTGGTGGTACCAGGGGAGAAGGGAAGGAGAAAGATCTTCTATGTATTGCCAGCCAGACTGATGTAGTAAGTCTCCAGCATCCCCATCACAACAGGACAGCCCTGCAGTCAGTTTCCTATTTGGCAGGAAAAGAAAAAGACGAAAATTAAATGCAGGGGTTAAAAGAAAGGATCCCAGCTACAGCAGCCTGGTGTACACAGTGTCAGCTCAGTGTCTATGTTGAACGCTGCATTATATACCACTCCAAGAAGGTTTATTGTCTTGGAGGCAGGAGGATAGGAGATCATGGAGGCAAAAGTCTAGTAGTGATATGGCCATTTCCTTACTGTGCTGCATCTCTCAGTGTATTCAACCAGAACTTGAAAATGCCATGGTGCATACACATCTCAGCTGCCTCTGCATAAAGTCAGCTTGTGTTCAGTCACACCTAGCAGCTCAAGATCTGTGTGATAAGAATGTGGCTACTTCTACAGATATTGAAACAAAATCACTGCATTTGCACTGTGTTTCCTGTCAGCAAGTTTGCCAGACCAAAGCAGGCTACACTGAGCTATCTAGGAGTCTGTGCACCTCCAATGTGAATTGTGGGCTAACCAAACAGTCTAGTTGACTAAGTTAATACATATATCTGTGTATATCGAAGAGTTGACTGTTGTGCTAAAATGTCAATGCATAAACCAAGCTACAGATTAAATAGTTGGGTTTTGAGCATGTGTTTTGAGAGATTAAATGAATGAAACACATATCTTACTTCTGATTATTCTGTTCTTTTTATATTTGCCTGGGCAAAGCTATCTTGAAGATCACTCAGACATTGCTGTCAAAATGCAAGTTTATAGTAAGTTTTATATCTCGTGACAAATGATGTCTTTGCTTTATGGGAAAGGATAATTACATATAGAAACACTGTAATCTTGAGTTAAAATTGGTCAAAAAAAATCAGCTATTGGAGTCCATAGCAAATTTTTAAAATATTTTTTACTTTCTCATTGTGGTGTGAAAATCCCTCTGGAAATTTCCTCTGTGGGAAAATGCTGAAGTTGATTAAACAGAAATGCTATCAAATGTATAAAGGGCTGAACTGTGTTTTTCTGATCTAAATCCCAAACAAGTGTATTCTTTTGCTGCCCTGACATAGTATCACTAATTGAAATTCAAGGTCTGTATTCTGGACTGTTTTCCAGGCTCTGCGGTAAGGCTAAGAGGTTTGAATGAAGGTAGAGTCCTGACTTTATCCTCTGCCCTCTGCCTTACCACCTTCTACTCATAATTCTGTTCCAGTCTGCCATTAAAGGATTCTTCCATCAGCTTTCAGATAACTGAACATTACACATAAAACTGTGTAAGTTCAAATAAAATTCATTTCCAATGTGCCACTTTATTTTTAATGTACCAGTGTGCTGGTTTTGGCTGAGATAATTTTCTTCATAGTAGCTAGTATGGGGCTATGTTTTGGATTTGTGACCAAAACAGTGTTGATCATACAGAGATGTTTTAGTTTTTGCTGAGCAGTGCTTACACAGAGTCAAGGCCTTTTCTGCTTCTCACACCAACCCACCAGCGAGTAGGCTGAGGGTGCACAAGAAGTTGGGAGGGGACACGGCTGGGACAGCTGACCCCAGCTGACCCAAGGGATGTTCCATACCATATGACGTCATGCTCAGCACATAAAGCTGGGGGAAGAAGAAGGAAATGGGAGATGTTTAGAGTGATGGCGTTTGTCTTCCCAAGAAACCATTATGCATGATGGAGCCCTGCTTTCCTAGAGATGGCTGGACACCTGCCTGCTGATGGGAAGGAGTGAATGCATTCCTTGTTTTGCTTTGCTTTCGTGTGTGGCTTTTGCTTTACCTATTAAACTGTCTTTATCTCAGCCCATGAGTTTTCTCACTTTTACTCTTCTGATTCTTTTCCCCCATCCCACTGCAGGGAGAATGAGCGAACGGCTGTGTGGTGCTTAGTTGCTGGCTGGGGTTAAGCCATGACAACCAGTAGTTTTCAGAGAAAAATAATGTTTGAGCTGTTCTTAAAGTCAGTGAAAAACATCAAAGATTGTCCCCTGAGATTTGTCAGTTGTGGGGTTAACATGTACAGGAGAAGATTTAAAATCTCTGCTGATTCTGGCCGGCAAAGGATTATGACAGTCTTTTCCCAGAAATACTGTAGATTGTTCATATTCTTTTGGCTTTTCTAGGGCATGGCTGAGGACTCCTAAACCTGTTGTTCCTTACAGGATATTGAATTTTGTTAAATTGTGGCTTCACCAAGGGCTTTTGAGATATTTTTAGCAGAAGTGAAATAAAAAGAGGTTCTTAAAGGGCAACTAGCAGATGATTTGACAGCATTACACATAAAGCATAAATACCGTCTTCTTCCACCATCACTTCTTGCTGTTCATGTTTCTCTAACCTAAATATGTCTGCTATTTACCACTGATTTATTTAATGTCATGGAAAACAAAGGAAAGGAAAGGGGGAAAAAGGGCAATATTTTTGGAAACAATCACCTTTCCTTACGTGAGCACTTATTAAACATTTGATTGCAAACAACACGTAGACCTCTTGAGCAGATATTATGGGAATGATATTTTCAAACAGCTGGGATTTTATTTATAAAAATAAATGTATTTGTTATGGTTATTCATCAAGATATTTCTGCATATAGCTGAAATGGTCTTTAAACTGTCTCTACATTTTATATGGTATATCTAAAATAGAATTGTAATAATATAGCTTCAATTAAAATAAGAGAGCTTACAAAACATTAGAAGAAACAAACTTCTGTCTAGAACATTGGCAGGTGGTACCAGTTATAGGGAAGTTGGAAAAAAATGTGGATATTCAACAAATATTATCAGATACTTTGGGAAATAACCTGAAGAATACCACTTCATTTTCCTTTCATTATTTTCTGATGAACAAGCACAGGAGTAGAAAAGCTACAGAGTAGATATTGTGTGGTAATTATTTAGGGGCCTAGAGATTTTGGGGTATTCATGTAGATTGTCTGATTTTCATTAAAAATCTCATTTGTATTGAGATTCTCTTTGCTAAACAGACCAGGAATATGTTCTATAAGCATCTAAAATATTTCCAATAATTCAAATTGTTCCTGGTGTTTTGGATGAAAGAACACCATCAGCCAGAGTCCCCATTGCCCTGAGCCTTCAGTGACATTAACTGTGTATAAAACACCATTAAATTACAATATTTTCCAGTGGTTTAAAAAACTGCATAAAAGCATGTCAAGAGACAGCCTCTCTGATGGTGACCTCCTCAGCACCTCATGTGGCCATTGTTCAGATGCAGATAAGTGACTGAAAAGCAATCACTGCACAAGCTAGTTCAAAACTGTGCAGACCCAGAGAATGGCTTAAAGAAGCTTGATACTAACTGGGAAATCAATAGGAAGAAAAGGATTCCAATATGACCTGGCATATTTTTGTTTTCCCTTTGGTGAAATTTCACTCTACTGTTTAAGACGATGTAGGATTAACTATGGTAAATATCACATAAAAACCCTATGTCAAAGTTTTAGCTGTCAGTTTAATGGTATCAACTAATTTAAATGATAAGGTCTGTAATGGGTGTTTTTTCTTTTATCATGTAAACTGATGGATGCAGAAAATTAAATTAGGAGGTAATCAGATAAATTAAAGAGTTGGTTTGCAGTACAAAATAGGAATTAGTTACAAACTACCAGAAAATACATCCAATTAATTGTTTCTTAGCAAAGATTAATCTGCCTAAGTTTTGGATAACCACATTTTCAAAGATGATAAGTGCTATTTTGAGAAAAAAAAAAAATGTTTGAGTTCTTCTTGCTGCACTGAAATTTCATTTTATTTCCTACCACTAATATTCTCTAAACCTTTTCATACAGAATAATGGGCCTAAACAAAGGCTTTTAATATTATTTACCATAAGGAGAGAAAACTGTCATTACACTCTTGTATTGTCAAATTTGAAAATAATACATGCTTTCAGTGCTACAGAAATGTATGTTACAAATTCAGGTCCTCCCAATGCCAGAAAAATTTAGGGGTAATAGGAGGAGCAGTAATAAAACAATAAGAGAGAGACAAAGCTGAGAAAATTATATTTACTAAGGCTGCTTCAAGTGTTGGTTTTGTTGTTGTTAAGAGCTATTCTATAATGCCTATTAGATATTTGTTAATAACTGACCACTTCACTTAATGTTCGGAATTTTCCCTGTACACTATGTTATATCATTCAACTCCTCTGTAAGAAAGGGGAGTAAAAGACTCCACATTCCTAAAGTTCCTAATGACAAAATCCTTTGGGGAAAAAAAAAATCCAAGCTTCTTTCTACACCCTAATGTTATACAAAAAAGAACCTCCTACGATTCCTGTTTTTTTTTGTCTTCAGAAAACTTTTTTTATGAACAGGAAACACAGTAAACATTTGTGCTTATTTTCTCCCCCTTTGTTTCTTGCGTTATGCTATATGATGGTAAACCTAGACCTGGATTCATTCCTGATGCCTTAAAATCCCAGATAAATCTTCTTGCTGCAGTGTCAGAAGATGCCAAGTCTTTTTGCTGGAAATGGCATCCCGGCATCTTGTGCAGCTGTCTAACCATGGGGTTGGCCAGGATTTTCAGAAGTGACTAATGATTCTGTTGCCCAAATGAAATGTCTTCATGTGTCAGAAAGTGGGTAGAGACATATCTTAAAAAACAATATCTAAATGCATCTGAAGTAGCACACAACATCTTTGGAAAGTCTTAACTTATCATTTAGGACAAGGAGTGAGCTGTTAGGCAATGATAAAGCAGGTGAGTGTTATCTTATGTTTATATTGCCTTTGCCCTACAGAACTTATCTTGTGAGGAATGTTTGCCAAGTTCCCCGATCAGATATTATACTTCTTGTGCCACAAAATTAATTGAAAATACATTGTGGCGTTTCATAGCTTGGAAAAGACTCCATATAGCCAGCTTTATGAATTCAGCTTGCAGAAAGAAGCATGATTATTTCACTTATTTTGAGTGAAGAGGTTTGAAAATGTATTTCCTTTCCTTCTGTGTCAATATGATACTGTGAGAAAATACTGAACAGCTGAAGTAAGAGAAAGGATGAAAAATTCAGCTCAGGACTGCTCAGTCATGACTGTATGTCTGATTTCCACATTGAAAAAAACCGAAAAAAACCCAAATTTTCTGTGATTCTGTGAAAATCTGAAAAATCTTTTCAGGAACAGTGTTGCATTGTGCTATGCATTCCATAGAATATTTGCACAAAGTATTTTGGAAAATGTGGCAACTTCAGTGCAAGCAAACAAGGAATCACTTGTCACTCACTTCTTCCAAGCAATCTAACAATCAACATATGCCAAACGATCCTTCTGTGTAATGTGGGGAAAAAAAAAATGCTCTGTGTACTCCTAAACATTTTAATTCAGATGTTTAGTAGGCAGAAAAAGTGCTTTTGGATAAAAACAACAATAACAACAAAAGCCCCAATAATTCCTGTGCTCTAATGTCAAACATTTCTGTGCAAATTTTCCAAAGTAGATCTAGTAAAGAACTTTCTGATTGTTAATAAGTATAGATCCTAGAAGTAAATGCATGATGCTATTGTGCCAGTAGTGACATATCTTCTTAACCAGTTAATTTGGAAAAGTGAGCATAAGTTCAGTTTACAAAAACAGTTTGGGAAAGCTGAGAAGAATACAAGAAAACTAAATATGGAAAGGGAAACCACTTATGTCAGTATTTGTAATGCTGGTCTCCATTCTGCAGTGGAGAATGACGATGTTCTTTTCCACATGATCTAAAAGTTTATGATTACCTATGAGATGGAGATTATGGCCTTTAGCGTGCCTTCATTTTTAAATCAAAAGAGTGGTTACTGAGGGTATAGTTGTGTCATTGAGGAATGCCTCTAGGAAGTGCAAAGTAGAAAATCCTTTATGTGCAGGGCCTGTTTTGCTTTCACCATTCTTTTGGATAACAACATTTGTTTATTACTAAGTATACAGCCCAAGATTTAGGATTAGATTAAAGAAGGTTTTAGAAAGAGAGATAGCTTTATCTCTTCTTTTCACTCCAAAAAGTATTTGTTTTGTTTCTTCTAGCACAGAGGACCCAAAATCTAACCAGACTCACCAGCTGTGCAGATAGTTACCGGATTTGCTGTCCAGTAACTTGACTTGACTGTGCCTTTTCCTGCACCGGACTGGCTGTGCCTCTTCTTACGTGATGAGATTGGAGGAAAGAAACACTGGGAATCTGCTGCTAGAAATCACTTGGTGTCAAAGCTAGTGAGGGAGGTGTTCAAAAGTAACCTGTCTTACAGAGAAAAGAAAAAGGAAAGAATCTGTCACAGCAAAGTGGAGGAAGAGTCTAAAACTCATGATGGTCATGTGCCACCCCCAGTAATAAGCAGCAGCCCCTAATGTGCATGGGAGGCCTCAGGAAATCTTCACTGAATAATTAAGGAATTTACTGACCTTCAGATTGAAGAGAATCCTGAGGAAGGGCAAGATGAAGGGGGGTCACAGCACTGCAACTCTTTATTACGCTCTAACAGCTGTTGCTATCAAACCAAAATCATTTCCATTCCTCTTGTTCCCACTTTGAGCATGAACCTAATCCTATGGGCTGGCCAAAGTAAACAGTGCATAGATCAGGCAGATTTAATCACTGCGCTTTTAGTAGAGGGCAGTTGTGTGCATTACATTGCTTTAAATCATAGAATCATAGAATCATAGAATAGTTTGGGTTGGAAGGGACCTCTATAGGTCATCTAGTCCAACCCCCCTGCCGCGGGCAGGGACATCTTCAACTAGATCAGGTTGCTCAGAGCCCCGTCCAACCTGACCTGGAATGTTTCCAGTCATGGGGCATCCACCACCTCTCTGGGCAACCTGTGCCAGGGTTTCACCACCCTCAGCGTAAAAAATTTCTTCCTTAGATCTAGTCTAAATCTACCCCCCTTTAGTTTAAAGCCATTCCCCCTTGTCCTGTCGCAAAAGGCCCTGCTAAAAAGTTTGCCACCATCTGTCTTATAAGCCCCCTTGAAGTACTGATAGGCTGCAAGAAGATCTCCCCGAAGCCTTCTCTTCTCCAGGCTGAACTACCCCAACTCTCTCAGCCTTTCTTCATAGGAGAGGCGTTCCATCCCCCTGAGCATTTTCGTGACCCTCTTCTGGACCTGCTCCAACAGGTCCGTGTCTTTCTTATGCTGAGGGCTCCAGAGCTGGATTCAGTACTTCAGATGGGGTCTCACCAGAGCAGAGTAGAGGGGCAGAATCACCTCCCTCGACCTGCTGGCCA
>NW_008825300.1:230912-233230 GCF_000699105.1 Pygoscelis adeliae | reverse complement strand
TCAACCCCTTCATCCCCCAGCCTGTATTGATACCAGGGGTTGCCCCGACCCAGGTGCAGGACCTTGCACTTGGCCTTGTTAAACCTCATGAGGTTCTCATGAGCCTACTTCTCCAGCTTGTCCAGGTCCCTCTGGATGGCATCCCATCCCTCTGGCGTGTTGACCACACCACTCAGCTTGGTGTCACCTGCAAACTTGCTGAGGGTGCACTCGATCCCACTGTCTGTGTCATCGATGAAGATATTAAACAGTACCGGTCCCAATACGGACCCCTGTGGGACGCCACTCATCACCAATCTCCATCTGGACATTGAGCCGTTGACCACTACCCTCTGGATGTGACCATCTAACCAATTCCTCACCCACCGGACAGTCCACCCATCAAATCCATAGCTCTCCAGTTTCGAGAGAAGGATGTTGTGGGGGACTGTGTCAGAGGCCTTACAGAGGTCCAGGCAGAGGACATCTGTAGCCCTTCCCATGTCCATGGATGTAGTCACTCCCTCATAGAAGGCCACTAGGTTAGTCAGGCAGGACTTGCCAAAATGCCTGCAAAAAGAATTTCTCTCTCTTAATTTTCTATAATGATCCCCTGGTTTGACTAATGATTTTTTGTGAGGAAAATCTTCTCTTGCCTTACACCGTAAAATCACCATAAAAATGTCCTCATCTTAGAGCACTACACTATATATCTTGCAAAAATATTCTCCACCAGTGTAAATAAAGGCTTCAAACATGTCACTCCTTATTAATATCACAACATTAGAAACCAGAGACAAAAGGGAGGCGGGCAAAATTGCTGTTGCTTTATTTAGAAACAAAGTACATGGGGAAGAAAATGTTTCACCAGTTACAAGGCACATGGCAATGTCACATTCCACAAAGATTTTGGTGCAAGGAATACAACAGTCTGTATCTGTTAATTTTTATAACACTTAACACTAATTGGAGCAGAAGGAAAATACAGTATGTTCTTTTACTGCCATTGTTTATGGCTAAATATAGGAATCCTATGGAGCCTGTAGGTAAATTCTTGTTATCTAAGGGATCGTTCATTACTCAGTCAAGTCTGCACAGGAAGACAAAGCCATCATACACTATTGAGATGCCTGATAGTTGCTCAAGAGTGTTTAGAAAAGGATGACCGGAGTTCATTCTTAAGATAAGTTGTCTTCTTCAGTGTGTTCACAAGCCAAATCACTGCCTGCATCTCAGCTATATGACAAACGGCTCTATAGCAGAATGGTACCTGTATGCACACCATGCCCTCATGCATCCTCCTTTCCTTTAAAATGAAATTTGAATGTTCAGGGAGGAAAAGAGCTGCAGTGTAGTCCGATGTTTTCCACAGTCTGGATGACTGGGGACTGGAGCTGCAGAAGTAGCCAGTCACCCAACAGTGACATGGGAATCTCAGTGCACTGAATTGTTGTGTACATTGTGTACATCACGGTGTGTAATCTTATGTGACATGATTATTCAGAGGAGGGGGTATGTTATCAATCTGAATTATAAGCACCTTCTGGCATTTCATGATGTTGACAAGATAGGCAATACTAGACCCAGATTGTATACATGCACCTATCATCTGCACTTCTTTAGTCAAATGGCTGTTAGTTTTTGCATAAGAAATATTATAATTTTTGTAAGTTTTTTGCCTTGCTTGTTTCACCTTGCCAGATTTATCCCAGCATGATTTTTAATAGAAATTTTGAAATAACTTAATAAAAAATTTAACACTCACATACGTAGCAGGTATGAGAACAGAAGAATTAACACCTTCAGATACTGACATTTAAATTATCAGTGCTTTAAAAAAATTATTTATTCTGACAGCTTATAAAAAAGTATGATAGCAGCTGCTGATACCAGGAAGCAGGATGGTATCCAATACATGTATGTGTACGAAATATGCAGGGCAGAAAGTTCTGTCTAGGTGGAATCTATTTCAGCTGTTTTGAAACATGAGTATGAAGTGGTAAACAGACTGAGTAGACTATAATCTACTTCACTGTTTGCAGTTCATGACTCATAAATGCTCCTTAATAATCATAAAAGCTGACAGACACTTGAAACATAACACAATTTTCACTGTGCTTTCTCTAATTTGTCAAGATTCTCCAATTAGCCAAGATTCAGTCTTGAATTTGAAAGCATACAGCATGACTTCTGCATCCAGCATCTTCAAAACCATCAGAACTCCATGTGGTTGCAGTTATTAGCTCCTGGATAATATCACTTGCAGGTTATTCAAAGTGTTTCATGAAATGTTCTGTTCTTGTGTAGTTTCTAGAAGGGTACCATACTATGCCTGCTGA
>NW_008825300.1:211565-230897 GCF_000699105.1 Pygoscelis adeliae | reverse complement strand
AGGTTAGATGCTGTAAGAAGATGTATGGTATGAACATTCTGGAGACCAGACCATTCAAAAATCATATCATCCTGAGAGAAAGGTGTATCAAGGAGGAGGGATCTCTAGTTTTTGGGACACGTGTTAGATGAAGGGTAACAGCTCTGTGAAGACTGGCATAGTGAGGCTGAGTGTGCTGAGTGTAGCTAGACAATGAAGCCTATTGATGGCAGGGAGATCAAGACACTATAAACTGAAGCACAAAGCAGAACACTAAAAAAGGTAAAGTTCAGTTTGTGGTCAGTGAAAGCAAAGAAGGAAGCAATGATTTCTAAGTTGTTATGTTAGTCCAGAGGATTTGGGGGTTTGATGCCTTCAATAGGTACTCAAAGACAAACTGCATCTTACCCTGGGCCCAACTGCATAAACACCTATACAAATGTTTAATATGACATGGATGCTATTGACATTTTTAGGATTTTGACATATATATGTTTGTTTTCCCATTTCTACATCAGAAACTGGACACAAGCATTGACTAGCAAGCCTCCTGACAACAGTTCATAGACTGCACGTAAGTTAAGAATTTCTCATTCCATGATGCCTCCAAGGCCCGAAACGTCCAGGCTCAGTTTTCCCCAGCTGCATACACTCCTGTGTGAGTGATGATGGGCTCAGCCATTCATGCAATGCAGAGGGAGAGAGTGCTCACGTGACTCTGCCACAAATGTGTTGTATCCTCATGCCTGGTGGAAGGGAGGAATGTGGTAACTGAAGCTCCTCATAGCTAAAAGCTGACTGTCATGCAAACTACTGGTGGTGCACTTCAGTTTCTTCAGATGTGCTGAAGTCCTAATGGGGATACTAATTGCTACTACAGGCCTTTTAGAGATGCTTTTTATGCTGGTGTTTTGGGGAAGCTGTTGGGAAAGAAGGTGCCCAACTCTTCCCAACATTTGAAGTGCTGTGTTGGATCAATCTTTCCTCTTGACTGGGGAGGCCCAAACGCACCTTTAGTGAGGGCTACACGTGTAGTAAAGGCATTGCTGCTTTGGGGATGATTAGTGTCAGTTACTTTACTGATTTGGAGGGGGAAAAGAATGATAATATGGTAAAAGCCCAGCTATAGGGGTAAAAAGAATGGGTTCTATTTTTATTTCTTTGTATTAGTTTAAATTTATCTCTTCCATTTGTACAAAGAAAGCAGTAGTTTTAATTTACATACATCCCAAGACTTAAAGTACTGGTTTTTTTAAAAGAAGGTGTTTTGGTCTTTGTATAAACACTGCAATTAAAATCATTTAACAAGTTATTTTCATTATTAATTAGTACTGTTCAGCCAATCCCCATTTATTCACAGATTCTGCAAAGTTTTTTCTCTCCTTTTTAAGGGAACAGTGAAAAAACAATCTAAACTTGATCTTTGCCTTAACCTCTCCAAGTAGGGAAAAATAATGCAAAAAACATGGCACTTGGGATTATTGTAAAGTGGGGTTCATAACTGTACCCTGCTCCATGTTTTTTGTATATGAAAGTTACACAAAGGCTGAGAACATTGGGTTGTATAAAAACACTGAGACATTAAACATCATATGTCTAGGCTAAAGTAACTGTCTGCAGTTCACGGAGAGAGAAAAGAGCCTCCAGTGAGCCATTCATTCCACTTTAAAAAGTTAGCTGTTTAAGACTTGCAGAATTGATTGTCCTCCCATTTCTCTGCATCAGAGGGAATATGAACGACTAGTTTAGAAATGACACTTAATTTTTAGCAGATGAAATTGGTTACTATAGAAAAAAGTAGAATTTGTGTTCAGTTTTTCTGCAATCTTATAAAAACTTGTAAGATCAAAGTGATCCAAGTTTGTGAAGTTTCTATCCTCTTTGGTGTAAATCTTTCATTATTATTCTGCCTGTAATACTATTTCTGTCAGCTTGTCCCAGGTTTCTTCAGATTGGCTGTGAGTTCTTGGCTGCATGTGAATACAGCTAGAAATTAGGTCCCATATGGTTCTGGACATGACCCAATACTAAAATCAGAAGGGTTACTTCTAATCTGGGAATTCAAATCCACCCCATACTCAGAAATCTGAAAGCACTCAGATTCAAAGTTCTTTTTTGGCTGGGCTCTACTTAACATCAAAGGTCTAAATGTAACATACATGACAAGAGGAAGGCAATGCAGAGAGAGGAAAGCGTGAGGAGGCAGAAGTCCACTCTCTAAATTTTTTTTGCCTGTGTCCCCCCCCCTGCCACTAAACACAGCGCATGATGCTGTAAATATCACAGCATGGCACTATCTGCATCTTACAAAAGATCACACCAGGGCAATAGTGATGTAGTCTCCTCTACTATAAACAGCTCCAGCGTTAAAAGGGGGGAGGGTTGCCATCATGCCCATACATTTTACGCTGTTAAAAGAATGCAAGATATTTTTATAGGTCTGGGTTCTCTCTTTTCCTTTAGGAGTCTTTCTTCAGGCAGCCTTCCAAATGCAAAGCCATCATATAAGCAAAATAAATAAATAAAATAATTGCATTAGCACTGCACATAAAAAACCTAGGAATTTTAAAGGAACAGGTTAGAAATATGGGGTTTGCATGGCTTGCAGTTTGAAAGGTCAGAGAGCAGATAAAACCTGACAGCTAATCTCCAGTGATCACTGAGAATGTTCTAAACCTGCCTTTTAATGTTTTACTTTGTAAAGGCATATAAAATAGTCAAAATTACTATAAATTTTGGGAACTTGAAATTCTTTGCTTATTTTCTTTTTTTCTTTGGTGGCACTTCATTCTGCATCAAGCTATTCTAATACATATGTTTTGCAGGCACATGGAGTGGAACAGTTCCACAAAGTTCTCCAAAACAAGATGGATATGAATGAAATGATAGACATCGTTGACCATGGTGGAAGCCCATTGGCATTGGCTAGATTATTTTTAACAAAATTAGATTCAAGGAAGAATTTTAGAGGCTAAAACCAGCATTTCTTCAAGCAAAGATTTACTGGTAAGTATGCATTTGTGTTCCTGTCCTCTGTTAGCTTCTACCCATGACTCTTCTTCTAGAGCACTGCAACTGCTGGAACTCCAGCGAAAAATGTTTCCAACCTATTTCTTGTCTGAGTGGGAGGACTGAGAGGAACCGTAGTGCTGCACTGTTCTGTGACCACCACAAGTATTGCCAGCACTAGGACTGGGATAGTTGGGAATTATTAAGGCCAGCTGATTCAATTTCCACTCTCATCACGTCTCTGAACACAGGCACACGCTCTTTTCATATGGCTCACAAGGTTCATGTGAGGGACAGTACCCCAACCCCATTTATCCTTAGGCTATACTGTTGAGACTAAAGACAGGATTTTCACTAATGTAAGGCAACACTAAGATTTTTTTTTTTCCTGGAGCAACAGAAAGAACCAGTCAGATAAAAGAGTATCTTTGTAAAGACAATAGGAATATAGAAGGAACCTCCAACATGAAGAGACAGGTGAGCATTGGACAACAATAAGCTAGTGGAGTAAGCTAGAATGGGAAGTAGAACGGTAATTGTACTAGAAAACTGGATGATTTGGGTATATACGACAAGAAGTGGGGAGAATGATGTGTGTCTTAGGAAGGCCAGAGTAAGGGGAATGCCAGCATTTAAGACACCATCACAAAAGGAAAGGGAAAATTCCAGAAACTCTTTCTGACAGGTATGAATAGAAATCACAGAGAAAGAATGAGAAGTGTAATTGGGAAGGAAAAGCCAGGAAAGCTAAATATTTCTAGAAAGCCTTTATTATTGTTCGAGGTACCTGAGTTGCAGATGGTAGTGCTATAGAGTTAATCCTACTTTGCATCTTTCTTTGCTTTTCACCTCTCATCATGTAGAACCTTTCTGGTACTCAATACTTCAGTGTGGCATTGGGAAACAATGAACACACATTTTGCTGCAGATCCCAATCCCTCCGGTTATACTGAATATTGTCAATTTTTGTATTTATGCACTGTCTTTGTGCACTGCTGTATAGCCTTACCAGAAACCTCATGGTAAACTCATAAGCAACATGCAGAAGAGCTGGTAGTATCTCATGTGTGAGGTATTGATGATACATTTGATGATAGAGACTTGTTCTTCTCCTTCCTTCCACAGAACTCTACACCATATGTACCCTGAAAACTTGACTTGTGTATTTCCACAGATACTTCATTTAACATGATAAACTCTTTTCTTTGCACTGTCTCAGCTCTGTGGAAAAAAAAGGGGTTTCTCCATGTAATCTTTTTACCACGAGAGGTGGGAACTAACTGAGATTTAACCAGGCAAATGAAGGATGAGGAAAGTAAACTTAAACATCTGCATGTGCGAGCAAGGACTGACAACAGTCTGCCCTTATTATTTTAGTGTGGTTTTTTGGTGATCTGTGAGGAACTCTCTATCGCACAAATCAAGATTCCTTTTCGATATGGATCTGAAACTGCCACCATCAATACTGCCAGCTTGTGGGGCAGTGATTGTCGTGCAATGGGGGAAATGGCTGAAGCAAAACCAATGCCTTAGCAGTCCTCTTCTCTGTGCTTGCCTTCAAGGCTGCCTTGGATGAGTGCTCAAAGATTATATAACCTGGCAGCAGCTCTTTAGGCTGGTTTGTGAGCCTACAATATCTGCTATAGCTGACTCTGAATAAAATGGATGTGCTTGTTCAGTTATTTAAATACTGCTGTCACGAGTGTAGCTTCTCTCAGAAGTCAAGCATCATCGAAAGTTCACATTTTTTCTAATTAAAACAGTTTGCAATAATTAAATTGTATGTGGCTGTGTTTCTACTTCGAAAAGGCTAAATAGTTGGCAAGCCTCCTAAAGTAGGATTAGACTGCAGACCAGCTCAGACAATGCTTCGAGGCATGGGGGATGTACTGCAGAATCAGTTTAATAAAGTCTGATTAGATTACTTTCTTTGGTCAATTTGAAGCACACTGGCCACGGGATAAATCATCTTTTTATCTCACTGCACTGCTCTTTTTCTTTGCTGAATCATATTTTAAAAGCATTAAACAGATTTTTGAAATATCTATTTATTTACAGATGCAAAGAAGTATAACCTCATGAATTCCCTGTTGTCCCAGTGCAGTTTGATATTATATCCCAGTCTAAAGGATTGACTCATTGCTTAAGAAGTCTGTACTCAGTGGTTTCCCTTCTTAATATACGTTATCTCCCTTTTTCCTCTATATAAATGGCCTTGTTGGTATTACAAGAAAACAGCCTTGCATTTCTTATCCTGATCTGTCAAGATAACAGCTTATGTACTGAAAACAGTGGTAAAGTTAGATGTTTCTGACAAATTACTAGTTTAAGAAGGGTGTTGAATTCTAGTCATTTGGGTTAACATGGATTTGAATATCTTTAAACTTGATTTACTGCATGCTATGTGGAACAAATAAAGAATTACTCAGAATGTCTGAGTCAAGAACTCCTTTGTTTAAGTTTTCAGTGCTTACAGTAACAGAGCTTGCATTGTGTTAGTTTCCTACTTAATGCCATGACTAGTAAAAGAGGTATTTAAGTCACCACAAAATATGCCTTCCTTTGGCCTTTTTTTATGATGCTGTGTTATGCCAACAGACCTCAGCAGCCAGCTCAGCTCTTTGAAAATGCATCACTCCAGTCTGGTTTGCCTTTCACCAGTCTGCGTCCAATCACTTCTTCAAGCTCTTATCTGGTCTGGAGCCTCTCTGCTGATACAAAATTTGGTTGCACTGTGTACATTTGCATTCCATTTTCCATTGGAATAAAGAACGTTTCACCTTCTTCTAAGGTTATTATTTCTATATAGTACCATATTAAGAAATGAATGGGTGCAGGTGTTCCCCGTGGACTCTGGAATGACATTCAGTAAAACTATTTGTAGTACCTTGAGGTGATAAGAATATACAGTGTCCAACCCAGAGGCCATCTTCTATGTCAAGGACCAATCCTATCAAATGCTGCTCAAGTTTCTGTTTCATTGTCTTCAGCTCTGAGCAAGGGTTTTCAGTGGTTTGCAGGCTCATTCCAGTGAAACAGCCTAGGATGAGTTTCAAGGAAAAAAAAAAAATTGGACTATAACTGACTACTGCCACAAGAATGAAGACTTGTGAAAAATAAAGGGGAAAAATAGAATCAAGTATTTCAAGAGTTCCAATTGTATGATGATTGTATTTTCATGCCTGTTTGAAGTTTATTTCATTAAGCCGATAATTTAAAACACATTATATCCTTGTGGTTTGTCTGTTCATACATACTTCTAGTTTATTTTCTTCTAATCTAATTAACATTTCCCTCAGATTAGATTTATGCACTGTTTTCAAATTGCTGGACAATGTATGGATAGAGAAAGGAGAGGGAGTGAAAGAGAAGCAAAATCTTCCCGTCATATTTTCTGGGGAGGTTGTAAGGACTAGGCATGGAGCCCTGACACATCCTGTCAGATCGCTGTTAAAAATTCAAAGAAAAACACAGACTGCAGTACTCATGTGGTATTTTTTTAAATAAGCTTTCTGCAAATTTCTCACTTAACACTAGCTGCCATTGGTAGCTGATGCACAGGAAATGCAAGATATATCTCTAGCTTCTACATGGAGCTATAATGGCCCAGGGATATGTATAGTTTGAAAGCCTGAGATACCTACTCTGTCAAACCATGTTTCCTCAGTTTCCTCTGGCAAATTCAGTCTTCTGTGAAATCTTACAAAAATTGAACACTGATGCACTTTGGAGCCTGGATTGGTGGGGTTTGTCTACTTGCTAGTAAAATGTCACTGGATGCTGTTAAAACTTGGTTAAACCTTACAAACCAACTCACTCAGCAAAACATGTTAAAATAAACTGGATAGGAGCCAGAAGAGATGAGACAGGATTATGTGTTAGAATACAGCTTAAGTCCTCTGACCCTAATCACTTTCCACCGGAGTACATCAAATTAGGATCCTGGGACAATTTACGTAGGAGTCTCAGTAAATGTACCAGCTTTGCCCTATGGAAGAATTCATGCCCTTTAATAATAAGTGAAAAAACATGGATGGCCTCATATTAGTTCCAGAGGCTATCTGTATACATGAGAAAGCCTAGCATACAAACTGCAGCACTGGTTCTGATACTTAAGCACAAACGCAGTGAATGATGAGATGTGCTGCACCCTTAGCAGCCTCTGTTGCTGCTCTTTTTTACATTAGCTCATAAAGTTAACTTTGTATAATAATAATTACTGTATAGTTAGTAAGCTTTCATTTTTTTAGGCATTCTCTTAGATTTCTATTTGCCTTCAAATCTACCTTTCTCAGCTAATGCCCTGGAAAAAGCTGAGGTGGGCTTGGATAATATGATCCTGTCTGCAGCACTGTGCACTGTTAGAGAAATTTCAACCAAGATTGTGAGCAGGTCATGGTAATGGCATTGCCTTAATGAGGGAACTGAAATTCTTGGGAGAGTTGTGACATGGCAGTACTCAGAGATGCTTTGGACCTCTTCCATTGCCTCTGTTACTGTGAATAACTGGGATGCCTTGAAGTAACTAGATAAGATCATCAGTGCTGACACCTGGGATTGTTTATTTGGTATGGATGTATTTGTTCCTGCTTCTCTCAGCACGATGGGGGTTATTAGGTGGGTTGGGGGGTAAAGTAGAATATATGTGAAATTTTTTCACTTTGCTTTACTTGATTTTCCAGCTTTTCATGATTCCATTATATTTTCTTGGGGTGTTCAGAATAACACGGTTCTCAAAGCAAGACTGTGTGCAGTTTGCCATCAAATCACTTGCAAAGCACCACTATTCTGATCATTTCTGCCTTCAGCTACATCCTTCTCACTAAACTCAGTTCTTATTTTCATGAGGCTCAGAACAGCAGCACCAAGTGTGGGATCTATGAATTTCTTATGGAAACTTCGTGCAGAAGTAGCAATCAGTATCATATAGGTGCAAATAAACAGTCTTCAACATTTTACCATGTTTAAGAGAGACAGTCATGGAAAACTAGTCAGATACGTAAGCAATTAGGTATACAGGGGTAGATCCCTAGGCACCTCCTAGCTGCTTTTTGCCTGTTCTGTATCACAGGAGTCAATGTAGCTAGCTTCTGCATAGTTAGGAATAGTCTATGAAGCACACTAAAGACAGCAAAACAGTTAAAATAGCCATTACCTGTATCTAATGTATCTATGTAAAATTTACAAGTGTATAGTTAAAAAAAATAATAGAGTAACATAGGGAGACATGCCATCTATTATGATACTGATAGAATTCAAGCTGATTTTCAGTGCGATGAAGTCAACAACAAGAAATATATGCTTAGAAGACTAACATGTACATGATATTTTATGGTGGTATTATTTTAAACTAGTAGCAGCCAAATGCTTCTGCAGTCTTTGACTCTTTCTGAATTAGATCAAGTTGTTCCTCACTGACATGTTTTTAAAAAACAACTGCAGCTGTGACAGTCTTTTATAAGTTAACATTTTCTGTTATTTTGTCTGAGTGAAGTCTCTTGCAGGGTCACAGAACTGTGGAAGCATTTCTGCACTCAAAGCAAAAAGCCAAGAAACTCCTGGCTTTTCACCAGAACTGAGGCATTCTAGAAAGGTTTTCACCTGAGATACCGCAGTGGCAGCATTTACTTTTGTGAATGAAAGCTGCTATTTCTACCTAGGAAGCAATCCCCATCAGCCTGTACATTAAGCACTTTTTAAAAATATTCCCCATTCACTGTCCTCACAAAATCCTTCCATTTCTCAATAATCAAAGTAACACATTTCTCAATGACCTAAATAATATACTAGCGATGAATAAATCATTTGACGATAAGGCCGCATTCAAATTCTTATTTATAGTCTCACAAGAGAGAAAAATGTTTACCCTAATAGGTATCTCCTGTTGTTCAGCTGTTCTCACTAGGCATAGCTGAGGCTGTGACTTTAAACTGGCCTTAGATCCAAATTCATATTTATTTTGGGACTTAGACTGGGATCCCTACAGGAATCAACCATAGTATCATGAGAGTGAATGTAACTGATGTCAATTATCTTTTTTGGAATTCTGTCTCATTGCAACACAACTCCTCTTCTGAAAGCAAGAAATCCTTCACAGACAATGAAATTAAGCTTTGGTTAAATGCAATTCAGACCTGTGAATAACCATGGGAAGCTGCCGAAGTTTCTGCTGCAGCTGCTGCTACAGTTCATCTCCAGCCATTCAGAGTAATTCTTTTAGCAACTGCAAAAATAATACTATAAGGATTGTTGTGGTCCCTTTACAGAGCTGAGTAAAGGCCCTTTCCAGGACTGTGGTTTTTACCTACATATCTCCTCTTCATCTAGGTTCATATCTACACCAAGTCATTAATTGTACAACAAAAAAGTTTTCATAGGAAATAATTGTTATGTTGTAGAAAGCTGCAAGGCTTAATGGGGGTCTTCTCAGATCTAGAATGATCAAACCCAAGAGACGTCTTTAACAGTCAAGATGATAGGACACTGCTTGATCTGAGCTGTGAAATTTATCTAAGTCCACCATAATCCCAACAGATACCCAAACCAAGAGGTTATAGCTCTCTCTCTTTCTTCCTCTCCCTTTCAGAATTCTTAGTTATTAATTCCAAACAGAACAGGTCTGGCTGGACTGGCTTATGCTTGCTGACTCTGTTGTGACAGTCTTTTTTATCTCTCTGTTTTCTGTTTCAAAACTTCAATCTCCTTCTTCTCCCTCTTCCATCCTCTTCCCATCTTTGTGGCCAGCTTTATTCACAACTTTATAATTTTCCAGGTATGTGTAGAAATTACTTTTGTTACTTACAAGTTTCACACAGGTCTTGCTGACCATTGCTATGGGTCTTCTTTGAAGTTCTGCTTTAAGTAGTTTAAAGGTTTTAAGAGGGACTTGGAAATTCAAGGTCGTGGTTACACATGGACAAGCAGAACTGGAGCCCAGTCTTACCTGATAATCATATATGGCAGCACTGAGAAGCAACATCTATAGCTGTGTTGAGGGTGTACCTCTACTTTCATTATTGCCCTACATTTTAAAAGCATAATTTCTTTCTAACGGTAAAATGTTTGCTAGATAATTGAATTACAGTTATTTAAATAAAGCAAAATACAACATTTTAATGTAAGAAAAAACCTTTTTTTTTTTCTCCTCTGTTAATTGCTTGTATTTATCTGACAGTAGGTGAGATGTTCTAAATCTTCTAAATTCCCCGTTGTCCTTAAAGTCATCTTGGATGTATAAAGAAAGAAAAACAGACATTGTGTCTTAAAATAGCAAATTATCACTATAGCACAGCTAGAAAATGTTCATAACTTCTCCTTAGCAGTGTAAAAAGAGAGAGAAGGAGAAAGAGAAACATCAGTTTGTTTGTTCAGGCTGCTAGCAATCACAACTCTGCTGTTTTCAGTCTGTTCCTTCCTTCAGTCAGAGTGACTGGCAGTTGTAAACACATTTTCTTCCCTTTCAAAAGTCAGGTGTGGGCACCCTGGCTAGTGCTGCTTGCTGACATGTAGAAATTATCCAAGAATACAATGCTATTTATCACAATATGTACTTTGTGCTAAAAATGTGAACACTCTCAAGCCAAAGAGTGGAGTAGCTGTGTTCTGGGACACCCATTACACATGTCAGAAACTGAATCTTAATTTTTAGTCTTTGGACTTTTGCTGTTTAATTGAAAACTGTTTTTCATAATTACTCAATGATTTAAAAAATCAAGGAAGTCAGTTGCAATTATAATGCATTTGTAAATGAATAAGTGGTTATTAACATGGCTTATAAACTTAGCTTCAGTGTGCCTTAGAGTTATAAGCACAGATTAGAAATAAGCAAGCGTGCAGGTGATATGAACAAAGACTGCCACAATGGCACCTGCAGGACCATGGTATTTCAGTGAGATAAAGCTGCTCAAAAGTAGGCATACCAGAATAGTGCTAGTCTTCCTTAGCTGCAACTCTCACATTTTTAACAGTATACATTGTGGCAGAGAAGGATAGGAGGGGAAATTCTTTCACCTATTTCTAATATTTTTGTACCTTGCAATGCATTAGAACCCATCACTAAGAATTTGTGCATCTGAAAACTTCATCTGCCTACTTTGTAGATACCAGATAAGCAGCTCAGCTTACTGGCTGAGGACTTGCAGGAAGTGGAGAAGCAGGCAACAGGTAGAAAGTTCACGCCATTTTAGCCAATCACTTTCACTAATGCATGGTATGTTTAAGAAATCCTTTTACCATAAGCTTGCTTGACACAACCTTAAGACTTATTACTAATCCCTCTGAAGGATTTTTTCTTTGACTGTCTAACAAAAGAACTCAAGTAAGTGTACTGAGCAAATTAAAAAATGAGGCAGGCTGAGGAAAGCAAGCCAGAAAATCACTGATGAAATACAGGGGCTCAAGAGACTTTCAAGTGGGATGATTCACAAGAGTAGTGGAAATGGTTGTTTAAAGCATAAGAATAAAGATGGGTTATGCAACTCCATGTTTTATTACCCAAATGCAGCTATAGCACCATCTGCTCATAATACTCTTTCTGCATTTTGGAAGAGGACTAGCTCTGGCTCCCAATGAACTGGCCCATGTCCTCCTGTTCCAAATGTAAATTTCCTCGTCTTTTTTTCAGTTGAGCTACGCTGATTTGGCCGTTTGAGAAGTTTCCACAGACAGAGAGCTGAGAACCGTATTCCTTCTTACATACAAAATCAGTACTATTGACTAATAAATTCCAGGACCTGTTCCAGCACCATCAATACATTAATTGCCTTTAGAAAATTTTGTTTCTTTGTAGTAACTAAGAAACATTCAGGCTACAAAAACTGGGTAAATTATTGATGGTTGTTTAAGGATGTGGGTTTGTCATACCTGCTAGCAAGGTAAAGGAGATGGCTAAAGAAAGGAATTCACAATTTTGAGATTATCCATTGTGATCCGAGTGACAGAAATGATCAAACCAGGGCAGTAAGAGTTTACAACTCCAGGCTTTAAAGTTCAGTTTTGCAGAATTGAAGGTGGGTAAGGTTGAGCCACCACTAGATGATATAGCAGTGATATCTAATAAAAATGCCAAGACAAATTCAGAAAGGCTTGGGTGTGTCTGAAAAATGTCCCACACAATTTACTGTTAGTATGAACAATATTCAAGTAAGAGACACTCAAATGCTGATTTCAATATTTGTTGTGGACTCAAGTTAAACAGTCAACTAAAACCCCACAATGGTTTTCTGCTTGCTTTTGACCAATGCCAAAGATGAAAACCTGTACCTAAGTGTACGTAATAAAAGCAAAGAAAATTACTTTACTGAAAGCATCGAAGACTGCCTCGAGTATGACTTTAGAACTACCAAATAATGTAACTCCAGCAATGAGCGACACTCAGAAGATGGGCATAATTAGTCCTAGTCTAAAACTTAAGGATTCATTTATATTTTCTTCTGTTTCCTCAAATGTACCTGTCACACCATTATTAACTCCTCTCAGATTTCTTTCAGTCACTTCAGCCTTTGTGTGTCAAGCTTAGATCCATTTGTCATTGTGACTTGCCTTTCTCTCCAAACTGTGTCAGAAGTGATAGCAATGTAGGGGGTATGCTCAAAGACTTTAATGAGTTTTTTTTTTAAAGGAGGGGGACATTTTTGAAGAACAAAAAAAAAATTTTACTTCCCATCTTTTCTCCACTTCTATTGAAATTTCCTATAGAAACAGGAAAAGTATAGATTTTTCAGGACACAGAACTTGAGGAAAGCTATGATATCGTGTGAGTACCATAAAAAATGTGGATTTTTTCAGGATTTTTTTTTTTAATAAAAAATGGAAAATGCATAAGAAACCTTCTGGAGACACTGTAACTAACATGCTGGTTAAATCTAAATGTAGAAAAGGGCAATAGTGGGCAATGAGGTTAAGCAGAGATCTAAAGATTAGTGGAAGCAATAAACAGAAGGCTTTTAAAAATGAAAAAAAATATTGATAGTCTGGGAAGGAGAAAGATTTAAGAACTATAAAGTACAGAGAACAAAAAGCTGTATTGCAACTTGAGCTACAGATAATGTTTCAGTGCATGCTCATAAGTCATCAGAATACCCATTTTAAAATAAATAACAATAAAAGGTTCAGGTTCTAGCTGCCTATAAGTGGGAACAATAAATACAAACAGTTTCATAAAATGATGCATTTCCTGAAGTAATTTTTATATTTAAAAGAATAAATATTGTTAGTAATAAAAAGCTGGAGATCAGCTTGAAGAGAATAAAGAAAGTTAACACAGAATGACAATACAGAATTGATAATAGAAAAATACTATTAAAAAAAAGGTTATATGAGGTTTAAATAAAGTTCAGAAGTTTGATATATCACAGATTTAAGTGGAGGACAATGAGGTCTAAAACATTTTACAGCTTTAATTTATCTTTTGTTTGGGTTTTTTTCTCTTTTAGATTATCATGATTTTGAGCAATTTTTAATTCAGCAATTTAAGCTTCTGAAAAATACAGTTTATTCAAAATCAAAAACATGTATAAAAGATGATGTTTTGCTTCAGAGTGTTTTTCTTTAAGATTACAGAACCAAATTCACAGTTACATGAACTTATATTCTCTTCTATTGTTGTAATATAGTCTCCTTCATAGCAGTATGCAAATGAGTTTTGCTCACAGAGAGAAGTGTAAGGAAGTAAGAATACAGAAGAAGAAAAAGAATAAAAGAGCACTTTTCTGTTCTCAAATTGTGCTAAGTGAACACTGATGCTGAATTAGTGGGTTAATTAAGTGGGTTCATTATACTCTCTTAAGAAACCAGAGGAACCTTTCTTTAGTAGATACAAATTGCAATGCTGTTTTTTACATCAGTCTTGTTTTGGAAATAAGTACAAGATATTTTCACTAGTGTGAGCAGAAAGCATGCTTCTGAATTTGACACAAAATAAAGGTTAGAAAAAGCAGTCTTGCTGAGCATCATGCACTGCTGCCAAGGCTGTTCCAAATCTATGACCTTGAATGATCAGCTTATGGCCTACTTTTCAATGTGTCCCTTCCTAATACAAATAAGTGTGTCTAGACTGTAAGAGCTTGATGACCTGTCCTTTTCTGTGTGTGCGTGTATGCGCGCACACACACAGAGTGGATGAAATTTTACTGTTCTGTAGGGACATGTATTTAACTGACCTAAGTGTTCTTCAAAAAAAATAGCCACTAAAGTAAGAAGCTCTTCATTTTTTGAGATAAAAGCTAGTGCTTAATTTAAATCATAGCCAACAAGTTGAAGAATATCTTTAAAATAAACTTCTGTATTTTCTAGCTTTTTATTATTTCATAACTCAAAGTACAGAAACCTTGCTAGTATGAAAATAAACATTCAGCCTTATAGTGTATAAGAAAACAAAACTGTTCGTAGAAGTACTTTCTCTGACTGATGACTGACCCAGAATTTTTTACCCTTTAGCTGTTTACACAGCTTATGAAGGGAACTCCTTTGGTTTGACCCAAGTTGAGGACCAACTTCAAGTGAAATTCCCATGCAATTCCACATTTGCTTCATGCAGGTACAATTACACATACTCAAATGGAATCAAGTTGTCTGTATCCCTGTGTGAGTAAAGATAGTGCAAAAGACACTCCGCTCTTTACCATTTTACATTCTGTGAGTCGTGCAAGAATATTCACAAGAATCCGTAGCTTACAATCCTGGAGTGGCAGCTACAGACTCCTCTCTTTTAGCCACTTGTCCTACTTATACTTTAATATCTTTTCACACCAGCTCTCAGAGGGCCATGCGAAAGTTGAAAAATTGCCTAGTTTTGTGCTGGCCCTGAAAGCATAGTATCAATATTTAATTTCCCCAAATCAATTCATTTCTCTGCTTTGGACAGCACAGTAGTTGATACTGCTTCATTCATGTTTAAAAAGCAATTCTTCAAGGAAGGTTATATAAGAGGGTAAAAAGTGACATGAAGAAAATAGATTTGGTCAAAAGTGAAAACTTGAAAACCAGGGGCTCAGATGTAGCAGAAAGGGATGTTGAAGGAGTCAAGAATGGGAATCTAAAGGACAGTAGGAGAAAGAACATGGTGAAACACTTCCAAGAGAAGCACGAGACATAGGAAGAAACCCAGCAGAGCAAGTATGAAGACTTCAGAGGCATAAGCAATCAGCTTGGTTGAAGTCAATGACTAAACTGAGATGTTTGAGACATCTTAATGTTTATGCAGAAAACTAGTTAACAACATTGGTGATGTCAGTTTCATTGGCGTGACAGGAGAAAGCAAAAATAAATATTGCTTCTGAAACTACCTAACCTATGTTTCACTGACATTCGTTTATGTAGGAAATATTGCTGTTGTGGACATTTGATCAGTTTTAGACACAAAAGATACTACCTCATCTCTCAACAAAGATAGAACAGAATACTGTAGTACAAAAATTTCAATCTGATTACAAACCATTTACTAGATTAAATTGCAAAATTATCAGAAATAATTAAGGATGAAAAATTATGTAAGTAAAGGAACAAAGTCAATTACATATCTCTTGTTTTCTTTTTACCCTATTTGTTCACCAAGGAAAACGTTTGTCCTCCTTTGAAAGACAAAACTTAAAATGACAGTGAAGAAATGTAATCTTTCTGCATTTCTCTTTTTTAATGTATGGTTTCTATCTGCATTAACGCAATGGGACCAACTCAAACTCAGTACACGTTTCTAAACAAAATAGCTATACATTCTTTCACTTGTTTAGTTTTTCAGTATAATGGGAAGAGACAAAAACTGACTGATTTTGAGTTGGAAGGGGAAGAAACACTGGTCCTACCAACTGATAGAGACGTTGACCAAATCTCCTTTGATAGAAAGAGTCAAACCTATCCTGTCTAATAGGAAAGGGCCTAAGCTAGAATTATATGGAAAATTGAATATCTGAATAAAGTCAAAGAAATATTTTAGTACATCAGCCTCAAACACTCTCCCAAAAAAGATTGGAGAACATATTCTAAACAGCAAGTATTTGCTTTCCAGCTCTAGATAGCTGTGTCTATTAAAAAGAACTTCCTTGTTTCAGGTGTCCGTTGCACAATGCAGCATCCTAAGATGATTTTACTAGGAGTCATTCAGAACATATCTGCAAACCCATAATGACTCCAGCATAAAGGAGAGTCGGTATGTTGATTTGTTCATCTCTCTGGAATTATTCTTTCTGAAATTATCAGTTACTTATTCTGCCATTACTTTGTAGAAACATAAAATCTTTTGAATTCAGCTAAAAATTGAGGGTTTTCTGAGGATCTTCTGAGGTGCAGAAGAAAAAATTTTATGTGAGCAAAGTGATTTCCAAAGTTTAATTTGGGAAGTTAACTGAAGAAGCTGACAAATAAGACCTATTAGAGTCCATGTTAACATGATATGTGTGGGTGGGTGCCTGTGCATATGCATATGCACACACATACACACACACACCCCTGAAGTCGTACAGCAGTTAAACATGTCCCTGCATGTTCCTCTCTAAGAGTTACTAGATTTTTTTCCCAGTTTAAGTAAGCCTTTTAAACAATGTGTCTCTCTCTTTGTTTGACCTTCTGAGTTCACCAACATACAAAAGCTTTGAATTATGCATAACTGAAAACAAATTACTTGTTAGCTTGAATATAATAATTAATTTATAGAAATATTTAACCTTAATTTTGCTGAAATAGTACAGATGTCTGTCATCTATGCTGCACTGCAAAGCCTTTCCAAAGGCTTTTCTAGATCATACAGTGTAGTTAAAAGTAGCTATGATGGCCCTGGCCTGAAAAACAGTTTAAAAGCAGCTAAGAAATAATAACCATTTCAGAAAGAAATTGTTAGTCTGTGGTTACATTAAAACAATTTATATTTTCATAGGGCTTGACTTCAACACGTGATTTCTAACATATTTGAAAGTTTTTGTCAGGCTATTATATAAAAATTATCTGACAATATTCTTTGACAGTGAATTTCACTTTTATTATAAGACACTTTAAAAAACCCTTATCTTAAGGAATTAATATTTTCATATAAAAACTTAAAGAAGAGCAAATAAAAATAAATTAATTTCAAGGACTTTTGGGTCATTACTTAAGCTTTTGGATCATATAAAATTTTGGAATGAGGAGGTGTGAAATACTTTTATGGTTCAGGAGGTTATCTAATGTATGTTGATGAGTATTCAAGAAAAGATATGCTATATCATCAGCAAATATGGAAAATCAAATATCAGGAAGAGGAGAAGAGTCCTTTCACAAATCCATATAGGATACATGTACCATCTCTGTTACGGGTCTTTCACCTGACCTCAAAGGTAAAATACATCTGAGAGCAGGAAATTAAGACTTCTGTATAACAAGCTGTAACCAATAAGATTTCTTCCATGCTACTTACTTCATTTCAACTCTTCTTTGGGAAAATATCATCCAAACTGAAGAGTTTCTTTAATACCTCCCGATCTCTGGAGTAATTAAAAGTACATCAAGTTTTAAGAAATATCAGTGCAACATCCTTTTCCAAAAAATTATTTGCTGTTGGTGCAATAAGCTCCATGTGATATTTTATATAAACAAACAAAACCAGGCAAAAAGAAAAAAAAAAAAAAAAAACCAGACAAACCCGTACTTTAACTCTTTCCATCCCAAAATTTTCTATTCACGCTTAGGTAGGGAGATCAACTCTTACTGTAAAGAACTTTTTTATTTGATTTTAGATAATCTGAATGATTCAGATTAACGTTTTGGAGTGATGGTCAGTTCTCTTAGGCAACTATCTCAGGATTTCACTTTTTATAAAAAAAATTCTGAACTTAAAAATAGTGAGAAAAGATGGCTGCATCTATACATGCATGCAATATATATAGTTCTCTAAATTGGCTTTTGTCTAGTTGTTTTAATTTTGTCCTGAAGTTTTACAAACTGCTTTAGTATTCTTTTGCCAGTCCTGAAACGACAAGGTACTTGCACTGAAAAATAGTTTGCAAGAGGGATGCGGAGAGCAATCCTGGTGGGGTTTTTTTATGTCAGTGAAAAAATAGCACTGATTTCAGTGTTGTCAAAATAATGCCAAAGTAAAAAATATTTGAAAATGAAATGGTATTTTGAATTAAACAGTATCATTTTTATAAATTTGTGGATTTAAATCCAAAGCAATTAAATCCATTTAAATCAGAATATAATTAAAAGTTATCTCTGGATGAGGACTTTATTCCATAACAATCCATTCATAGGTGTACCAATGCAATATATGGCACTAAAAACAAATAATAAAGAAATAAATCAGAACTATCAAAGTATGACAGGGTTCATTTTTTTGAAAAAGTGGTTCTTCAATGTTTACTAATGTCTCAAAGCTAAACAAATGTTAATAACACTCTCAAGGTCATTGAGACAGGAAAGCTTCAGAAAGGTGACTCAAAAAAGGGAGGATTTTAATATTTAATCTGAAAAACTAGGATAAATTGAGCTTATCCCAATTTGTAAAATCATTTTAAATCTGGTGCACTGGAATAGGATAATTTAATTTCAAGAGGTTGGGAGTTTGCCTAGATGTGTACGCTCCGGGTGTATTTAATAGGTGACAAAGTTTATATCAAAGGAAGTTTGCCCTTAAGTGTATTGTAGGATATTGTGGAATACTCTCAAGAAGACCCAAGGCTGAACACACAATTTTAGACATAGTTTTTCTAGACTCATACAGACGGCAAATTAATAATATGATGCCTATGTTATCTAAAAATGAATTATTCATCCTCATTTGGAGTGGTTTAGATCAGTTCAAAATACCTTAACCTTTTTCTGCAATTACATTTAATTGAGGTACAGTTCTCAGTGTGTTTCTTGTAAGAGGTATCTGAGTAAAAATTTTGGTCTCCTGAGAAGTAGGCTCTTCTTAGGGATGACTTCCTAGACTAGAGTTACGGTCAAGATCTCTGGCAAGATGTTATATAATCTCTTTCTTGGCATGTTCAAAATGCATTAATCCTTTAAAGAAATATAACAGCTGGTGTTTTGAAGATGCCAGCAAAAACTAAGGTTCAAAGAATCAGCCTACAATTGAGCTGGACACATTTTATTTACAGCTCATTCATGGAGGTGAACCAAGCGAATCAAGGAGGTTGAATAACTGACAATGAACATTAAATTTTTACTTGATGCAAGCTTCAGAAGTTTCAGATTTGTTCATGATTGTTTTTAATTAATCTCTGCTAACTTTCATAAACTTTTAGGGTACAGATGAAAGGAAGACAGGTTTTAATTTCCAATATTGAAGTTGTTCTTTGTTCTGCTTTTAGAAAGCATTTATTTATATTGTTTTTCTTAAATAATTATTTTCCATTAAAAAAGGCGGGGGGG
>NW_008825300.1:199255-211499 GCF_000699105.1 Pygoscelis adeliae | reverse complement strand
TTATTCTTGTTGATAAAAACGTGCGGGGGGGGGGGGGGGTAACTAGGGTTTTTTTTTTAGTCAAGCAGAAGCTTTGTTCGATTCCCCAAGGTAGTAGAGATCTGATTTTCATCCTATATTTTCCTGTGTAAGGCACTGACTATGTTGCCAGGTTCACTTTTTTTTCTGATGACAATTAACCCTTTTAACTTGTGACAGAAATTCAAGATCTGAACACAGGTCTTAAAAAATGGAAATGTCAATATGTGTTTTTCTTCAATTCGTTGTTCAGACAGACCCCATAGTAAGTCCTGTCAGAGACAATAAATTTACCATATTTCACTAGATGTTTTTCCTCAAATGCCGCTTCCCTTGCCTGCAATACATAGCAGGCTCTCAGCTCACAGCAGCTTCTACCACACCAAAAGTTAATCAGAAAACGCACATTACCTGTGCTGTTGTAAGCAACAGAAAGACTATGAGGGCCTTTCTACTTTTGCTGTCAGGCACAGGCTTAGATGAGATAGATTTGAAGTTGCTTAAACTCGCTACAGGCATTTTATCTCAACAGCTAGCATCTGTTTCCAGTGAACCATTTTATCAAGGTATTATTTCACTGGAGTGTGAAGTGGCAAAAATTACCCTCATACAAGCTGTTCAGTTGTAAATGTTAGGTATGCTTAGGCTTTTGTTGTTGTTATTTTATGCATAATTACAAGTTAAAATATCTAACATTTACATCACAGACTGTTTACAATTTGTTCCCTACAAAGTTATGAAAAACTTTGTCTTGATGGAAGAAACTTGTCTTGATGGAATGATCCAGATTTGAAATTCTGAGACATTCTTCCAAAAGTGCCTACGTGCAAACTACCTACTAAAGAAGGGACTGCATTTTCAGGAAAGGTTTGGTTTATTGGATGATTAGTGCAGAACAGATTTCTTTTTTTCTTTTTTTGTTAAGAAGAAGGACCAGAAGTTTTACTATTATTTACTAGACAAAAAGAAGTTCTGAGCAGGAGACAATTTCTTCATTTGAAATGTTGCTCTTTGAACATAAAGAAATACAGACGTGAAAGGATCAGAAGCAAGCCACACAACCATGCAAACTCTTTTTCTAATCCATACTAAAAAAACCCAGTGCTCTAGTTTACTTGCAAAATGTTTCCTAAGAAAAGCTAGTCATAACTATATTCACACACACAATAATACATGGCTTTTCTCACCGAGAGAAAAAAATACGTTTTTCAGCAAAGATGTCTTCTGAAATTTCCTGTTCTGAGACTGAAAAAAAATGGTGTTATGAATGGACAGAAAAGTACTCTATGACACTTTTTAAAAAGTTTCTTAATTTCTTACAAGAGGAAAATCATAATTTCTATTTCTCTCACCTGTCTGGAATTCTTATGTTTAATATTCAGCTGTTATTTTGCCTTTAAACATTAATTGTATCAGACACAACAAAGCTTATTTTTTTCCTCATGCTTATCCTGTTAAAGTGTGTACAGTCACAGTGGAGTCCAGCACACAGATGGCATTTCAGCACGTAGATGTTCACTGTACATGAGCTGATGGTGCAGACTGCTAAAAGTCGGGGTCCAGTCATATTAGAGCCTGCATTATGAGGAGATAGTGATGCTTGTCAATGACACATCATGAATGCCCCTTGGAAAGAGGGAAAAAAGCTAAGACATCTACCTTCAGTGTCTAGGGAAGGAAGTTAATGTCCCTAAACTGTCTATATACGGAAAAAAGTACATGTGGGCTCTTACAGAGAGGGCTCTGGAGTATGTTCCTAACATGTTGAAGTATGAGTCCAAAATACGTAGCCTCCTGGTTTAGATATAACCAGTGGTTGTCAACATAAATAGCTATAAACTGTGGTGAACTAAGTTTGTTTCATAAATAAACATAAAAGAAAAGCTAAACAAAAGTTGCCTAACCTATTTTTGCAAATTCAGCTTCCTTAACGGTAGTCAAAACTCCGGAGACCTTACCTGTCCCCCTGGAGAAATATTACTTTAAAGGAATCTTTCTTTTTCATGCTATCATTTGCTTTTTAAGTGGAACAGCTAGTGAAACTTTGAAAGTGGAACACAGTGGAACTGAGCTGAATAATAAACTAAAATTTGCTTCTAGCCAAAATAATTTTTAATTCTTTTTTCTTCTTTCTTCTAAGCTTCCATGTCTCTAGTTCCTTGCAATTCCCAAAGGACTGAAGATAACGGCCTTCAACACAGACACTGCAGAATGGGTAAGATGTCTGTAATGTATAATTCAGCTCGACTTCTCCAGTCCGCGTTATAAGAAATGGCACTGTTACCACCTTTTACAAAGAGCTAGCATCATTTACTGGTTGCAGGTCCTTTTTTACCTTGTGTGTACTAATCTGCATGGGAGAGAACATCGAAGGGAGTGATGAATAGATTGGACTCCACAGGGGATGAGGATTATTTACGATGTTACTCCAGTTCAGTGAACAGTGTAATTCATGTCAAAGTGTGTGACTTAAGCCCAGTGAATTACAAACTTCACTCCAGGAGATGATTTGAAACCTGGAGATCAGAGGAAGGCTGTGACAAGGCGGTGGGTAAAGCACATTTTCTAACAAACCTTTTCCCCCACATGCCTAATGAAACCACAACTCCAAAACTCTCTGTGCAGCTTTCAGACCACAGATATAATTCATTTTTTCCCCCCATTGTACTGTGTCACACAACTATCTGTGCAGTGACAGGCAAGCTCATTTTTGCTTGTTAACAAAATACATATCTCAGTCTTAAAATGTTTATAATTTAAGTGTCTTTGTGAGAAATTACTACAGAAAACATGTTCTGCAGAAGGTGTTAGCAGATCATCTGGCCTATGTGATATTTTAGGATCAAAGAGAACAATAGCATTTTATGGAAAAGCATATCAATTTTGAGCATCATCCAAGTTATCACTTGCTGTTTGTTTTCAGATCATAGCTGTCAAATCAACACAATAGTGCTAGGGGGAACTCTTTTGGTTGCAACTGAAATCATTCCGTCCTATTTCTGCTTCTTTTTTAGCTGCTGCCCTACGACAAAACATGTTCTGTTTCTCTATACTTTGTATACTGCAAAGACAGGCGAGGTTCACAAAATCTATATTATTTAAGCTTGTCATTAAGTATTTCCATATGTTCAGTGGATCTCATTTTAATGAGCATATCACCCTAAAAGTATTAGGGAAAAATAAATGAAACAAGCAGGTGACAGATTCTCAACAAAGACAGTACTTCTTCATAAAATGAGTAACTATGAGTAACTCTGAGTTGCCTTGTGGATTTATTTACCTGGATTAAAAAGGCATACAGGCAAACTGACCGAAGAAATATGAGACATCGAACACTGTGTCATTATTCTCATTTCCTTCAGATCCTGTGTTATAAAGTTGCAGTGATGGTCTATATACAACCTCTGAGCATCTCCCAGTCAGCTAACAAACCAGGCAGCATTTTCAAGGGCAATCATCCAAGATTCCACATGTAGAAGCCCAATGCAGATGTAATTCAGACCCCATGATTCTTCAGGAAAGCGTGTAGGAACACTAGCAATTTGACATTAATTCTGACCGTGGAATTGGGCTTCCACTCCTGCACCTTGTTGTTTCCAGGCTCTTGACATCTAAGCCCTTCAAAACTAGACTAAACCCTATTTTTCCCAGGCAGCATCCTCCCTTCAGGTCTTTCCTTTTTCTTTATTATTTTAATTAATTTTCATCATCACTTTTCTTTTTTTGGGGGGGTGAGAGGAAGAATTATTTAGTTTTTTCATCCCTATTTCTTTGTATTTTCAGTCTTCTCTCTTTTCCCTCACTCGGCCACCTGAAGTGAGGGCACACGTTGGCCTCTGAGCCACTAGCCTCAGCTGACACTGGGGCAGAGCCTGCAGCTCTCTGCTGTGCGAGTTCTTTCTTGGCTGATTGCATTAGGGCAGCTGTCAGAGCACAGACAGAAGGTGGGTGGTTTTCAAGAATCTTTTCTCTACACAAACATGGCTGCAAGAGCACAGTCATCCTGAGGACTGGCGGATCTGGGACAAACAACAATTTTATTATTTTTTTTTAGTATTGACCAGCAAGAAGCTGATGAAAAATAATGCAACTGAAAAAAATAAACCCTTGACACAATATATTTAAAACAACCCTCTAACTGTTACAGTCATTGAATAATGCACTGATGTTCTCATTCTTAACAAGTGTCCACAGGCTAGCATGCATGTTTTAAATTCACTCTTTGTAAGAGTGCAATTTTTCTATTCCTCTTAGCTCTTCCTCAAATTATCTTCTGCTATAGGACACTCAGAAAGCGGCAAACCAGACAGCAGAGCCTAGAAAGGCAGATATTTATTGTTACTGCTCTTACTTGACCAGGAATTCACAATTCACTTTTGTTACTAATTATCACCTTCATTCCCTTCTCTGACCTGCTTGTTTGTTGCACCCACCTGTTCAGGGTTTGTAATCCCATTGGCATTCTATTAGATTTTTCATGGGCACTAGATGTTGTGCTCCAGAAGTTCCTGAGAAATAATAGAAAATTGTTACTTGTTAATTAATACGTAAGTCTCAATGAGTGTATGAGCCAGATCTCATAGTGCTGGAGTTCTGTCACATTGAATATCATTAGGCTTTTACACATGTAAAAAGAAATAGAGGAACTCTCATTACATAGGAAACTCCAGAATTTCGGTAAAAACATGTATAGATGAGGTTAAAAGAAGAACAAAATTCTACAGCAGGAGGGATTTTACCTGGAATGCATTTCTATATTTTCATGCATATAAGTATGATATATAAGTAGTCTACTAAAAATAGCGACATCCTTTATTTTTTGTTGGAAATATACATTTCTTTTAACAGAGATTGAGGAATTCATCCTTGAATTGAAAGAAGAGGATGATTGTTAGGAAACTCTAATAATGAAAAAATTTCAGAAACCATAAGCTTTATTTACTCCTTTCTAAATAAAAAAATGCTGACAGAAATATTATATTCATGTCTAGTAAGTACTGCTCTAATTTATTTATTGCTTCTATAACGACTAGCAATGCAAAAATAAATCTGAGGATCGTTCAATGCCTTTTGGGCAGACAGGCATGATAAATACTTTTTTCAGATGTGCAACTTACTGCAATCTCTGTTTCGAATAATGAAATAAAATCTTAAAATTTAAGCAGTTTTTTCAGCTGCTTACAGGGCATGTAAAAATGTATTAAGCCACAAGGTAAAATTCAGATGTCCGTTAACACAAGGAATACCAAAGTTCCCTGACTTCTTGTTAATTTAGCATTAGCGCACTATTCTCTGTTCTGAAGCTTCTACACTAAGAATGCTCCAAGTCCTTCACTGGGGCATTACACGATGTGTCTTCCATCAGAGCTGAACTCAGGGATTTTTAGTGTCAACAAATTAAACCAAATGTCATGCAGCTGTCTTGTCTAACAGCCTTGCTCAACGGGGAGCCTAGCAAGCTCACTTCAGCTGAAATAACCCCCCTAAGATCAATGCACAGTTCCGGACATGCAAACAGGCAGAAAAGCAAGGTCAAGCAACACTGAATGATTCACAGTCTTGAGACAGAATTTCAGCCTAATGATGCTGACAAACATTTTCTTCTCCTACAACACAAGGAATAACTGTAACTCACCCAATTCAGGCCAAATGCATCAGTATCTGTGTTCATTAAATGAAGAGTTGATAAATCTAAGTAATAAGAGGGACTGGTTCTTTTTTTTCTTTTTCCTTTTAAAATGGGCTGCAGCGACATTGTGCCTGACGTGACAACCAACCTCATTCCATCTTTGAGGTTTGTCTGTTCATTACTATCTAGACAAACATTAAAAAAATTGAGGGTTTTGGACACTTCAGTTCTAATGACTATACTACTGCATTTTTTACTATTCTAACCATTAATGGCCTTTAGAGTATGAGTTAGCAGGATCTATTCAGTTGTTTGCTGCAGTCACTTAAGAGTTTGTTGCTGTTCAAACTGGTGGTAAGAATTTTACAATTATTGATTCTATGAACAGGGAGAAGTTAGAGTATGTGTTACCCTAAAAAATCCTCTGTGCAGTGACTTTTCATATAAAGCTGGGAACATGTTACTGAGAATGAAAATAGCTGATAGTTAAGTTCTGTCATTGTGGTGCTAGGAGTCCTGAAAAAATCACTTAGGGTGATATTTTCAAATTATTGCACCTGTGGGTAAAATTTCCAAAAGACTATGCATTTTTGAAATGTAATTTACATCTGAAAAATTACATGGAAGTTAAAGTTTCATTGCAATTCAATAATACATATGCTCCTCAGTTAATTGTACTCAAAAATAAAATACGAGGTCTTGAGCCAAGTAGATCATTTTGGAAATTTTACTTTTAATATAAACCAAAATATAAACACCAAATACATTTTTGTTTAGGAGGGTAACTATTGATATGGAAGATCACATTTGGCCACTATGTTTGAAAATATTACCCTCTTTTCCCCCGCTCTGTGTTCATCCATCTATAATTTTGAAGTATACAATACATCCATGAGATGCAATATATTGATATCTAGAAAACTGAGTATGAACCCAAATGAAAGAAAAGTATCTAAAATACTGTATGTTTATTTCATTCACATATTATATGCAGTTATGCCTTACAAAGCAAAGACATGCCCTGTAATGACTGAGACATGATCTTTAAATCATTGATAAAATATTAGTAATTCATTATTCATTAAAATGGTAACTTTTTAACTTCTATTTGTAGCCTAGTGAGATATTTTTTAAGTATTTCTATATCCAGATGTTCAAGTGGCATATTCTTAAACACTAGCCAAGTAAGTTTCTCTCTGCCACAATTTTGTAAAAGAAAGCATGTTTCTGCTGGTGTTAAAGAACTCTGATCTTTTTCTCTTCCGCTCAGATGTCCAGTTATGGTATTTGGCAAATTTTAAAACGTTGCAAATGAGAAGTGGCACATCCTTTTCAGGTAAGCTGTTTTCAGAATAATCTAAATAACATTGCAGCTCTTGAGATTCTTCTGCTCAAATGAAAATAAGAGATTCAGGGGTTGGTTCCAGTATTTTTTGCCTATGGTGGAAAACTGCTTGTCTGACAAGTTAATATTTCTTGTCCATTTCCCTAGAATGATCAAACTTAAAATCCCATATAAGACAGAACATCTGTTTATCCATAACAACCCTTCCCCGTTCATCCATGCAGGCTGGATGAATATCAGTTCTGAACTCTCTTTCACCAGGAAGTAACTGTGGAAAGTCATTAATGCTTACATGCCCTTCTTGAGAGACGTGCTTCAGAGAAATACGAACGGCAGAGCTGTGCATGAATAACTGAGTGACTTTCTACAGCCATTGCAAAGCAGATCTCCATACTGAGTACTCTTTTCTTGCCCTGGTATCTACTATCACTATAAATAGTTACTTTTGGGAAAATACACTCATACACAACACTGGATAGCAGTACAATTTAAGGAGAGTATAAATGCTGACTGAATAAGATATTCTTAGCAGCAGCTGCATGCCAGATATTATGATCTTCATACATTAGTAACAGTATTAAATTTGTCTAAATAGAGCCTTGCCTAATTAGCTTTGATGACAAAAGGGAGTCTTCTAAACCGCATTATCTGAGTTGGCTGCAGGGAGGGATCCTAAATTAGACTCAAGGTAGAGAGCAGAATATGCTACTGTAACTCATCTTCTTCTATTGTAATTCAGGTTCCTCTTAAGCTTATTAATGCAGAAGGAATCCTGAGGATAATATAATCCTCTTATGTTTGTAGTTTTTTCCTCTGCAAGAAATAAGGTGGGACTGCCACTGTGCTATTTAATGAGTCATTAAACTCATTTCAAAATAGTGAGAAAAAGAGGTCACATAGGCATAATTTAGGATTTTGCTTAAACAGTTTAACAGGATTTCTTCCCTATTCAGATATGGCCAAAAAGTCTTTGAGGATCTTGACATCTGAAAGATCAAGTAATTTTGCTTCCCATTGTGAAGGTTTAACTGAGATTATATTCCTAAAACAAATTGGTCCTATAGAACACACTACAGCAAATACAAAAATTTTAGTCATGGCTGACACATAGGGTAATGTACCAGTAACTGCTGCCTCATAAACATTCACTAATTAGTCCTGATTAAACACTTGCTTTATTTTGAGCATTAGTCATCACATTAATATTTAATAAAGGACTTAAGTTTGTGCTTTAAATCCACCTAAGTCAAGTTAAGCATTTACTGTGAGGTAAGGATGTATTTTAATGATTTTTTAAGCTGTGGTCAGAACACATGATCAGCAAAATGGAGATGTACAGCTAGATAGACTTCTTTTCTTACTTTTATTTTCCTTCATTTCTTTCATCCATATTTATTTGACCTCTAGAAAAACAAAACAATGGTCACTCTGCTGTTCTTACATTTTTGTCTTTATTCTTCATGCAAATATAATGAGCAATATTAAGAACTATAAACATTTTACTAGTTTTTTAAGCATGCACTATTTTATATCAAATTTTTAAAACTCTGAAGTGGGAAATAAATATCTCTGTATTTATAAGTCACATTAGCTCAAAATTGCTTGATCACATTTTTTAATTTTTTAATAGAAAAGGAAGCAAAATTACAATTTGAGGACTGCATTTATACCATGTATGTGTTCTATCAAATCATTGAAAACAGTAGAGATAGCCAAGGCTGTATAGCATTGTGAAGAAATTTTTCTTGCTAAAATTACTGTTTTATGAGCAAGATTGTGTTCTTAAGTCAACGATTTTTTTTATTGTGGGCTACCATTCACTTTCAAACAGTTTTGAGACCTGCACTTTTATATAGTGCATGTAGTGCATATAGTACCTGACACCTCATTGAACACCTAAAGGTATTTTGAATCAAAATCTGTAATCATGTAATCATTTTTAAAAGAAGAAAGCAACTTGTGAGCATTCCCAGTTCACCAGTCACTAGGCAGTTTCTGTATATGTTCCACCTCTGCAACAGGGATGGAGCTGATTTGAGCCAAGCTTCCAAATGGTTAATTTTGTAGGAATATAAGCTTCAACAGTCATTAACAGATTCAGCCTCTTAAGCATAAAAGTCCCACATGAAAACTGACCCATTTGATGCATCAGGTATTTTTAACCTATATATCCAGATTCCTCACCCACACAGATCTCCAGTTTCTGCAGCATTCTCATTTGACCAGAAAGCTAGACTTTAGAGCAACTGTCTTAACAGTGTTATCAACTGCTTGCCACAAATTACATGCTTTTGGGAGAAGAGCCAATAATGGCGGCTGAACGTTAGAAGTGAAATCAGTTCCAATGGCCACCTTAGGATTTCTGGTGGCTGAAAGGAAGGTGATTCTCTAACAAGTTAAGGAAATTAAACATTAAAAGTTCAGATGATAATTGGAATCTTTGAGCTAATTCTAAAAAGTTAATTGAAGAAAAGCCAACTTTCATTGTATTCTTTGCATCCATGCGTTGTAAAAATTAAAGCTCTGCAGGTGGCCTAAAAGAGGTACTAGAAGCATCAATATCTTTCAGAGAAAAATAATTTTCATCATCTCATTTGTTTTAAGAATGGTAACTTGATTCATGTTAGCTTGAAAATATGGACGTGAATATGGAAGGACACAAGATTTTACACTGATCACGCCTGGGTCACTCAGTACATTTTGAACTACCCTGTTTAAATCCTAAGTTCCTTGAGACTTGAACCATTTCTTCATTTTTGTTTTGCTCAGGAACAGGCATATGTCAGTGAGACATATCTGTTGCATATCTGTAAGCAACAGCTCATGATAACTATTCTCAGAGTGTCAGAATAATATGAAAACAATTATAAGTTTGTTATGGACACATCAGTAAAGTTTTGCCCTGACATAGAGAAAGCATGTACTGCATATCTCAGTTAAAACAACTCCACTTCCAACTTCAAGATTTGGTTGGCAAACAAACCTTACAGTCTTCACAATGTGAAATTAAACCTTAAGACCATAAATGCAGCTGGGACACTCACCAGACAGTGTTTTGTCTTTAATTGCTTGCTAGCTGAAAGTAATTGCAATTCAAAACCCAGAGTTTTACTTAAGAGGCTGAATTGCAAAATATGCACAAACAGATATCATGGGGAATATTCCAACGCAGCATAAATCTACAAAATTGTAACTTGTCACTAAATTAATTTATTTGCTATGGTGGTACAGTACAAGCAGAGACAAGTAGCAAAGGGAGGTCCGTCTGGTGACATAAGAAGTGTTTCATTTGTAATAACTTAATAAGTGACTCTGAGGATCTGTACCATTTGGGTGGTAGAGATAGACCCACATTCCCAAAACTCAGAGTGCCTTCCTGTAGATCTTTTACATACCCACACAAATACCATTCACAAGTTGTGATCCCTATTTACCTGATTTCTAAAATAAAGTAAAAAAACTCAATTAAAGGAACAACAAAACTTTAAGTGGAGAACAAACTGCCTGAACCTCTGCACTTGGGGACTATCAAGCTCCAGACTGGTGTTCTGTAGAAGTTTTCTGAATGTTCTGGACACTGCTTATGGGAAAGAGCTGCTCTCTTTACCACAGTCTACAAACTGTGTTGATATTGAGCATGCTTGATACGTGTTTCACATAACTCCTTGAGAGACAGGCCGTTTAGACATGGATATCATTCTCAGTAGCATTTAAGTCCTAATTTTAAAATGAGACTGAATTCAAAAGAGGGCATAGGAGACATACACCATGCCATGCAGAGATTCCTGAACCAAGAAGTAGAGCTCATTAGTTCAGTTAAACTCAGTGCCACACATCTGCACTTAGACTATGTCTGGATCCAGAGCTAGGCTGAGTTCTGAGTTGTTCTCCTATGCAGACATGACTGTGGGTGCATAATTAGCAACTTAAGGGAAATTTAGCTCTTAAGTTCAAAACTGCACTTCTCCAAGCCCCTAATTTGGCTGCCACCCAATTTTTGAGGTGCTCAGCCTATAGACAACCTACTTTCAATGCTTAAATTCAGCCTGTGCTCCGAGTTCAACTTCTCCATTAAAAATCCTCAGTCTTTATAGGGACAGGAAGCTTAGCGCTTATCTCAAATCCAAATCCCCTAAAGGTCCAGAATTTATACATTTCTCCTTTGTCTTTAGGGGGGAACTTGATTCTGTCAGCATCCCTTCACATACCTGACATGACTGGTGTTAAGCTTCTTATAAAATACATCATCAGCCAGCATTTCCTTTTATAAAAAGGCCTCCTTCTCTTCCCCCAAAGCATGCACTCAGGTTGCGAAAGAGGTTAAATACTAACTGAGATTACTCAGACCCACACCAGCCCCTGGACAAAGCCCTAACTAGCAAATTGCAAGCTCTTTTTGGACTCGGGGCACTTTCTATGCTTTCTTTGAAGCTAAGCCACTGTTCAGGATTTATTAAAAAAGCAAAAAGTGATGCATCATCTGCGAAGTATGTAACCGAACTCCCAACCTCATGAAGAGGGCTTCAAACTTGCTAGATATATGTATGAATGACATCAGCGATGGATTAACTACTACTATAGGCAGACAGGCATTGCCCCATGCTGCGTAGCTGATATTATCATAGGAAATAAATCAATAGCTACCACCTACTAGGCTTTCAAGCTATTCAGGTTTCAATTAGCATCAGTATTATTCTCTACAGATTCCACAGTTCATTAGCAAGACTTGACAGTCCTGACAGCTGGTGCTTTGGAGTATTCCTGCATAGTATTCTTCAGTGACCTTGATGAACCTTTTAAATCACTTTAGCTCTGTTTTGGAGAACAGATTGTCCACGCTGAATTTATAACCTGCACTGCTACTGAGGCAGCTTTCTTGGCCAGCTTCTGCCTCCCAATTTCTGAACATCTGCTCTTCAGAAAAATCTAAGTCATCACCTGGATATTGGGTGAACTTAAAGGTAACCAAGTTCATAAGAACATAATTTGTCTCATTTCCCATATAATATATTGAGGGTAATATGTATTTTTCTAATTCCTATAGTAGTGCGCATTGCAAAATAAAACTACTGAAGGTGAGATTTTTGGTCATGTAAATGTACCAGCACAGTCAGCAATGTCTGAAACTGTTACAGAAACATTTACTGTCATGCCCTAGAAAAAGTAAAGTTTGGTTCCTTTACAGTTGTATGGTTTTTTTTAATTTCACTGTTGTTTCCATGTCAGCTAGCAGCATCCCCCCTGCCCCCCCC
>NW_008825300.1:191925-199216 GCF_000699105.1 Pygoscelis adeliae | reverse complement strand
GTCTGTCACTATAGAGTTAGGATTTTTAGACTACTGACCAGACCCTCTGCAGAGTCACTTCTCTCCTTTGTCTTTCCAGCATGTACTAAGTGCTCATAAGTCACATTAACTAGAATTGAGTCAAAACAACACATTGAACAAATAACTATGATGACCAGGAGGGAGATGAGAGACCTGTTTATAATTGCTTGGTTTGCTGAGTACATGGATGTTAACATGACTAACTCCAGGGCAATTTTGTTGTAGTTTCTGACAGGTGTGATATGGCATTGTTGATTTTGGCAGATATCTCTAGTACAATTACTCTGGTTGACCTTGAAAAGTCTGATATCAGCATTCACTACTGGGGCCCTGATACTGACTGTTCTCATATTCCCTGCTCTTCCTTGAGAAACTGAACTTTAATCCTTTTGCTCAATATTCAAAAAACCCTCTGATTTACCTGATTTCATTGATATTTTTTGTTTGCATCTTCCCCAGAATGATTGTTGATACAAACTTTTGCAGACTACCTTGCTTTATAGCCCCTTTCTGATGTTGAAAAGGGACCTGGGGTTTGCCTGAAAAGGGATTGGTACGTTACAGTTAATCATCCACATACAGTATCTCTCATTTCCTTATCCCCAAAGATAAAGGAATAAAATTTGAGCATTATTTTAATGATTTATACCATACCCAAAATCTGAGCTGCTTCCTTATGAGCCTATTCAGTCTGAAAGTCCTGCAGGTTTTACACCCTGTCTTTCAGCAGGCCTTACTCCTGCAGTCTAATCTTAAGCAGGATCACATACCTTCAGGGTCAAAGCTCACTTTTGTCTGGCTTGAACATTTTTCTGGAACAGTGAGCTTGGATCTATGTACAAAAGACACACATTGACCAGCCAACTCAGATGTACAGATGGATTTGGGTTCTTATTGTGTTTATGTATTTTTGACAAATATTCTAGATCAGTCCACCCCCATTTTGTGCTAAAACGCAAAATGCAATAGAATGGAAAAAAAGAAAACATAACAATGACATTAGGGTCCAATAAAAACCAAACAAACAAAAAAAAAAACAAACCCAAAACAACTTCTCACTCCTTTAGTTATCCATATTTATTGCAGGTAGTAGCAGATTTCTTTCGCAGGCTTTTCTCCTTTTTGTTCACAAATGTTAACAAATTAATTTCCTCAAGAATTATCTTTATTAATAGTAACTCAGGACATTTGTGGTGACATTTTCATTTCTGTTGACCAATGTCTAATTGTTCTAATGTCTCAACGTTTCCTCATGAAGCTCCCACACAATTTCTGGGAGCGTTGTTTACTCATGGTTATTGCACAATTCCATTTCCTTTTTCTGACCAAGTGTCAAGCTCTGGCAGCTTAAACGCTTGTAATCAACAAAATTTTGCTGACTTGCACATGAGGGTAGTGATTTGGACAGCAAACTAGCACATTTCAAAATGAGCTGGTTTGATAAATATCAGTGTTTAGCACATCTTAAAAATCAAGCATTTTAAATGTATCCTTATTTGGCACTAAATCTAAGGGACAGAAAAGTGGAAACTTTCTAAAGTTTGTGACTTGGCTCCTACACACATTCATTTCAGGAAAATTCAATTAATTGAATGTCAGTGAAAAGCTCCTTCAAATGGGGACATAAACTCAGCTGAAATAAACTCATTTTTCTTACAGGGAAATGTTTGAGGAATATTCTTTTTTCTTTGCCAAGTTCTGATATTTATTGACCTTCAGGTGAGTGTAAAGCAGACCGCAGTTATCACTGCAGTCTTGTCATAAAGTTTAGACTCCCAGAATTTAAAAAAACAAGTGATACAGAATGACCAAACACATTTTGTGCTCTAAGTTACGAACACGTGCTGATTAGAACTCCTAGGCAAAATCAAAGACTGATTTCTTCCCTAGTATTCAAAATGTACCAGGATTAAGATCATTCTAACACACAATAAAAATAATTATTAAACTATACATGGGAAGCTTTAGCAAAGACAATGAAATTATTCCCCACATTGCTAGCAGATGCACAAGAAACTTCGACTGTCCAGAGAACGTGGTAAGTGAAATACTTGCCTTACACAGCAGTCTTTCATAGCATGTTATAGCTAGTAATCTATCCAGGATCAGAGCCAAAGAGGGATTAACCCATCACAGAAAGACATTCTATTTTAGGCAGCAGGCACAAATGCCTAGTGACTGAACACACTGAGCTTTGTGCAATATGCTGCTGCAGTTTGCTGCTTGATGAAAAAGAATACTATAATTTATCTTAAGCTGATAATACTCTGTTGATGAATCACACCTGCCAAATTGATGTTAGCGTAGTAAACTGGTAAATCAGATGCATCTTCCAAAACCCTTCTTTGGTGACTGACAATTTAAAAAACACAGCTACAGCTTAACAGCAGCATTCTTTCAGTGTAGGAAGGATCAGATTCTTCCTACCATCTCAGAAGGTCCCCACATTTAGAACAGACAATGTAGGTTTGCTAACTGATCAAATCTTTTATTCCTTTATTAAACTGACTATTGAGCCATTGTTACAAGTGACTTTACTCCCCAGAGAGCTATGCTTTAGTCCTTGCACTAGAATTCATGAATCTGATACAGGGATTGGAAAATATTTCTGTGCAATGGGTATGTGTGCTCCCTTTTGAGCTATTATCTGTAGCGATGACTAGGTGTTTCTGTCTAGTCTTCTACTACCTTTGAAAACACCGTAGACCTTAGAGTTGCTGGTCACAAGAGCTTCTGTTTGCAAAGCAGAACTGTTTAAAAATTGAATAGGTTAAAGTTTCCCACAGGTATCCCCCACTCCTCCAGTTTAAGCGTTTATTTAACCAGCTGTAGTTTTCCCTTTTATTCATCAGTAGTATGGCTGATTCAAAACCATGTATTCCAGGATCACAACATGTGCCCATGTGCTGTAAGACTGCAGTCATTTCCTTGGAACATTTCACACCTGCCTGTGCCAAGGGGTCTGACATAACACTGCAGAGGTTTAAAAAAGCTACTCAACTATCGAGGGAAATGTTCATAGTGGGTGGGGAATTATATAACTCTAAAATTCTAGGTATGTTACCTTAAAAGCATTTCTGATCAGCATTCCCCAGATGACAGACCAAAGAATACAATTTATAGAGACAAAAGTCAGCTTGAGAATAAAGTGCTTCATGTTACTTTGTATAGTGCACATTAACCCCTTTTAATTTATTCTGGTGGTATTTTGCTATTATTGATTTTAAAGCACAGTGAAGAGTGTTCTCTGGCATTTGAGTGATCAGTCAAGATCTCTGTCTAATATAAGTTATCTGAAAGTGGCTGACAATTTAAACAAGCTGAAAACTTGAGCCTTTATCTAGCTTTGTACATCATCAAAATGTGTATGGAAATCATATACACTCATTTTCATATACTTAAAATATTCTTTCATAAATTAGATTTATTTTCTATAGAAGCATTTCTGCTTTCATGCAATAGAGGAATGAACAGTTATTTCCTATTTTGCTTTATCTTCATGAATGGATGTGTGGTACAGTCTTATTTATGGCACATCAATCGATCTCTGTTCTGAATACACAGTTATTTACCTCCTTGTGTAATTTTTCTATTTGTCCAGCGTTTGTAGCTCTTCACAAACATTATTGAGCTTATCTTTGCACCACTGTGGTGAGCTGGTATTCTTATTGCCAGATACATAAATACCAGAATTCTGCACTAATTTGGATTCCCAATTTCAAACACTTCTGCAAAGAATTTATCATTCTGTGGTATCATCTGTGCACAAGACACAAGTTTTTGCTTTTAATTGCAGCTTTAAATGCTCAGCATTTCCAATAAAGTGCTCAGCAACTCAACTTACATCTTCAGAAAAGAATAAGTGCGTGAGGAAACCCAGTCTAAATTTACACTACACAGAAACTATGTGACAGAGACAAGGATAGAATCCACTTCCGTAGGGTGACTGTCCTTTTTTTAATTTTTTTTAAGCTTACCCATTCCACCCTATATATCTCACAAATTCTCCAACAAATGGAACAGTTGTCCCAGAGACAACAAACTAATTCAGCCACAGTACAGATCTACCTGGTGCACTGAAGTAGGCATGGCTGAGGGAAAAATGGCATGCGATCATGTCTTTTTAGATAAGAACTCCATAGGTTACAAAACTAGAAGGGCCCATCTTGATCATCTAGTCTGACAACCTTTATAGGAACAGGCCATGGGAATGGCTTAGAATGAATTCTCCTTTCATAATGCATAAGTACAGAGGAACAGAATTAAAAATGTGCAGGCAACTTTCATTCTGACAGTCCACAGTTTTGAATGTCTCTTTTTGCAGCGTAGATATTTTTCAAGAGAGGAAGAAGGGTACAACTGTTTCATGTTTAATTCCTAGTTGCTGTTTTTCCAAATTAATCAGAAATTCCATCAGAATAATCTATAAATATCCTCCTGATCCAATTTCCTTCTCTCTGGGGTGTGTAAAGTACTGGCTTTGTAGTGTGCCAGTGAAGTGTCCATGTTGTCTTACTACAGTAGATGCCAAAGGAGGGAGGCTATGGAAGTACTGCCACCATAGATGGAGATATGTCATTTGTGAGGCAGTGAAGGAAGTTGGGGGGTGGGATATGGGTCGATGTTTACAGCTGGGAAAGGGAGCTGGGACAGAAACAGAGAGGGGGATTTATTATGCTTTATTCTCTGCATGCCATAGTTACCGTGTTCTCAGTCAGTGGCATGTGTTCCTTGGAATAATGCCCACCTCCATAACTATTTTGCTGTTTTATTTAGTTATAGACTAAGTACTGTTTCTAAGTCACCAATTTTAGTGGCAAACACCTACGCCACTACAGCGTTTACAAGTGCTGTGTCTCAGTTATCTTCACCTAAGGAGGTATCTGATAGACAGATTGTTTCCCTGTTGATAGTTTGTAACTAACGAGCAGTAAAACTTGGCAATCTCTCCGTATGTATTATATATCAAAACTCTGTGTCAGCGTCTGGTCAGAATAGGGTGGATTGAGCACTCGGCAAACAGCAGAAGGAATCCCTTCTGCTCCACCCATCAGCTGAAAGAGTAGATCTGCTGAGGTTCCTTCAACTGAAGGCAACGCTTGGGGAATGCAGGAAGCAGCAGAGTGCCTGCCCCTGCTGCCTTCCCACACCATCACCGCCCCCCCTGCCCCAGATGCCAGGCTGTACGTCACACAACGGTTTGGTCAGTCACACAGAGCTCCAAAGGGGACTAGTTGCCACAGGCAGTGTTTTTACCTCTAGGTGTATGGCTTTAGAAAGTCATACATAGAAAGTATAGTCACAATATCAAAAGCTTGCAATTGTGGGCCAAATTCTGCTCTCGGGCATACTTGAATACATCTGGAATTGAATAGCTAGACATTTTTCAGATCTGAGAATGTGCATAACCTATTTCTCTCACCCAAATGTCTCATCTTTTAATTCAATCAGCCAAGAAGTTTGATCCCAACTGTGTAGATTTGATTTGCAAAATCAAATTGAAATGGTCAGCATAAACCCCGTGGTATTGCAAATATCATTTTACTCACAGTCATCATGCAGTTAATGTTGTGAAAGTAACAGTCTTGTGTTTGGGGGATGGGCTAAAGCCCTGCCTGAATGTTTCTTACTTAAGAAGGGAAGAAATCTTTCTTATTGCTGTTATTAATCTGACAGCAGAGCTGGAGGGACCAATTCAAATTTAAGAGCTAAATTTAATCTGAAATGATCAATACCCTGGAACTTGCCATGTCCCAAAAGATTAGGCCAAATAGCCGCATCGTGTATTCTGAACTCATGTTGCGAACCACTGTGTAGTTACTAATTCTATTAGGGAGAGCATATTTCCTCCTCCTCACCTGTTTCCAATGGATAAGCCCATGCTAATGAATTTGACATTCAGTGTTCAGAGAATCAATGGTTAGCAACATACAGAAAAACCCTCTTTGGAACCAAGCAAAAATGTATTTCACATCTCTGTCATAAGAGAAAATAATTATTTTTAAATCCAAATGGGTAATGCCTTTACCATCAGTAAGTGAATTTTTAAAGCTAATATTTGTTCCTGACTTACAAACCCTTTAATGGCACGGTGTGCATGAAGCTGTGTACTACAAGCTTAGGGGGCCATCCATCCACACACAGCTTAATACAAGACCAGGGTCTTAGCTATTTTCCAGTCATCACTCCAGCATGCATCTAAAAGTCACTCTGTCACTGGCTCTGGCAGCTCGTCTTAGCACAATACACAAAAATGAGCTTTGGACTCTAAGCAATGTGGCAACCAGTTTAGATGAAGTTTTTTCTAGGGGTTAGATTATTTTTTTCTGTGTTACACGGGTTTTTTTGTAACCCTGGATTCTTCCTGTATGGCACCTGGTATGGAATGACTGAATTATGTAAGGAGGGGCTGATTTTTTTGGTATTAGTGGCCTACTAAAGCTAGAAGCTAAAAGCAAGCTTGCTACAATGATATTTTGTGATGTTATTACGCTCTTAGCCCCATGAAATCAGATCATTTGTAAAAGTATTGATATTTTTTTCATGTTTTGTCTCATCTGGGCGCTTGCCTCAGGTCTTGCTCTAGATACTCCTTTTCACCATAACTTCACTCAATCCAAAGAAAAACTGTATTGCATCCCATGCATAAGCGAAACCTGAATGCCTGTTAATAAAACTCAAAGGATGAAGGAATAAAGCTCAAATTTAGCTCTCAGACTTAGTATTTCAAAAATGTAATAGAAATATGGCAGCTTTCTGTGCAGTTGTGGTTGTTTTAGATAATTCACAGAACATTTAGATTCTAAAGGGACAGGCACTGTGATGCTGATACTGTGTACAGAGCCATCAGACCTCAGGAGAATCATAGAATCATAGAATCATTAAGGTTGGAAGAGACCTCTAAGATCATCAAGTCCAACTGTCGACCCAACACCACCATGCCCACTAAACCATGTCCCTAAGCGCCTCATCTACACATCTTTTAAATACTTCCAGGGATGGTGACTCAACCACTTCCCTGGGCAGCCTGTTCCAATGCTTGACAACCCTTTTGGTGAAGAAATTTTTCCTAATAGCCAACCCAACACCACCATGCCCACTAAACCATGTCCCTAAGCGCCTCATCTACATGTCTTTTAAATACTTCCAGGGATGGGGACTCAACCACTTCCCTGGGCAGCTTCTTCCAATGTTTAACCACTCTTTCAGTAAGGAAATTTTTCCTCATGTCCAATCTAAACCTCCCCTGGCACAACTTGAGGCCATTTCC
>NW_008825300.1:189455-191073 GCF_000699105.1 Pygoscelis adeliae | reverse complement strand
GTGAACCCGTGCTGGCTGGGCCTGATCCCCTGGTTGTCCCGCACATGCCTTGTGAGCGCCCTCAAGATGGACCGCTCCATAATCTTCCCCGGCACCGAGGTCAGGCTGACAGGCCTGTAGTTCCCTGGATCCTCCTTCCGGCCCTTCTTGTAGATGGGCGTCACATTGGCAAGCCTCCAGTCATCCGGGACCTCCCCTGTTAACCTGGACTGCTGATAAATGATGGAGAATCACACATCACAAGTTATTACAATCTGGTGACCTATTATTCCTTCTCTTGCTCAGCCAGAAACAGTGGACTAAACACTGGCCCAGATAAAGCAACATTGGCATCAGCGGTATTTAAAGACAGGTTTTAATGAAAAGGGATAGTTTTAACTATGTACTTTTCTGAATCAGGGCCATAGGCATACACCCTTACCCTGTTGAAGTCAAAGATTTAATTCAACTTCTGTGAGAGAAAAAGTAGTATGCACTCTGAACTGAGATAAAGGAAAATTTACTCCACTGAATTCAATTGAGTTTCAGCACTTTCAGAATACTGGAAACTTTTTAAAAGTTTCAGAGTCAGCGTACATACATTTATATTTACCTATCAAAAAAAAATTATAAATTAAATGACATGTGCAAAATACCCACATATCTCTATCCACACAGAGAGAAGTAATATTTCTTGTCTGACTCTACATTGAATGCAAAGCAGAGTAAATATATCTAAATAAACTTACAGTGTAAATATGTAAAATGCATAAATACTATTATTTTGAAGCTAGGTCCAGATTATCACAACATCTTAATGTAAATCTGCATTGGAAGAAGCAATTTTAACATGAAAACAAGGTTGAATGTGTGGACAGAATGTTGAGCCCCAGCCCTGTTTTTAACTTCACTCTTTACTTAACATCCAGTTGCTGGGCCAACTGCAGTAGCAACTGGTTGGCTTGGAGCCCTCTTTTGCTTCTCTTTGTTTTGGTATAACTGACATGGCACTCTGTTAAAAGTTATTCCTCTTTGAATAGCTGGTGTGAAGACTGCATAGAAGTCTTTAAAGACACCCTAAAAAAGAGAAGGAAAAAGCCTGAAGATAAAAACCACCTGTTGTCTGTAGTATAGTGAGTTCCCCAAAAAAAACCCATATTTTCCTTGAAATAGTTGCCTCAGTACATATTGGTTTATTTATATGAAGGGTGTCCAGTTCTGAACACCGTCACCCATCAAAAAACACATTGCCTGCTCTGCTTTGTCACTGGCATTACCACCAGGCTACCCAGTGATAAATGTCCAGCAAGAGGTAAATTCTCCTTTCTGATTTACAAATGAACAAGCCCTTCCCCTTCAAGATGTTATTTTGCTACCCCGCTATCAGTCTAAGAATGCATAACATTCGTTAATCAGAGCATTCTTTTATCAGCCTCTTCTTGTTTCCTTTAAAGTCAATACCAGAATTGCCTTAGTATGTAATGTCATAGTGAGATTTGCCCCAGTCCTGCTCAGCTGCTGATACCTCAAAAACATCCCTGCTTGGCTTTTTACATTTGCAGGACAGATGAGAGCAGAGACAAGTACACACCAAGTGACCTCCTTCTGCAGCATCTCACAAAACCTTAACAGCAATGTA
>NW_008825300.1:156286-189422 GCF_000699105.1 Pygoscelis adeliae | reverse complement strand
CCTGCCTTTCTGATTCATGGCCCATCCTTGAGTCTTCAACAGAGTACCATTCTATACTTGGTCTTGTGTCTTGTTAATAATCACCCAGGTTCCTAATCTGACTAACACCTGTATTTCTGTAAATCTCTATTTACATCACATAATGCACAACTGTTCAGAGATAGTATGGTTTATCCCACAAAGAAGCAAAGTTCATTAGCTCACGCAGAGAACCCAGCCAGTATTCATTTAGCTGACAGAGCTACACTATGCCATATAAACATAACCTGATCAAATGATCAAATATCATTCTATTGCCGTCAATGGCAAAAAGCACCATACCAAACCAAATAAGGCCAGGATCTCACCACAAATGTATTTCAGCCATTTAAGTGGGAGGCAAGCATGCAAAGTCCTTTTTTAAATCAAAATCACTATGTCATGGTGATATTTAATGATTTTTCAGGGTCAGCAAGAGAACTCAAGCCCTTAGGACTCTCAGAAATACCATAGAGAGATGCAAGTGTAAGCTTAAAGCTTTAAGGAAGCTTTAACTAGCACATGAATCAGTATTTTGCATGCAGGAGAGTTTCCCATTGAGCATTTAAATACAGGGATTTAGTTCCCTAAATATAAATAACCACTACTGAAAAACTGCATTAATAACGATAAAGTCTGGAAAAGTGTTTGAAATCCAAGTACTTTTTCTTGTAGTCTGTGGTGTGCCACTCAGTGCTCTTAGCCACACATGAAACTGGAAGTCTGTTTCCATGAAGAATGCAGAGAGCCTACTACAACTTTCGTCTGTGTCTGCCAGAAAATTCTGACTGAGAGATTTAATGGCTGACGGTTCCACATATGTTTCTGTCAACGTGATCCTCGACTCCAACTGCGTCCTACAGAGAAATGCTTGAACACACAAGAGCTACAGCTGAGCCGCACAATGACAAAGGCAAAGCTGACACAGTGATCCGGTTTTAGAACAGAGACAATATCTTAATTCATCATCTAGAATAGAAAATGTACTGCTTGAATAGAATGCCATGATTCATAGCTGGTTTGCCATCATTTATGTTTTTTACATAAGGCAGCAATGAAATTTGATAGGACTCTTCTAATTATTATCTGTTAATTTATTCTAAGGACTCTGTTGCATGAGTTCACAATTTGAAATCTGGTACAACTTAGGTTATTGCGTTGTTGGTTTACCTGCTGTACCTTTCAGCCAAAATTCCTCTATTTTTCTGTATATGGAAGGTTCTCATCTCATTAATAGTTAAGCACACATTAAGGATTACCTACAACATTCTGCAAAAAGACTTTAAGAGAGATACACATCACATTCCGTGTGTTCACTCATTCCTTTCAAAGACATGGGCTTACAAACTCGGACCTCAGCACAAGAGGTTTGATGGTTTAACAGACCATTCAACAAAGCCAAGCTAGTCTGAGTCAAAATCAGGCAAACTCAACAGTTTGGGCTGAGATTTTGTTTGTGTTTCAAATCAAAACCTGGGTCATAAACTCCCAATAAATAAATCCAGCTGTCACACCATTCTAATCTCACTGCCTACTGATAATGAAGAAAGAAGCATCTTCTTGGGCAGAGCAGGTGTTAGAAAAAAAGCAGCCAGTCTGAGCCCCAAGCCCAGTACATGGTTGTGTCCCGCTGGGTTAAGTTACAAAGAAATCCAAATCATTCAGTGTGTGGGTGAAAGGAGGGAGAGGCCCATGCCTTTCTTTCTCCTTAGGCTCCTCATGAGTCTAACACCGCCCCTCCTCTTTGAATATGGTTATCAGCAAATCTGACTCTGAACAGCAACTAAGGGATATTCATGACGACAGCAGCTGCAAAGTTGTTAAAAATATACAAAATTTCATTGTGTGGGTGGAAAGATTGCCCTTGCTGAACAGAGACAGAAATCCTAGCAGCCCAATATTTTTGGCCACAGCTTGCTATATTTTGACACATAGTCTAGGAACCCCAATCCGTGTTGTCCTTGTTGTTGTCCTTGTTATCCTTGCTGAAGATCTTTTAAATGCAATCTTTTAAAATAAAAATGTGAGGCCACTTTTTTTTTTCCTCTTGAACAAGGTTCTCATGTTCAGAGATGAGAAAAGAGGAATGATTTTTCCACCTGCTATCAATACACCAGGCCAAGCTGCCTGGGGTAGCTAAAAAAAAGCATTCCACAACTCTGCATGGATTCCAGTGGATGCTTAGCAGAGCCAAGATTTGCAGCTTTCAGCTGCTCCTGTGGGTTTGTGTGGCAAAGTGCACAGAAAATGCCATGCCAACCATTCCTTCAGAGCAGATGGGGAGAGGCATATTTACTAATCATCACAGAAACTGTTACATGTGTTTAAATCCTCTTTATAAAAACAATTTGCTTTTCAGCCATTTATTGAACAGCTACAAAGCTGAACCTCTCCTCAGCAGGTACATGACTACATATTCAAGTTTTTGCTTTCTCTCCAAGATCCAGCTAGGCAATGAATGGCAGTGACCACAACATGCTCCCACTGTAACTCTGACTCCTAGCAGCCTTTCTGACAGCTAAAATTGTCTAGGATTCTATGGTTCTGTATTTCTGAAAATAAGGTTTCTAATCGCAACCAATACAGAACATAATATTTAAAGTGGAAATTTTTTGGCTTAGCCTAGCTTTTTTCCATAGTGATATGTTACCTACAGAAATGCACTCAAATCAAACTAAGAGATATACCAGATATAACTATCATGACTCAAAGCTGTACTTTGCTTTCTAGCCAGATATCCAAGTCTTTAAGCTAATCTTGAAAAAGGTGTGAGTTCCTTGGCCTCTCTGAAAGCTTCTGAAAGCACCTAAAACAATTTAAAAAAAAAAGTATCCTAAGACTGAAACCACCCTTTCTATAGCTGAAGGCAGACAATACTTGAAAATACTTGTTCATTTGATAGTTGTTTTCCCTTGTTCTAAGCCAAAGGGAATGACTGTATGACTCTTCTGCATGTAGTGAAGAAACAGTAAATAAGTAGCCCTGCATCCTCTCAAAATCACTGTTGCCCTCTGCAATTATCTTTATCCTCCACCATAAAATTAATACACAGATGACTTAAAATATCAAACCAGATAAAGGCAGCCCAGTTCTGTAGTTTCACAGTTGCCGGGGTGGTGGCTGCAGGAGGCAGCACTACAGAATGAACGAGCACTCGGGCACTTGTCTGCCTGGAGTCTCCTTGCACATTATTCAGTCAATGCTGGGTTTTGCTGGATTTTTTTACCTAGCAAACCCTCAGTACCCCTGTTGTATTTTCACCTTCAGCTGATATCACTGAAAGGGTTTGAGACAACGACAGACTTCATTCCCTATGATTCAACATGATGTAAAACCTTAGGTCCTACTCCTGGCAAGGATTCATTGCTGCTGCATTATTGCAACTATTAATATGCAATGTACTAATAACAGTGTTATTAGTACATTGCAGCTATTCTTTCGTATATTCTGCAATATTTGCTCCACTATCTCTAGTTCAAGGAAATTTCCTACAGAATGAATTTTAAACCATTAGTTCTTCTTGCTCTTTTATAAACTGGATTGAACTCCTCCTTTGCTTCAGTTATTTGCATTTTCATTAATTTATTGCATTATCTGCAGCGTGTCCACTTTACACTGCAAAACTTCTTGATGTTTCTTAAAGATTCACTTTAAAGCAATAAATAAAAATAACTTAAGACACCATCTTGTGTCCTCAAGAAACAGTGTCATTTGTTTACAGCTAAGAATCATGACAGCAGCTGCATGCAGTCCAGGATCGTACTGATTATTATGCCATGGTATCATAAGAATGTTTTCTCTATTTGTAGCTGTGGATATATTAGAGCTATCAGTCAGAATGAAAATGTCTGCATGAAAACTCTGATGAGTGAAATAGATACTGACACCTAAAAATTTGACACCTAAAATTGTAAGAGAAACTGTGATAGAAGCAAGTCACAAAAATGATCTATTTCTTGTGAAAGAAAAGAACCTAAAAAGTAGGAAGACAATTTGCTCCAGGACCAGCAGAACTGCAAAACCATGGTTTCCAGTAGATTTGTAACCTTTATCCCAATCTCTCTCCCTGCTGCTTACCTCATTATAATAATTACAGCTCCTTCTGTCTCTCTTTGAAACCTCCACTGGGAGAGAGACAGCATGAGCTGTGGCTTGTTAGCAGCTACATTTGCACTGATTGGCCAGATAGTTATTCTTAAATAGATAGTAAGGCATCTGAGCTCATCTTCAGTGAGAGCTTTTACTTGGTCTTCCCCTCTGTTAATTTTCTCAAAAATTCGAGGAGCTTAATTCTCTTTGAGATTTACCTATCTTTCAGACTTATTTGAAATCACTTTTAGGGTTCAAAAACTGTTAAGTGAGGAATAGGTAGCTCAATAGACAGACAGTCAGCTTGACTGCATAAGCTTATTGTCTTTAGGAAACCAGGCTAGGAAATGCTACTTTTCTCATGGTTAGACAGCTACAGCACTGTTAAACTGGAATGGTTCAGGAGTTAAACTTTCCAAGAACCATTTCCAGTAGTCACCTAGCATGAGGCTACTCTATTTTTAAGAGTACAGAGATAAGTACTGGCCTAAGGGATTTAATTTAGTCATATAAGCAGAGCCAGAAAGTACCAGAACTTCAATGGGAATCTTAAAGAAGTGGCAATCTTTCGTCTGAGCATGATAGCACAGGATAAAATAAAGTTGAATAATGTAGTAAATAGAAGTGGATGGTGCCCCAAGTCACCAGCAGAACTGAAGGCTTCTTACCTTCCACCAAAGAAGTGAGAGTGACTCAGCTTCCTCTGATTTGCCAACAAGAGCAGCAGAGGACATGCACAAGCTGGATGGACTGATGGTAGAGCCAAACATAATCCATGCCTCTTTTTGAAGAAATGGCGTACGTTGCTCCTCTGATATAGCTTGACATTCATCACTCTTCTTGCAGGCAGCATGAAGTCCACTTCTATTGTCAAAGTTGTGTCATGCTCTAGAGCAAGAGATCCATTTTAAGTCATAGGCATGGCCCAGAAGAAGTCAAGGTTGTGCACTGCCTCTGAAAAGTAGTTTACACTGTGTAAGGTTGAGATATATACCTTGTATCAGCTTCATTTCACTCTCTTTCTCTTTCTCTCCTCAAAAGATAACAGAAATTTACTTCAAAATTTGGTCAATGATAGTAGGCAATCATTTGGCAGATGTAAGTAACTGAACAATGTAGTCAGGCTCAAAAGTAATTCTAGGAGCAGATCACCATATGGAGTGGAAGACAGTTGTGGAATGAGTGTTGAAAAAAATGGAATCTAAACACCTACTGATGAAAGACAGACTGAAGCCAGGAAATTACAGGACTTTGAAGAATGAGGAGAAGACAGAAACTGGAGGAGGAGAAGCTGAAACAGCAGGGAAGCATGAAGAGTAGTCTAAAAGGTTTCAAATTAGTGTGACATGAAGATGACTTTAGTGCCAAGGAGCTGGAGATACTTAAAGAGAGAAGTGCAAGTCTTATCACATAGTTTATAACACAGGAGACTGAGTTTTGGATAAAGACAATGACAGGAATGGAGAGAGCAAAAATTGTGGGAAATTATTGTTGATATTGTTTTGCATCACAAAATATTTTATTGGAACCAGGTTTTACATATATACATACACATATATGTAAAGAATAATTCTTAATAGAATAAATACAGCTGTACTGCCCCAAATAAAATTTTGTTAACCAAGATATACAGTGCATGAATACAAAAGCTACACTTCCCCAATGTCTCCTCAGCTTCCAGCAGTTTGCAGTTTAAAGATATTCTGAACCAGAGGTTAGACCAAAATTGTTGTATTCAAAGTCCCAAACAACTTTGCTTCCACAAATCTGTTAAATTAAGGTTTTTTTACTTAAGGTATAAAGACATTTCTTAGCAAAAAAATCTACAATTTAATGGAGAAATGTACAAACAATTACTTCATGTGATTAGTTTAAATATGTTGCTTTTTCATTTAATGGTCTTTGATGTGTTGTCAATATTAATAAACAATAGATTTCAATTAAGGAAAAAGTATTTTTAAATCTTTTAAATTTAATATTTTAAAACCGTTTTCCCTTCATTATGTTATGTTAGTGTTTTATCTATTATTGCACTTACTATTCTTAAGTTCTTGCTGACTGAACAGGGGGAACTTTTCCATTTTCTATAGCTCTCATGTCTTGGGGAAACATACTTTCAAGAACATTTTTTTCTTATTTTCAGAAGTACTTTATGTCAATATAGAGAAAACTCCATCCTGAGAACCAGATTTTCTAGACGTAGAAAAGTGTTTACAAAAAAGAAAACAGAACATTTTCAGATGTTTATAATATTCCTTTTTACAGCTACAACCCATCTGTGGTAACTTAGAAGTGAGAACAGCACAATAACATGGAAGGCAAAGAGATGTTGGGAGCATACTCTCCTCTATGCACGGAATTCTTAGCTATGATGGAGAGGAAGAATATGGAAAAAGCAAAACCAGCAGCTTCTTTAGAGATGCCCAAGAGACAGTTGCTGCTATAAAACCAGATGGAGGGCAGAATTTGAAAGTCAATTGCAGATTCAAGCTCTGTGAACAGAAGGGGTCGATCAAGGATATGGTGACTGTAAAGCACCAAATCTAATCCAAAGACCTCACCCCAGTTCCAAGCAAACTCCAGAAAAATGCACAGGTATGGAATAATGAAGAATAAACAGAAAGCAATAACCTATGTTTTATGACTGACCTCACTGAACTCAGTAACAAAATTTCTTTTTACCTTGTGACGGTGCCCTAAGCTCTAAAAGGTATGGCTTGGCTCCTTTCACAAATAAAGGTAGTGGTAGAATTAGGATGCAATCATTATTTCTTCTTCTGACAATCCCAGAAGTCTACACAAGCAAAAAAAAAATATTACTGAAGGATTTTTATTCTTAATTTTCAAAAGCATAGGCTAATATGAGAACAAAGGCCCAAATTATGTATTTTCTACATGGATTTAATTATCTCTGCTTATACTGGTCATTTTTTTGGCAACAATATGTTGACCATTGGAGCCTTACAGCCTAGACTACCAAGATGGGTATCTATACATTGTAGTTCAGTGTCATGGAGAACATACAGGAACTGTGATTTAACTAACATCCAGATAGCTCAGTCCCCAGCAGACTGCAGTTACGCCACTTTACATAAATGAGCATGAGCAGTTATGACAATGAAACTCTTGCTTTACCTGCTGCTAAGGAAAAATCTGTTGTTAGGCAAGAGACCATTATCATAAGGCAGCATACATCCATCTGTGTTGTTCTATTTATGCGGTAGAACTGCAAAAGGAGAGTGGCACATCATCAAGTTTCATATCATTGACTGTGGGAGCAGCTGCACCACATCCAAACTAAAAGAAACCTGAAAGTGTCACCATCAGCGTATGAGAAATACAGACCTTTAGCAGAGATGTTGTATATAACTAAAAACGGGCTCGATGGGTAATGAAATGGTGAGCAAATGTACTTTTTACACCTCCTCCAATGCTGTATTTTTTCAAGAAAGATGTTCATAAAAATATTTGAATTTTTGTCACTTCTCATTTAATCAGCTTCAACCTCATAGCCACTGAACAAGGTTAAATTATTCCAGGCACACAATTTCTGTATAAATGGCCATCTATAATACATAATCACTTAAACATACTCTATTTCACATACCTACTACATAACTTTCTCCTTCTGGTAGACATCATAGAAGGTTTGTGTTGTTAGTATATAAGTCTATCTTCTCTAAGAAAAGTAAACAGGTTATCAGAACCAAAACAGAGCAGAAATAAATTATTATAATCCATATAGTTTACTGCAAACTAAGTTAGACATTCCATTTAGAGCTCCGTTTTTCCCACTGGTAGTCATAAATGCTAAGAGCAGATAGTGTTTAGTTAATCTGTACTTCAGAACAAGTACGTCAAAACTGCCAGAAGTGTAACAGGAGCAAGAATTTGTATCTTCCTGATTAGATGTTCCAAATTCTGATCTTTTTATACCCCCCTCTTAAAGTCACACACACACCCCAACTTCCCTGTTTTCTCCTACATTAAACTTCTTGTCCACCTCCAGAGCAGAGATTGTGGAGTAGGGAAGGATGAAGGGATCTCCTTCAAGCGACTTTTCTTTATGTAGGTCAAATTTACTACTCACAATGGATAGCCTTTCTAGTGCACTATAGTTCTGTGATATGAATCTACCTTTCCCCAGACAGGGGGAGGAACAAGGGACAGAAATCCATCTGATGAAGGAATATTCTCTTTTCCTAACGCACTTTTTCCATGGGTAAGTACTGATTGTTTTTCCATTTCTTGATGCCCTGTCTGAGATATCCCAGGTTCCTCCAAGAAGTGAGGAACAAAACTTGAAACGGATTGGAACATTGAAAGTGCTCTAGAAGTGCTAATTGCCCTGAAAGGTGGAAAAATATTAAGAGAACAAGAAAAAAGTAAAGTAATGGTCCTCCAGTAAGCCAAAAATTAAAGTGATCCTTCTTATTCCAAAATGAAGAGGAGTAAAAATGTATTCCATGTTATTTGCAGTGCTTTTGTTTCCATTTGTTGTAAATGTTCTTTTGAACACATATGCACACAAAAAATTATAGTATTTTCAGAGTGCACTAATACAGTTGTTAATTGCATTTATATGATAAGTCAAAACGTAACAGTATCTTTGTTTAGTCAATACAATACATTTGAATACTTCATACACAGTAAACTATTTCAAAACTTGTCTGTATAACTTACAATTATTTCATGGATATCATGTAACACAGGAATTCTAGATACTTTCCATGTCTCTTTATGAAGAAAATAAAAGTTGTAAACTCATCAGATTATGAATTTAGCATATTATATCCCAACTCTTTGCAAAAGGACCACTCTAAGGCTGTTTTTAACTGCAGATCCAGGTTTCAGCTGCCTCCCATTCTTCAGTTCCACATCATTTTGACTGCAGCCACACACAATTAACATTTATATTAACATACCAACAGGTCATATAAAACAGAACAGAAATGGCTGTGCTCCTCACTTGTTGAGCTGCTCTGCAATGGGCAAGAAGTTTTCTTTTGAGCAGCAGGCAAGCTATTTCATGAGTAGATCCAGCCCACTGCACAGCCTTAGGAGGCTTTCTAGGTTTTACCCCACAAGCTACATAAATTGCACCCTCAGCAGAGCTTTGCAAGACAAAGGCAAGCAGCATATCTTTTTTCTTGATGATTCCTGATGAGTCTAATGTGTATGAACAACACTGAGGACCCTATCCAATCTTAGCAAGTTTGCTTCACTTGTTAATGAGGTATTCAAATCCTACAATACAGTTCACTAGACAGTTTTGTCATTGATACCTTACTATGGACCCAGGGACATTTCCATGGCACTCAGTCAAATGCTTTTACAAGTAAAGGTTCTTATACTATTGCCTGGTCCTATCCCAAATATATTTCAGAGTGTGTGTTGACAAGCATAGAGGAAGAGAAGTCCCTATGTAATACCTTTGATGAACACTGTACACACACCACTTGACAGGTCCTTGGATGATTTCATATTCAGTGCTAGATGCAAATTAAGTCTTTGCCATGGGTTCTCACCATTTAGAGATTGTCATTTATTGTTAATGAAATGAGCTTGCATTCCCTCACTGTCATTATTTGCTCAGCAAAATACAATGTTACTAGGATTCTTTGCATGGCATTCATGTTCAGACATCAAATGTCTCTGGGCAGTTTACCTAGGGAAGGTATCATGTTAAAAGATCAGAGTGATAAGTACTGGGAACAATTTAAGTGCAAATGTCAGATACAATCGTTCTTAAACTATCAGTTTATGCTTTTAAAAATGCAGCAAGATACATATCCTACTGTTTCATTTTGGCTCTGACACTGCATAAGCAAGGTCCTTTCAGGTGATCTATATATAGAGAAAGATCTTAGTCGCTTGAATACTATACTGAAAAAAAACCCTGTATAATTGACTGCTACAGGGAGAGGATCCAGCTCATTATTTCAGTTACACATCCATCTGTTTCAGTCAGGATGGTTTATAAAGAGGTTGCAAGAGTTAGTTGAAATTGTCAAATAACACATAATTTTAAACTATAGAGGAGATTTAATATGCTCTTGCTTTTGTGAATCAGCATTTTTTTAAAGGAGAAAAAAAAAGTTTATTGTGTAATCCAGGGATTTTAAGAAGCTTATACCATCCTCCTTTTGGCCCTGGACTATCCATTATGCTGAGCCTGGATTTTATGTATTCCTTGCCCCTTTGTTTTCTGATTAATTTACTCTGTTCAGTTTAGCCTCTCATGTTATTTCTCAGAGTTAAATATTAAAACAGAACTATTAAATCATAACTAACACAACAAATATATTGAAAATATACATCACATGTTCTTTCCTTCCTCTAAAATATTACGGAAAGGAAGAATGAAAACATGTCTCTCTACAGACCCTTGTTGTATTTCATCAACATTCAATTCCTTCATGTTTTGGCTACTAAGAGATTAAGCAGATTTTGACTATGTGATTTTACACAGTCTGTTAATGTGGCTCACATGCAGAAACACCCATTTTCTATCTTCTTTTCCTTGCTCTTTGTACTAGTTGTTCTAAGCTGAGGCCCCCAGTATGCCTGTTGCTGAGGTGCAATCCACTATCCCTTGCCTCCGATCTTTCATGAAATCATAATTGGAACCTGATTTTCATGATCTGGAATTTCTTATTATCTCACTGAGAATCATTAGTAGCAATTTACTTTCTACTTTATTCTTTATCATGTATGTAACCTCTTTCAAACCTCTGGAAGCCACTGATTTCCTTAAGCTCTGGACCCCTATAAACAGCTTGTTTTTATGGTTTTTAGTCTAGATGCTAAATTCAGAATGCTGAGAGATGTATTGCTTTAAAAACTTACATTTTTCACATGGTCTAGGAAAGTACCTCAACTTCTACACAGTTCTACACAGAAATATATAAATCCACAATGTTTTAAGTTATTTGAACCTTCAGTGTTTCAGATATCTGACTGCTGCTACACTGAGAAGGAAACGTCTTTCACGGAAAATAATTTCCTCAGTTCTCAGTGTACTTCCTGTTTTCCTGTGATCAGAGGAATGTATTCAGTTGCAGTACTTCATAAGTCCAGCTTTGGGTTGTTGTGGGAAGAGGAATAGATTCATGGAGTTGCTATCAAGAAACTAATTCAGTAATTCAAGGTCTCCTTATTGATTCCAGGTACTAGCATGAGGAAAGAAGCAAAAACAATTACAAAACAAGGCAAAATTTATTCTATGTTAAATAAGGTTTCAGAGGAATTTATAGATATTGAAGTGTATATTCTGATGTAGTTCAATTGCCCACAGTTAAGGAAAAGGTGTTCAGGAAAGGGAATTGCAAAATAGAGGAAAATTGCCACAAGCCTATGAAGATCTGAGAGAACCAATACACCCTTCAGCAAAGTGACATATTAAAGTGTGGAGAGAATGAAAATGTGTGTATTTGCTCACACTAGAGTTCAGAAGAAGTTCTTCAAGCTTCAGTATATGGCTTTTCTTCTCCCATAGGCAGAATAACTGGAATAAAAGGGAAGTTGGGTAATTATTTTCAGCTGAGCTTTCAGGATTACAGGAGGAAAGTTGATAAACCCAGAAAGGTCCAGATACTCTATCTCCAATTCAAACAGAGCTATTCACTTGATAAGGTCATTCTTCATATGTGAAACCGTTAATTGTCAAGTATTCTTACAGTTCTGCTTCCACTATAACCTTTTTGTTGATGTTTGCTGTTGTTGTTTAGTTTGAATATGATACTTGTGGTAGAATTTATCCTTCAATCCAACTCATTAGAAAGGGTGCCTTAAAACAGGTTGAGAGGGTACCTCTCCTTATAAGGACTACTAAACCCATACCTCTGCACTTGGCCTTGCTATTTTTATTACAAAGAAGCCGAATTTCCCCAGACCTGCATGAGTGTACTCTTATTTGGGGATATTTTTGTGTCTTTTAGATAATGGATGAGGTGGAAATTTCCCAGTAAATATGCACTTGTGTCATCAATTATTAACAATTCACAGATGCACCAGTTTATTTCTGTCCAGAAGAATGGATCAAGATAACAATTAAGAATTTCTCTTTTTTTTAACCACAGGAGATATGGAAAGCCTAACCTACCAAATGGGTCTGTCATACCTTCATTCTTTGGCCCGCTATGAGCACATTAGCTCAATAATTAAGCATGGCATCCTTGTTATTTACACTGAGATGAAGTGTGAGGATAGAAATTCCATTGTCCTCAAAAACTAGGCCAGGAATTTTTATGATTTTTTTTTCCCCACTACATTTCACCTTTTCTGGCATCCTCATATAGGCAAGTTGAAGATAACAATCAGTCTTTTATGATACTACTCTCATAGTATTTTTTTTTTCCAGATAACAATAAAACACAGATGTCATGAATCCCAGTCTATGGTCTCACAATTGCAATCAACAAGTTACAACAGTTTAAGTTAACATTTCCTCCCCAAAGAGACATTTTCCCACTTAAAAGGTGGATATTTTTCAGCTGAGGCTGCTGTTACCTCTTCAGTTGCTCTCCTTCAATCACATGTGGTCATCAGACCAGGTCTGTTACATACCCACAAGGTCGCAAGTCTCCTCCACAGATCAGAGGAAACAGGACAACTTGCAATGTCAGATGAGCTTAGTACTTCTCATACTTTTCAAATGGGAGCAGAAACAGAAGTGCATTTGAGAGGTGCAAGGCACTAGCACTTCACTCTGGCCAGAACATTGCTTCTGATGGTCCAATTTAGATCATCTCAAAAAAGCTGCTCACTTGGCTAGGCAAGCAGCAATCTCCCTCTGAGACAGGAGGAAGATAGGAGGCTCCAAAGACGAACACAGAATAAGAGTCAGACTGCCTCTCTGTGTCCCACTGGGCTTTTACTGCCTGTCAAGAAAGCAAAATAACAGTCTACTGACCTGCCCATGCCCTCATCCACCCACCCCTTTTTTTGTTAATTATTTACATAGCTTGCTTGAATAAGCAATGTTTTAAAACAGAGCCTTTGAAATGGCTCACAGAGAACTAACGTATGTGATTCAGTGAGCCAGCGTTCTGGCCCGCCAGTCCACCTCCCCCAAATAAACAGCAAGGTTAGACCAACCATAAACTTTTTCTCAGCAGAATGGCAGGTTTCCAGATTGACAGTGTGCTGCAGCTGACTGCCTATTCTCCCAGCTGTGGTGAAGCACAGAAAATGCTCATGTCACTCCCTCTGCTTTTACATTAAACTGAAATGAGACGGGAATTTAAATAACTGCACTCAGCAGAACCAGGCTTCAGACTGAACAGCCCTGATTTTAACCATAAAAATGTCATAACTGCTACAGACTATTCTGCAGACTGGATTTGGGAGAATGTACAAAGACTAGAGGTGTTCACATAGTGAATTTTTATTATCCAATTTTACCTATTGTTATAAAGGAAAAGGAAAGACTGCTGCTTCGTTTAGAGTCTCAATAAGGTCAATGTTTCTGAGTGCAACATTTATTCCTGTATTCATTAGGTTCTGTACCGAACTAAACTATTGTGATTCATTTGAGAATGACACATCATTTATTTATTGCAAATGTTGGATGGTCGTTCTTAGAAATACAGATATTGTTATAATAGCTGGAACAGGTGCTGTCAACAAAACTGCTCAAGAAGTGTCAATCCCTGAGAATACAAGGAAGAGGGAAAAACCTTCTACAATATAGTTTTGTTTCTCATCAAATGTAATTTCAGACACTGGTAATAGAGAAGCAAAAATCAACTAGTCTGAGTAATATTTAAGGTTCTGAGAAATGCATACCTAAAGCTGAGATTGTTTCCAGGCTTTTGATTTTCAGATTGAACACAGGAAAAAATGTTGTTGCAAAGCAGTACTTCCTGTAAATATCATAATGTTGCTGAAAAGATTTCCATTGAACAAAATTGACAAATGAAGCACACTGCAGACTTTAGTTCCTATTAAGCTTAATAAAACTGGCTAAATAAATATCCAAACTCACAGGCCGCAGTATGGCAAAGTATTTAACCATACTCTTTTAGGAAAGTATTCATATTCAGGCCGTCATTTAAGTATTTGATCAACTTGAGATATACACAGTCTGGTATATCAGAATTTCCTTCAGAATTTTCCCACATTATTTTCGATGACTAAAAACATGAAAACATAACATTATCTCAGCCAGTTTTCATTGGAACACCTAAGACACTTATCTATGATAAAGACATCAGCTATCCTGGCCAAATACCTCTGTCAGGCCCTGTCAGGCTCTCCCGTGGGTTTCAAAATACAACCCACCACCAGATAACAAGCTGCCTGAATGGTAGTTGGAATACATGCTAAACACCAGTTGCATTAAGAGATTCCACCAGTTCCTCCAGGCTATTCAACATGGCATCAGAACTACTGTTGCCTTCTGTCCCTGAAGCCTTAGCTTCAGGCTTCTTGGCTGTTCATTTGACATAAGGAGGCAAAGTCAATTCAGCGTGGATATCAGCCTGCTTACTCCTCTCACACTTCTGGCTATGTAATATTTAACCAGGCAGTCCAATACATCAGCTCAGGTACAATAGAAGAAAAGTGTATTTTTCCTACTTCCCCTATTCAGAAGGAATGCTTCACCCAATTTAAAGAAAAAAAGAAAACACAGATTTCAGGCAGCTGTTAGATATGAAAAATATCAACTCATATAATCACATGATTACAACCACGTTATTCTATACGCCATAGAATTTGAGTATTCTAGGAACTTTAAATCGGGCACTCAATGTCCTGTGAAATTGACCAGTTTAGAAATAAAGATTCACGACACTCTAAAGTCCCAAATAATTCAAACACAACTTTATGTACACATATGGTTCCATAAAGTAAGTCTACTGAGTTACTGCTGCATATAGACTTATGCATATCCTGTGTTGGACTGGAACAATAATGTTGTATATGTCAACCCTACTGAAAAAGAAAAGATACCATAGGTTGTTGTTGGATTTCTTCTCTGACAGCTCCCTTAGGAGATAGTACAAATGTATTTATTATTTATATATAAGCCAGCATGTCAACACATTTTTAGATAACACTCAGTGTACTTTTTCTGTCTAGCAATGGAAAATACAGAATAAATTATATATGACATTTGTAGCTATTCTAAGAAAGTTGGTATTGCACAGCCAGCAATCTACAAATTAGATACAAAATGCTTACATGGAAGTAATATTTTTTGGTATGCTGTTCATGTTCCTAACTATTTCATGCCACTATCTATAGAAAATTCAGATGAAATCTACTCAACATAGCCTTCTGTAATCTGATAATATTTGTCCACTTTGTGCACTTTCAGATGTACGGAGGTGGTGTGCCAGATGTTAGGAAGGTTGTATTTTTCTTCAAAACCCACAGGTATAGAGCAAACATATTTTGCTATGTATACCATCTGGTACCTGTTTTTTACCAGAGAACAGAGTGTGTTTAATCATTAAATCCCATCATGCAGTACTTAAATCAAATTAATTCATACAGATATATGCATTTTTCTCCCTGTGGATTTTCCTGTCAAAATAATCTTGTTACTTTATGTGACAGCAGATGAACTCACTGGACCAAATTCTACTCTAAGACACACACACAAGCAACAGGAAGTCAATAGGTTTGTACAGGTGTAAATGTTCACAGAATAATCAGATATGAACGATAGCTACGTTGAATATCGTAAGTATCTTATATACCTAGTAGAGCTTTGTCTTTTATTTTTATCCTCATATGATTTGATTAGCAAATCAGAATTAACTTTACATTAATGTTAAGGATATGCATCAATATTCTTCACCTTATTTTTTCCTGCAATATAGATTTAACATCATTTCTTCTCTGACACTAGTCAAAATTCAAACAAATGAAACTTTTACCTAGTGCTCTGGACAGTTTCAATAAACAAAGGTTTTTCCAAAGAACAAATTATTGTTAGAAGTGTTGCTTCATAGTCTGCTCTGTCCATTCTTCCCTTCACTGGTTTCTGCCCTCTTTTATTGCAATTAATGAGAAAACAAAACAGATATTTATATAAGCAGGTTAGATTTTTGTCAAACGAGTTATAAAGAACATTCATAGAAGTTTCTTGGTAAAGAGGACGATTGCCTCCAGTCAGCTCAAGAAGTAAGATTTCCACAGGATTTTTTTCCTGGTCTGGCCTTAGATGCTCATGTCATAGAGCTGTTAATCGTTGTGAATTAGTTTGCAGCTTTCATCAAATTCTAGCTTCATAGCAGCCCATGTTTATTTTATAAACAAGACCACCTTATTTGAAAGATCTGCAATGTTCTAATACCATTCATGTTTCTTTCACAAGTAGACAGAGGTAGCTGTCAAAAAAAAAAAAAAAAAAAGGAAATCGGACAGTTTAAAGAACATGACTTGAACAGTATTAAATAGCATGTACTGGCTGAGACATCACAATAGAGGTAAGAGTAACATTGTAAACAAATAAGGGTGATTACACAGATTAAATAGAATAGTTAGGGTTAGCAAATATTACTAGAAGATATTCCATCAGGATAACTGCTATGAATTTACATACTTGTGCCACGTAGACAAGCCAGAAACATTTGCTTCACAGGTAAAAAGTGGAAATGCAGCAGCACTGATCATACAGCTGTGTTTGTATGCGATATCCACTAAACAATCAAGAAAGTGACAAAAAGTGGTAATTATTTGACACTGGCATTGCTAAGTCTCAAGCCATAGTAGCAAAGCTGGTCATTGAAATTAACCTTGCACCAAGCTACCATTCAACAATCTCTTTCAGTTAAGCAGAAGAATAAATAGGAGCAGATCAAGTACAAGGTTTCCATTTTCTAAAGGTAAATTGATAAATTAAGCAAACTGGTTAGTAGAATGACCTAGGCTGAAGAGGGTTTTTTACCAGTAGAAGAAGTCTTAAATTTCTTTTAAACAAATGTGCAAAAAGTACCTGGAATTTGCATCCCAAACAAACAGAAAAAAATAATAAGGAAAGACTCTATATTCAATTGAATGAACAGTCACTGTGAAAAATGAAAAAACTGGTTTTTCCACTTTAAAAAAAAAAGGTGATTGCAGTTTTCACAAGAAATCAGTACAAGTTCATATGTGCATCCATTTTTTGTGGAAATAAAGACAGCAAGTTCAAGATTCCAATCCACTCTTCCCTAAGATCAAAACTGTATTTGGTGGTTAGAAAAAGTAGACCTGCAAAGCTGGTAAATGGTAATCCTCTCAAATAATTTTGCAGAAGCTAGAAGGCTGCAATTAGATGCGTATCTCACTTCCCCCCCTGATATCAAGCTCTTATCAGGTGTCACAGCACTACATATGGAGAATATTTTTGGAATCCCCTGTTCTTTCACCTTCAGGATTTTTGCATAATGAGATTCGCTTCTATTCATTTGTTTTTGCTCAGGAAAGCTGATGAATTACACATTACTATCTTATAAGCATCTCTGGTTGGATTTAAAGGACTAGAGCCAATTAATGAACTGAAATTCTAAATTTTTCCTTTTGTCCTGTGTTTTAGACAGTGGTCAGACCCTCCAGACACAAACTGCCATAATTCTGACCGAGTTCTGGGTCCTAAATCATAACACCTTCAACAGCACCAAGTGGTGGCTCCATGTAGGCCATAGGAAGTTTCACTAATTTCGTCATGCAGGAAGAACATAAACAATGTTACATGCTTTTCAGGGAATTTAACATCTCCCTTCCCAATCCAAAGTTTCTGCTAACCTTCTACGTGTCGATAGCAGGACTTCCAGGTGGCTTCAGGCTTTGAACTGTGTGCAGTCCCTGACCTGAGATGAGCTGACAATCCTCTACTGTGGCTAATCCTGCACAAGAAGTGCTCCCTGTCTCTCTCCCTTGCCCTTTCACAGATGTACAGGCCTAATTCGCTCTTAGGTCTTGCTTTATTTTTCCAGGGTATCTGTAGAGTCATAAACACCTCTGTAGGCAAAAAGGATGGAGCTCAAAGTTGAAAGAACTGCCGCTATTTTGTTTTCAGTTTACTCCTTTCTCTGCAACACTTTAAGACAGAGGGTGTGGAAAGTATATGTGAAATCCATTTAATTACAAGCTCTTAACTTGAATAAACTAATTCAGAGCAACAGTTTTTAATATAAGACTTTAACGTGGTAAACAGCATTAGGGAACCTTTTGGACCAATTAGCTAAAAATCTCTCTCAAACAGCTTTCAACTGCTCAGAAACACCAAGGGTAGTATTTTGGCGATTTTGTTTTGTTACAGGAATGTCAGGTAAGAGAAGACTTTGAATTACATTTATGTGATTTAGTAATGACGTGATTTAGTAGCGTAGCTCATGTACGAGCTACAAAGGTGAACAATAATGAAACTGATAAAGCTGAGTTACTTAATGACCTAGATCTATGTGACTAAATATGTGATATGTGATCTATGCAAGATACCAACTAACAAATAGATTGTTGAATAGCTTCTTAATTATTAAGAAGAAGGGCTCACCAACTGTTAAGAGCAGAACACTAGAACTCATAGAGTGAGATACTGACTTTTTAAGTTACTTACTAGGCCTTGGGTTTTCCTGTAAGCTTTATTCTAGACTCTGCCAATGATTTTACTGATGTTGTGTAAATTTTCTTCGCCTTTTTTTTCCCCCAATCTGTTATCCATAGACTGCTACTTGTACATAAGCTATCAAAAGATAGACCATGAAAAAAGCTGTGTTTAAAAAACAAGCAACCACAGTCCCACATATTCAAGGAAGGAAATGAAGAGAATAAACCTTACAGAAGCAACTAAAAGTTGCCACAATAAAGGAACATCCATAGTTGAGCTTATTGTTATTTTAGGTTCCATTGTAATGTAACATGCAATACATTTTTCCTAAAACTTTAGTTGAGACCTCTTGGTCTATCACTGGCTTTTAATAATGGGGGGGGAAGGACTTTGCTTCACCATTTCCCTTTTTATGACAGTGTAGCTCCACCAAAATCCAAAGGTTCATGGAAAACCCACAGATCACAGAAGATACAGTCCCTAAATTGCCCGCAGTGGAATACAATGAAACCAAGTTTGTTTAAACCGAGGCCGTCGAGCCTCAGGAGGATGGCACTCAGCAAACATTAACAGCACGGTGTGAGTTCCCTGACACCACAGCCAGGCTCATAACAGCGTCTGAGCATACCTGTGCAACTGCAGCATGGAAATACTCCTCATAGTGAGCAAATGACAGCAAGGGTAGAAGGAGGAGGTGGCTTGCAGAGATGTATATATTTCCTCAGAGTACAGTCAGGTCAGTGGAGTAACTGTAGATAAGAATAACTGCTAAATTCAACACAAATGGTTGCACAATATAACCCTTAAATAAAGGCTACTGAATTTTCTCTCACTATGATAACAAGATGTTCTGCCGTGCCATGGGGCTGAGCCACTTTTCTTAACAAATGTTTCTGTCATTAGCTTTTAAAGTCACCTGAGTGAAGTCAAAATTAGCCCGTGGCTAAGCAGCTATCAAAGAACGGTCCACATAGAAGGGAAGGGCTAAGGTAGCTGTGCAAAGAAAAGGATCTTTCATAATGTTTCCTTTTGTATGGATTGAAAGGGCAGCTTAAACACAGAGGGAGTCAATACAACCTCAGATCTTCACAATATATATAAACATTTTGACGCATATATGAGTTTAATGGGGAACTAGCAAGCTGACCAAAAATGTGACCAGAATAAAAAAGACAGCTGCCATATTCATTTTGAAGCGTCATAGAGTTCATATTGACATAAAGCTGTAACAACTGCACAACAGAATGAATTTAATCTGAATTATATTTTTATGACATTGCTTAGTTGTAAAAACAGTGCCAGACTTGGTTCTCACTTGGCATGGTGAAAATGTGAGTCTGCACTGAGTCTACAAATCTCCATGGAGTTATTCCCTCTGTATGCTGGTGAAAGGTGTCCAGACCACAATGGACAACCTATACCACAAACATTTCTGCACATTCTTCTTCATTCAGCTCTTTATGTCCTCATATTTGTTCCTTCATGCTGCACTTACTGCACTGTCTTTGCAAGAGGGCAGGCAGTGAGCTGCTGTTTCACAGTAAACTCAGACCTGCCATCTGTAATCAAACAGTGAAAAATTATTCAAGTAGATGACTGCTGGGATTCTAACAGAACATTTACGAGAGGCATTTTATATGCTCTGAAATACTTTCTTCTGTGCCTGTCAACAGCCATCGAGCTGAAGAATAGGGACTGAGTTACAAGAGTAAGGGCTGAGATACAGTCTATCATTTGAACTAACTAGATTAATAAATTGAATGAAACCAGAACAAAAGCAACAAGACAGGCCTATCTATCCCTTCATGTTTTTAAGATGGTGTAAATTAGAGATGGTCAAAATTTTTCAGATTTTAAGTTTTCGTTATGTACTATCAATAACACAGTTGTCAATAAGAATAAAATCATGAGAACTACAGTATAGATAAAATGGTATTTTTTTTAATCTTTAAGATGAAAACTTTAGATGTAAATGACCCTAAATGCCCAGAAATTCTCCTGCCTTTACAGAAGCCATGACATTCTTCCTGATGATTTTTCCATAGAGCTTAACATCTCAATCCAGGAAAGCAATTTAGCACATGCTGTTGAAGGACAGAAGCTGCTTTGCTGACTGAGAATTGGATCTAAGGGTGCTGACAGGTATTGCAGAAGAACCAGCTGAGATTGTTTAAGAAGTCACTGGCCCCAGCTCTCAGTTCCTCTTCTCTGCAGGGGACTCATCAGGACTGAATTCCTTAACGAATGTGAAGCCAACTTTCACGCAAGTTACTGTGAAATGCTTGTACTTAGTTGAGGAAAGAAATGATAAGTGATTGACTATGCTTATAAAATAAGCAAAAAAAACCCTTCCATATTTGCACAGCTCAGCTGCTTCTTTACAAAGCTTACCATGTTAGTTAAAACTCCTCCTTCAGCAGTTTGAAATAAGTTGCAGGATCTCACACAGATAGAGCTGAGACAATTTTAGAAGTTCTTCTGTCATACATTTCTGCTATAAGCTCTGACAGAACAGTGAAGTTTCTAAAAGCCACATCTATATCTGATAAAAGATTTTTATGTGGTCAAAGCTCATCTGCACACCCACAAAAGAGGACAGAAAGACAATGGCAGGTGGGGGGGGCCTAAATAATACCCTGCCCAATTATGGACACACCCACCACAGGAGCCATCAGCTCATAGAGGCCCATCTCCACAAGCCCAGAGAAGTACAGGAGTACAAAAGCAAGGAGGTGAACCTAAGTTAAAGATTCAAAGGAAGGGCTACCCTGTTTAGGCCCCTCCCAGGGCTGGCCCAGGAGAGCCTCAGCACCAGAGTCTGGGAGTTAAGCCTATCGAGATGAGCTAAGCTTAGAGCACCTTTTGATGGTTTTGCTCCAACTGAATGGGGGAGGGACTGCCAGGGGATATGGGACATATTATGGGATGCAGGGGAAGTGCATTTCAAGATTTATTTTGGGATGTTTATGGGACAAACCAAAGGTGGGGAAAGGGAGGGAACTAGACGATTTGGGGAGGAATAAGTGTGGGGATAAGGGGAGACAAAGGGGCCAGTCAGGTGTAGTTTGCTAGTTGGTATGCTTGTCTGACTACGCCCTACACCTGACCAGCTCAGTCTGTCCTATCTCTTTAAACTCCTCTAACTCTTTCCTGGGTGAGGCACTCTCTACTGAGTGTGTCCATATGGGGGTCTGGGTGCCAGCAACTGGAGTCAGGCCACGGGTCGGGGGGTCTATATGCCTGAGTGGCAGTGAATGGAGAGACCTGAGTGAGTGGAACCCAGTGCCAGCCACAGGACTGGGACCAGGGCTCAGGGGCCTGGCTGCCAGCGACTGGAGCACGTGAGGGTGTGTGAGCACAAGTGAAGATCAAGCCGGACTAGCTGGGGAGTGGGTGAAGTGGCTGAGGAGCTGGGGGGGAGTGGGTGGGTGTGTGTCTCTAGAGCCGAGATCACACCAGGAGCTGGCTATCGGAGGGGCTTAGGAGTCCCAGCCTGCTGCTGGAGAGACCATGGGGTCTGGGGGTCTCTAGGGGTGAGACCTGCCAGTGTGTATGTGTTTCTAAGGACGGGACCATAGGGGGTTGGCTACTGGGGACCAGGGGAGTCCCAGCCAGCTTTGGGTGCATGTGTATGCGTGTATCTGTGTGGGTGTGGGATCTGCACCAGCAACTAGAGTGGGGCTGCAGCCTCAGGGGGCTCATATGTCCAGGTGACAGCAACTGGGGAGACTGGGATCCAGGGGTAGCTGCTGGGCAGACTGAGTGTTTGAGCCCAGCTGCTGGAGGGATTCATGTTGTGCATGTGTACATATATATTTCCACTAGTGCACTTCCATCCTGCACAGCCAGAGAGGGGAGCAGGATGATGCCCATGTGAGTGCTCTGTGTGTCTGTCTGATCTGTGTGGCCAGCCATGTATATATGTGGTGCACACATCTGTGCACTGTGTGCGTGTGCCTACTGGGAATACATGCTCAGCCTCACTACTGTTTGGACCTGGGGCATGGAGCTGCGACAGCCTCGCCTCTTTCAAGGCTGTTGGATCCAGCAAAATATATATTCACCTAACAATATGTTAAATAGTTTTTAGCCAACATTCTAACTCACTCCCCCAATTCTTTAGAAAATTTAAGTTAGTCTCTCCTGTCACTGGTTTAAAATTTTTCTTGGTAAATTCTGTTTTAAAAAACAGTTCAAGTTATTTCTAGACAGTAGAGTCAACTATATATTTCTTCTTTGGAAGACTTTTTGAACTTTAACTTTTTTCACTTGAAGATATTTATGTATTTAAGTATGTTCATCTTCAGTGTTGAACTATCCTGGAGCTCTGAGTATGCTGAGTGCCAGAAGAAGGTGTTATAAAAAGTATTATAAAAAATTTGCAAGGGGACAAATGCATATTATGACATCAGAAGTAAAGAAGGAAGATCTTTTTTATGTGTAGTGTTTTATTTTAAAATAAAAGGGAACTTTTTAGAAAATGTTGCCCTTATTTTTTTTACTCTTCACTCTAATTTGCATGTGACTTCTTTTTCAGATAAGGCTAAGGATTTCTAATTGGCACTGACACAAGTACACTCACACTTTCTTCAGTAGAATTCAACTTCAAATATGCATCGGTTCTGTAATGAGTCACCATTTCTGGATGAATGATCCAACATAAAAAGTTTTGTTGTGTATATCTCTTAGCAACTGAGAAATTACAGCCTTAATTTCATAAAATAACTCTCATATTTATTAAACACTTTTTTTGCACTATGGATTGAATGCATGAATTATCAAGAGTTGCCTTAAGCATGACATTACAGGCAGCTGTCTTGCACAAGAAAAATGCTTGACGTCTTGCTGAAGAACAATGAAGCCATCCCTGGACAAGCAAGAACTACCAACTGTCAGGGTCTTTCAGTTGTCGGGCCCATTACAGTCCCTACAAAGGCACCAGCAGGCAGGACAGAACAACAGGCACAACCACAGAGCTCACCACAGCTGCTGGGTCCAGGGAATGGCTGCATATGTGAGGTGACAGACGTCTCTGAGAAGTGAGGACAAGGGTGAAGGCAAGGACAAGCAGTAATCACAGCTTTCCTTCCCCACTTCTCCTTAGCAGCAGAAAACTGGCAGAGCCAGCTCTTCCTGTTCCCCCTCTCTCTCTCTCTCTCCCATGGTTTTGCTTATGCTGCTGAACAGACTGGAGCCAATTTTGTGTTTTTTAGTTCCTGTGAGAATATGTTACGCTGTCCTAGGATAAACTTTGGGAAAACACGGTTGCTTAAATGAGAGTTTTACCTCATGGTGGTAGTTGCATGGAGTGATGCTGGCCAAAAAAAATTGGGGGGTTTAGCTCTTTTTACCAGGTATCTTCAAGACAGGCACTCGACCAGTGGTCACTCAGGTGCTAATTACATTTAAATGCAGCAGCCTTACGGTAGCTGTCACAGCCCTATAGTATCATTCATAGTCTTCTAGTAGAGTAGCAGGGGAAGTTTCTGAGCAGAAGTCCTGTTTGACTAGGACTGACAGTCTAAACACAGTTCCATTTTTATATTTTTTGTTTTAGAAGCTCATGCATTTGCTAAGGAGACAGCGTGGTCAGGGACCTTAGCATAGCCAGACTCCTGACCATGCTATTGGCATGATTCCTTTTTTTCTCTTTTATTCAAAGCAGAAGGTCATTGAAACAAATGGGGAAGGAATTCATAGGCTTTTCAGTACTGAGAGGAATCAAATGTCCAATGCTGCATAGCTCTGTGGCACAGTGTATCACTATAAGCCCTGTAATACTGCAAAGTGTAAGCTGCTATTCCAATGGTGTGATAGTTTCAATGTATCGAATTTGACACCTTTTCAATAAAGTAGGCTAAATTTAGGTAACCATATGCTCATGCTGACAAGCTAGCTTCTCCCTGATATGTGTTTTCATGAAAAGTACAGGAGGGCCTCAAAGTTTAATTAGTTTAAAGTGAATTCAAAATATTGTACTAATTCACAGCAGAAAGGTCAAGTTGTTGAGCAAACAGCAGGGATGAATATTTTCTACTTAATACACTAAGATTCAGCTGTACAACCTCCATTAATGTTAATAGGAGTCATGCTGTCAAATTAAAAAATCATACTGGAAATATTTTATCTGTCTATGCTCTTACTGCAGTGTAATAAACACTGTACAATTAAAGTCCCTTCTCTCTTGACTGCCAACTCTTCTAAGTTGAAGAGCACGTGCGTAAAAGCAAAGTGGTCTTTTATCAACACAGATGTATTTATCATTTGTGCCTCAGTAACTTAAGAAGATGGGCCAATTTCACAATTACATTCCAATCTTTGCATCAAGGGAATTTTAAACAACCATTCCAGAAATTTAAAAATTAATGATTTTAAAAGAAAAATCTCTCAGTAGTAACTAACACTGCCTTTTTGTTAGTAAGACTGCAGGTAATATCCAATGTTATCTATTCATTTATGTGTGGTTAAACCATAAAGACTGATTTCATTTAGTATATGTTATTTAGAAGATCAATGTCGCTCTAAAATTCTCTTCTTTTTTTGATGTGTCCCACTAAGCATTGTGATTTCCTTGGTTGTTCATACACTGTGGTCTTACTGGTCTAAAAGTAAGCCAAAATCTGAGATGCACATGACATAGCTGAAGGCAGAGAAAATCTTCAGTCTCCACTTACATACAAACTACATGAATAAATGCAGGAGACATAATTTCCTAAAATGGAGTAATAATGAAAGTGATAAATAAAAACCTTCTGTTTTTTTTTTTTTAACTGAAACCCACAATTCCAATGATACATAATTGTCTGCCTCATGTAAATTTAGCAACAAAAACTGACTATATTTGCTGACACGCTTTAAGAATTACAATACCTTAAAACATGTGCAGAATGTCAGTTAATTATTATAATTAAAAAAGAAAAACATAAAAATTACACATCTCTGGAGACACAATCCAAATAATAACCAGAATATTAAATTGAAGAATACATCAAGAAAATTTGCACCACGCAGAAAAAAAAAAATAAAGAAGCTGTGAAATTAATGTGAAAAAGTTAAATCATTTTTAGAAATGTGTTTCCACCCCTTTTACAAATAGAGAAACCTCAATAGTTTCATGAGGTAGAAATATGAAGTGTTTCACTTTGGGGAAATTACTACAAATATATAGTAGATACAACAAATTATTTCCTTGCTCTTACAAATTATATTCCTACTTGCATGTGAGAAAATGGTGGTAAAGAGTTGAATGCATTATCTCTATATATATGTAAACTAAATATTGCTCAAGTACACTTGCTTGTAGGCATTTAACAATGTCAGATGTGAACTCTTCCCTCTGAGAAGCTGTACATATATAGAATTATACACATTCTTACACAAAGGACATTGCTAGAGCAGGTTTTATTTTCTTTTTTCAAAGGACAAAGTAAAGAAATTCCTATGGACATTATCTTTCTTCAAAACACCTGAATCTCTAGTACATCACATGTAGTGCAAATGTGAAAGCCCCTTTAAATTTAAGTTGTTCTGACCACGCCGTGACTCCATTCATAACGCACGTTCGTCACAAGCCACCCTTTAATGTGAAGCTTGAAGTCTGATCGCTCCATCTAAGTCTGCTAGATATCCATGACAAGTACTGTGTTTTCTGATGGGCAAATTTTCTGATGGCAAAATGGTTTGCATTGCAGACTAGTAGTGAAGAAAGTGATGCATTTCAAAAAACCTCCAGGTATGTTAAATTCACTAAAGCTAAGGGTGAAGCTAGGGACATTAGTATTCATGATGGCTGTGGACAGTGTAATGTACCATTTAGATTCTTCAAAGAAAAGCTGGAAAATATTTGTAAATAATTTCTAGAATTGTTTTGCTTACATAAGAGATAATGCAAGGAATCTTGTATATTTGCTCATGAATGTGTTCTGAACATGCTTTTATCCCTAAACTGCATAATAAGTAGAGAAAAGCAAGTCCACAGCCCACCTGTTTTCCCTTAATACTTACAAATCCTTACTTTTTTCCCAATTATGCTGTTATATATGCTTCCTTAATCTTACCTCCTCACAACCTGTAATTCTAATATGTTATAAAATCCCTGCTCAATGTTAATTTTTAAAAGAAACTTATAGATTTGACCAATAAAGCTTGTCTTTGAAAAGGAAACCATCACTTCTAGAGGCAATGCTGCTTTACTGGTGCAAATAATTATTTACTTTATCGCTCCTCCAAAAAAATATTTTGTTAACAGATTTAAAATATAGGATTAACTATTAATAACACTTTTTAAAAAATAGAGACTGAGTCAATTTCAACCAGCAATCTTTTGACATTTCTCTGGGAAAAAAAATGAAAATATTGATCATGATTGCATCAGAAGCTTAATAAAATATTTCAAAAATGAAAGTTACATTTAAATATGTACCATGAAATATATTTATAGAGAAATCATGTGTAGCAAATGTTGTTTTCAGTTAAAGAAACTAAAAGTCCAGAATTGCTTAATCACTTTAGGATGTATTAATTATTCTTCAGGTACTGGTAACCTTTCTCTGTCCTTTCCAGCCACACCACATACCCAAAAAGAGGTAGATTAGTAGAAAATTACCTTACTTTCACATTCTGTTGAATATAGGAGAGATTCTCACTTTGAGGGGACATCAGACAGTCATTGTACATGTGTGTTTCCACAAGCTAGAGATCTGATTCATCCTGTATTTCAGTCACCACTAGAAAAAAGCTGATAGATTTTAATGCAATGAAGGCAAGCCTCTTTTTAGCTATAACTTAGCTACATAGCTGCTCAGTTAACCTTGCTAAAGCAATTAGTATAGCCCAGAGCCCCATAATTTCACAGGAAAAGGGTGATTGCTGGGGTTCTTTGCATGTTAGATATCCGGTCAGGTCATTGCACGTAGTTGTAAGAATACATGCCTGGGCATTACTTGCACAGTTTTTCACTGTCTTTGGATATGTGATTTCTTCTGTATCCATCTCTGAAATTCAATCTGTAACACAGTAATATAATTTAGGTAAAATTCTCTTAACAATCTTGCATATATTTAGCTGTTTATACATACACATGTATATGTATGGTTTATTATTAATGCAGTGCTATGGAATTCTCCATATCTGCACTTATTTCATGGGCTGCTGACTCCTGATTGACTTCTTTAGTACATTTTAATAGACATACTATGAAGCACTTCCTAGTGCAATTTTTCTTCACAGAGATATTATCAGAGTTTCACTGGGAGGACGGTGGAGTTCAGAATCTGGTGTTAGTAGCTGATACTAAGCTAGTATGTTTTCTGAAAGCTTACAATAAAATAGAATTTCTGGGAGAAGTATCCCAAAAAGCCCAGGGATGGGTGTGCAATACAGAAATGGTGTAATCTCTCCTGTTAATCTCATTAAATAATGGAACTGAGTTTTCCCCCAGCTGGAAATTGACTTGGTTCCACAGAAAACAGTCTCATCATTGAATTCATGAAGAACAAGACCGGACTCTAAATGAGGAAAACGTATGCCTGTTTTCTCCTCATATGTCTCAATTCTTTTATTCCCATTTCTACACTTGTACACCGAACAAAAGCCTCTAACCTGTTTCACTGACGGAGTAAGGTGGAACATTTATATTCAAACAAAATAAAGCCAGAAGGATGCAGGGACAATGTCCACCTGGTCCATCCTCTTGCCCTACAAGAAATGTGTTCTTTTAGATGTGGATAAAAAGAATTCTTCCTCACATTTAACCTTAACATTTCATGTATAACTTTTCCTATGGTTCTACATAGCAACAGCCATGTCCTACCCTATTAGATACAATGCAGGACAGCACTGAGCCCGCTTTGGAGTTTCTGAATGTTTCTGACTTCTCTAGCATAAAACAAACTAAAATCCATCTTACCACTTCCATGATTCATTCATCGTAGTTGATCTCTTTGTTCTTCAGATTTTCCTTAAGAAAGATGAAAACCCTTACATTTCTTCAAAGTCAGTGGTCTCTAAAACTGAACTATTTATGGGAACAGTCAATTCAGCTTCCCCATGTAAAAATGTAGCTAGTTTTCATTATTAAAAAAAATTCCTAATTTTTAAAAATTTTTTTTATAGAATCTCATTGCAACTTTTATATACACCTGCTTCAAAACCCCTATGTAAATAGTTTTTGAAATTCACACAGGTTCGAGAAGCACAAGATCAAACCTATGTAAAAATGAAATCATTATTTTAACTAAATTTTAGAATTCCACAGAACCGATAGTGTATTAAATTCTATTGCAGTTTTCCATAAGAGCTTAGTGAACATAATTTTTATGTTTGCACAAACGATGACATACAATATTGTCCACCAGTACAAAACAGGGTATACAATGAATAAAACAAACATGAACTCAATTTTCATGTTTAATGTCTGATTCTTCCGTAGATGTCAATGGCAAGACTAATTCATTTCATCAAGGCAGGAGCAAGACCTAAGTGGCCAGTAATGTGCCCTTCAGCTTCATGTTCAATCAGTTCTGTTCACTTAACACACTTTTCCATTACCGTGACAATTTTAAAGCATTTATTCTGTAAATGAATAGTCAGCTTTCATGCAAACAGTCCATTAGCACTAATCATATGACTCTCACGTGATACATTGACAAAAAAAGTGTTTGCGATATTTCTCTTGTCCATGACAAATAAGTAGTTGGTAAGAAATGAAAAATAACAATTGAAAAGGAAGGCTATAACAATTGATCTCTTGACACTGTTTCATTTCTCTTCTGAAATACGAAAAGCCATATTCTATTTAGTGTAAATATGAAGGATGGCATTTCTGTTGATCAAAATATGAGTCTTTGCCTATGTTATCACTGATCCTGTTGCATAAATTAACATTTGCATTTCCTTATATATTTCTCTTAGGAAAATTCTGAAGAATCCCAACTTACTAGAGTACAAAATGTGCAACTGCATAAAATAATTGAATGAACTGAGTCACTGGCATTGACTATTTTAAACAGATCCTTTCTTGGTCTTATCTAAAGAATTCTAAGGTATTAAAACCTTACAGCTATCAAGACACGCACCTTCACTAGAGTTTGACTAAACACTGCTATGCAGCCACTGGAAATAACTTGCATTAAGGTTTCTGCCTAACAGGAAATTATGCTGAACCTGAACCAAAGCCCAGTGGATTCAGTATCAGTTTTTTCCATCAACTTTAATTGGCACTGGATCAAGCCCTTTGCACACAATTTCCCATTTCTTCAACATTAAAACAATGCTTATGACTGTCAAACAACATTTTTCCCTTCAGTATCTATTCAAAAGGAGATTTTGCAAACCATCCCAGGACTCTGCAAAATGAAAATCAGACTTGGATTTGTGTGTCAAATAATAATCTTCAGAAGCTTGTTATATTGCAGATGGAGATTTTAGCTGCCATGTTGTCCTTCTAAAAATAACATGCAGTTTTCCAGTGAGCATGCAGTCAACTAGCTCTATCAGTGTGCATTTATATGGCAAAGAATCATTTGAGAAATCCATCTTTGTAGGTTTCTAGAATCAAATTGGGAAAACTGTTCATTTTATACATAAGGAAAATATTTTAAAAATCTTTAAAAACATGGCACATCTCAAAGTCTTTTTATGTTTCACAGTGGAAGAAAAAAAGACCACAGATGAAAGTGATAATGAATACACTGTCTAAGAATTAATTCACATTTTTTTAAGTGACAATGCTGGCAAACCACAAGAATGAAACGTTAAGGTATTTACTGTAAGCCAAGAGGAAAAGATTTATATGCATTATCTCCAAGCCAAAGTACAATAAAATCCATTTTTAGGCTTGAAATAAAATACAATCAAAAGGCCCTCTGTGACCCTGAGCCCCTGTCTCCTTCTTACGTTATAAACTATCCCAAAATTTTCCAGCACCATTTTGGCCCTTTTCTTTAAAGGACAGATAATGTTTAGTTAGGAATGCACTTGTATCTTTTTTTAGTCCTGATCCAACTCCTACTGTTGCCAGTGGAATATTTTCTGTTGAATTCAGAGGGAATTAAATAAGGTCCTTAAGAAAAACTCAGTATCCTATATTAAAATGGTTGCTGTTAACAGAGATTTATTTGTGACTGCCCCAGTGGCTTACCAGTAAGTTGATGGGACATGAACTGTGTATTTCTTGAACCAGCTCTAAGGCAGAAAAGCTGAGGTTAGTATTTGGATTCCCTGATGAAAAGCTGCAATTGTTTCATTTAAAGGTAAATGTGCTCTGGCTGTTCCCAGACTGACCTTGGCAGCCAACTGTGTTGCCCTTAGTGTCAGCAGAAAGGCGGCTGCTAGTGTCAGTGGGCTTTGGATCAGACTTTAAAGACAGAGAAAGCTTGCTTAAGGAAGAAAACAGACATAACAAATAGTCCTGATTTCCCAGGTTTTGTCACTTAGAGTTTAGAATATCAACAAGACACTTTAAACCTTGAAAAATAATTGCTGTAGGTCACGTATTTTGACCCTGTATGTTTCTACAATTGTATACAATAATAAAGAAGAACAAATCTCTCTGGCTTACAAAAAAAGGCAAGTACTTTATTTATCAATAGAGATTTTAGCTGCTTTTTACACCATTGCAATGACTAGACAAATAGCATAAAATAAACAAAGGAGAGTATAAAATCACTTTATTCCAGCTGGTATCCCAAGACAACCTTTTGACTAAGTACAGAGTTAGATGTTTCAAGTATGGCACTTATATAAATAAGAGCAGAGAGAAGGTGATATATTCACAGTTCAAAGCAATGAACTCTGTTCCTTTGGTATGTGTGTCATCATAGGTAATTGTAGGTAAATACATAACTTGGCTGGCATGAACCAACTCCATCTTATTCATGCACATATTAGGGAATGAACTGAAATGTACTGATTTATTTTGCAGATCACAACTAATATAAGATGATTAAGGTCTCTGGTGTGTGTGTGTGTGTGTGTGTGTGGACAGGTAAACAAAAAAATGGCAAAATTATGTTCAGCATTTATTGTTCAGCATACCTAATTGATGCACAGACTATCATAGAAAATAGCTAGTAATACACACCAGGAATAAACTCTGTGATTCAGCCAAGCAAAATAATGTAAGACATCTGTGAGATAGGTGAAAGCAGATATCCTCATTGAGTTGTGGTCAGGTTCCTTACAGTGCAATTACCCTCCTTTTAAAACATGCTTACATCTGCACATTGCAACAGTTTCCCCCACCCCATCCCACCCCATATAGAGTATCCTTGCAGATTTTTAATATGAACATTCTACACGTTTACAACAATTAGTCAGACAGTCCAAACTGTAAACTTATTCTAATGATGACCAAAAAGCCGCTCCACCGACAGGTGACACCCAATCATTAGAAAGAAAAGTACGAATAATAGTAGCGGTGCTGTAAGGCTAGATCAAGCATGGTTTTATAGCTGTTTTTTCAGTCTTTTACATAGCACTGCTTTTTGCAGCTAGTTCAGTAAGTGCAGATCCAATACCTTAATGGCTGTCTTGGTGGTTTGATAAAATGCTTGCCTAAGCAATGTACCTTTCTCTAATGGTGTCTGGGTCTGCTCCACCTGGCACAGCGTTTCAGTTCTGTCACAGCCTCACACATAAGCTGAGTCACTTGACTGAGTCCTGCCAAAGTTAGGCATGCTCATCCTTGGCAGGTCCTTATTTCTGATTTCGTATATGGATTTCCTTTTTGCCTGTACTCCTCTCACTGCCATTTTGATCTTTCTCCAGCCCAAGTGGTTCAGTTCTGCCAAATTGAGCACCACACAAATCCCACTGACAGCAAACATGAATACCAAGAATACAGTCTTCTCAGTGGGTCTAGAGACATAGCACTCTACTTCTTTAATGCAAGGGTATCTGTCACATTCGTACATGGAAGGGACATTGAATCCATACAGAAAATACTGTCCCACCAAGAATCCAATCTCTAGGGCATTTCGAAAGACCACTTGGATGATATAAAATCGAGAAATGCCTTCTTGCCTCCTCATCTTTGACTTTGTAGTTCTGATAGCAGGATTGGGGATTTCCTTCACTTCTAAGCAGTCAGGTTCTGCCTCTTTGGTGGAGTTCTCGGTGTTCTGCAGCACCCCATTGACAATCGTGTTCTTGATTTTCTTACTGTCCTCACGCTTCATTGAATCCTGGTCCCTCTCCAAGGTGAGGAAGACAGTGGAGTACCTCCGTTCCCTCTGCTTAGCAGACTGGTGAACGGAGTACGTTATGAAGCAAAGGCTGGGAGTGCACACCATGATGATCTGGAACACCCAGTACCTTATATGAGAAATAGGGAAAGCCTGGTCGTAACAAGCCTGGTTGCAGCCTGGCTGCAGCGTGTTACAGACAAACATAGTTTGCTCGTCATCGTACACCGTCTCCCCTACAATGGCCACAATGAGTATCCTGAAGATCACCACCACGGTCAGCAGGATCCTGGAACAGAGA
>NW_008825300.1:142760-154915 GCF_000699105.1 Pygoscelis adeliae | reverse complement strand
CCGGCCCGGCCCGCCCCGGGAGAGCAGCCCCGCCAGGGAACGGGCGCTGCCCCCTCGGCCGCTGGTTTGAAAAGCTGCTCCAGGGCGTGCCTGTGACAGCGTGGCCCCTCCAGCCGCGAACGCCTGGCTGCCGGGGGGAGTCCCAGGGGTTGCTAGGCTTTGCTTCTCTCCCAGAGATCGACTGCGATTGCTGCCACCCACAAAACAGTGGTGTCATACAGCAATAACCTTACCTGCTAGAACTGCTTACCCTTGGAAGATACTGGACATAAAATTGCATCTTTATTCCCGCCTGATTACAGATGTAAGAATCACTAAGGAGAAATGAAACCTATATATAGCCATTTCAGAGAATTCTGAGACTGAGATTGGATTTTTGCTAGGAAAGACACCAAACCTTCACACAAAGCATCTCTAAACAGCACAAGAATAAACTATCTTGAATAAACCCATGCATTATAATCAGTCCACATATTTTATTCCCATAAACTACTATACTGTGTTTAAAATATTTTTTGTTTTACAGATACCCTTAGAGACTGTACCTGAGACACCACCAAACAATTCCACACAAAACATTGGCATCAATTGGAATTGACTGTTCTCTGGTGGAGAAGCATAAAATGTATTCTGTATATTTCCATAAAGATCAAGTATAGCTTCATACCTGCTGTTCTTTTTGCTCAACTGATCTCATCAAAAAGCAACAGAAGAAAAATTCTAGTCAGTCTGATCATAATGCTTCTACTGCCAAACTCAGTAAAATCAGTCCCTTTCAAAAGCAGAACTGGTCAGGCCAGTAAAGAGTGTAGTCCTTTGTTTTCTTTGCAGCTCGCTCATGAACCTATTCCATGTTGTATTAATGATGTTAAGTGTTTTCTGAATAGATGGGACCATGCTTTATCTGTGCAGAGGACATCTGTGTGTTTTAGACACCACAAGGTTTGTTGTCTTTTCATTTGGAGTGTGCAGATGGTCTCTGATTCACATGATATTGGGTCAGTTGCCTGACTGGATCCCCAAATCTTTGAATTAGGAAATTATTGAATAAGAGAAGATCAACGAATACCTCTGTTTGCACAGAAATTGGTAGATTTTTCTTCTCTTCCAATCAAGAGTCTGTGAAGAAACATTCAATAATCTGGTTTGTTTCCTTCCCACACTGTTGGGAATTACTGGAAAGACTGAATTATCACTGTTTTTCCTTAAAATCTGACTTCATTCTTCTTGAAAGCTGTGCTCACAATTCCTGCATTTGTTTTTTGCGTGTAGTTTGTAAAACCTGCCACTGTGGCAATGCAATAACTAAAAAGAAGAGGTTGTTTCTTTTGTTTCAAGAGGACTGTAGTATCTACCCAACTACCCTGACAACTGAGTGTCTCACATGGACCCCAAAGTATCTGTTTGGAGATGGATCTGAAAATGAGAGACATCAAAGCAGTAAAGGAAGCAGCAATGCATGTATAGAAGGAGGGAGGGTAAGGAATATGCTAAGAAGCTAATGATGATAATCCTATTTAGCAAACCAAACAAAGGGGGAAAGCCCATGGTTGAAATTACTGAAGAGAGGAGAGACGATTTTGGTTCATAGACAAATATAAGAATTTCTGCAATGGAAAGCTGTTCTCTAACACTGGGATAGAAAAAAAACACTTACCTGAGCTTTTAGGACCAGTAAATAAAAAGAAATTAAACTCTGATCATATCAAACACTAGCCTATCAATGAACAGTTAGTCAGTGTTTGCTGTGTGTTGATGATGAGTTCCACTTACTACTGAGAGCCCAGCTGTGGAGACATGGAGGGGAAATATCATAAATATATGCTACAAACATGTAAGCACTGTTATGAAATTGCTTTTGATTTAAATATAGTTTAAAGTTAAACACTTTCAGGCCTGCTCTTACAGGAGTTGCATCTCATCCCAAAATAGCTGACCTCTCCTTTTTTAACAGTAACCTCATACGCCCTCCTCTCCCCCCCCCCGGCAACCATATTCACATGCAGGATACTTGGCCTTAGACTTGAGAAAGTTTACTGAGCTTCAGACCTTAGTGAGTTTGGGAAAAACATAATTTCAGAGTAAGAGTCTCTTTCATGATGCTAACATACGTTTTAAGTGACTGGAAAACTCAAAGGAGTTTGATATATCTCAAACTTACAGGTACAATTTCTAGAACTATGAATTGCTGTCCTTAATTTGAGCCCTGACTTATTGTCAAAATAGAAGTAATAAGAATCAGTGTGATGTTCTTAGTGAAACAGTGAAAGGTGTATGAAGAATGTAATTATTTGCATTTCCATTATTCATTACATGTATAACAGCAACCTGTGGACTTATCTGACAAATTGTCTAAATCACAAAGTGCTCAGACTATGTATAGTCATGATTGTAAGAGAGAGTTGTAGACATAAGGAGGTTTTCAGCTTCTGAAGGTTCATCTTGGGTTTTACACCATTCCCCTGAATGCTTCAGCCTGTGATAAAGCCAGGATTTGCAGAGTAGGAGGCCGCCAAGAATGCTGTGGATGTATATTGTACAGAGTATGGTATCCACATTAGAAAACCATGCCTACATTTCATTCACAAGCATTCAGGATTATCAAAGCTTTATGTCTCCCAGCTTACAAAGAACCATTTCCTAATGAAGTAGAAATACCAGTTTGCAGCACGGCCAGGCCTGTCCTGTTCAATATTTTTTGTCAGTTGCATACAAAGGAAACAAAATCAGCTTCCCACTCCACACATAGGCTTTCAGGTGGGAGGGTGTATTTTTGTTTGTTTGCTTTGCATTCGAAGAGGTTGAGTATTCCTCTACAGACAAAATTCAGTATAAACTCTGTTGTTCCTAATAGGAGCTCAAACAAGCTTTGCAAAAAGAAAACTTCAGAGTCTGCGTGTGTTCAAAGATGCCACTGCCAGTATTAATTCATGATAAAATAATATCGACTGAGTTGATCTTGGATTAAGTCTGAAGAATGAGACCGTATGTGTCCTCAGTTTAATGCCAAACTGAGGTTAATCTGTCTCTAAGAATCTGTAGGCCAGATTCTCTCTGAGAAATCCAGCCCTTTTGCCTTGATCTGGTTTTGTAAAGGGTCCAGCGAGCAGTCAAATCTCGCAGGCTGCACAGTCCTCAAGTACGGCGCGGATCACACTGGGAGCAGAGCTGACACATTTGGCTCTCCTGTCAGATCCCCTGCAGCCTGGACGTGGATGGCATGACTGGATGGCATGATGAAGAAGCCACATGGCTAGTGCCATACCCGCTGTCAGACAGTGTGCTAAACCACGGTATTCCCCTGCTTCATTATTTTCTATGCTGAGGTGAACTAATGTAACAAAGAAACCAGATCTTACACAAGCCTTCCCCACATACTACCTCCTTTTAAAGGTATATATTCATCCCAAATTTATTCCAAAGATTTTATTTTAAAATAAATCTACATATTTTTAGTACTATAACAGCAAACTTCCTTGACTTTTTTTTTTTTTTTTTTGCATTTGTTCTCAGTGGATCCATAATTGCAGCAAATAAATAAATGTCATATTTAGATTCCAAAACTGCATGACAAATAACTGTATTTCATTATTATATTGCAAACCACTGTTTCCACCTATTGTAGCAAACTGGGAGCAAAGAAAGAGTTTTTAGTTAAAAATTGTAAGCTATTACTAAAGAAAATAATAGGTTTTTCTTTTAGAAGTTTTTGTGCCCCATATCTGCTTTGTGACTGCATTTTCTAGCTCACAAAAGAGATATTTTTCAGTGTTACTTTCATAAAGCAGTAGAACTTTCTTTGGAAGACTAACATGATGAGTGCTTCCTTTCTGACAGTATTTGATGTAGTCCATGAAATCTGTCATTAGCTACTAAACTGAAAATGCCTTTTTAAGACCTCTCATAGCCATCTGCTATACTCTGTTTTCATTTGGTGCCATGTGTGTATTAATGAAATGATTACATCAGATTATATCTTTTATTCATAAAATCATCTAGGTCATCTGCTTCCACCTACACTTTCTCGCTCATTAAAATGAACATTTGTGCGTACGGTCTCCCCCCACTGTATGAGTACAATCCCAGCTGCAGTCAGCTGCTGTGTGCATCTGAATAAGAAATCCCTCTCTGTGTTTTTTTCTTAAATTAAATTTCTTCAAAAGACAACTCTAGTGTTTCACACCACAGGAAGTGCATTTTTCCTACAGTTTTAAAAGTAAAGACTTCCCAAAAGGTACGAGATCTGGGCGTACTAATGACCTCAGCCTTTCACAAGAGAAAGCAAAGTTTCAAGAATGCTGTCATTTTGCTGCCAAGAAATAGGTAGCACACTCTTCACATCTAGTCAACAGTGTTTGTGTCAAAACTGTCACTAGCAGGGCAAGCACTTGTGTTCCCTCTTGTGAGGATGGAATATAGCCTGCATTTATACATTTCATGCTTGAGAATAGGAAGGTGTTGAGTGCACAGCATTCAGGTCTTTCTGTAACGCATAAACAGACAAAATACTCAGTTATCCTAATAATCATATTAAGAGTCTATTATGCATCAGGGGTTCATATCTACAACTGAAGATTACTATAAAGGGAAAGTTCATAGGCAAATCAATGAATGTTATCAGTAAAGAGGGGGCAAATCTATGAATATTCACAAGCTTTTTAAGTGAAGGCTCATAAGTCATGTTGAATTTCCATAACTATTCTTGCCAGGGGGATTAGTATAAGAAATATTCATGAGGGGGCAGGTATTAAGTAAATATTCCACAATGTTTTGAACTAGGAGAATTTAAAATATCTAAATGTAACTGCTTTAACTAGAAAACAAATTTTAAGTATCGTACTTTTCTAGTTACAGAATATTTTATTCCCTGACAGACAAAATCACTCAAGTTTCATGGGGTTCTTGTCAGCTGTCCACAAGGACCTTCTCATGCACAAATTAACAGCTCAAATCAATTTCCTTGGAATTAATTTGGACAATATACTGAATCACAATTGCATATACTTCTGGCATATGTGCAGCTCCCAGTGCAGCAGGGTCTGCACTTCTTGCAAACTCCTGAGAGTAAACTCCGATTTATTTGCAGACAGGCTGCAGCTAGAAGAAGGAAAACTTCGTCGAATCAAATCCTTATGAACTGACAAGCTCTGGAAAGACATACAAAAGTGGTAATATATTCCAGGGGCCAAATCATCTGCTGCCACTCTCTTGATCTTCCCTTCTGTCTTTCACCACTCTCAAAAGACCACTCACATTCTACTAAAACATCTAGTCCATGCAGCTTCATGGACTATGGTGGCTTACGTGTAAATTTGTGAGCAAATCTTATGTGGATTCCCATTATACTCTACTTTAAGGTTCCATACTCACTAAAGAAAGAGCCTTTCAAAAATACCTTGGACAAGGAAGACTATGAAGGATTCCATATAATCAGATATAGTACCTACAATACGCATTGTAGAGATGCAAAGAAATATGCACATACTAAGATAATAATAAACTCAATATGGGAATGAAAATCATCTTTCATTGGCTAAAAATTGATTTTTTTTCCCCTGGAGTCTATTCTTTCAAAGATACATATTCCAAAAGATATGCAGCCCTATATAACTGATTAGTGTATTATGGTAAAATACCAGACAATTATGCAGCCACTATGCCAGAACCAATACAGAATATTGGTGGGACTCAGTTTGACAAACCTTATTTTCCTCTTACAAAAGGAGTTATAAATTGTAATCAGAAGAAACAATTACATTTAATGATAATAATATATTTTTAGAAAATATAAAATAAATTTATTTTTAATTTATATCATAACATCTCCATCCCATGGTAGTCAATTTTTATGGTACTAATGGCAATTCCCACTGACTTTAGTGGAGTCAGCATTTAAAAATTCTTAAGACCTTAGTTACACCAGAACATTTTTAAATCTCTAATGGCAGAATACTAATGATAAGAAAGTTAGTGAGTGCTTCAGAATATCCAGAACAGCAAAAAAAAAGAACAAATAATCAGAGGAGAGTCCTCTGTATTGGAACTCTAAGCAACATTTTGATGCTTCTTCTATTCCACAGGAAAAAAAAATATTTATGAGAAATCATGCTTCAGTATTTCAGTATGAGTGCATTACATCAAGCATTTTTTTCAGACCTACGGCTTTGCTTTGCCTTGTCTACATTTGTCTTCATCCAAATGCTGAATCCCTATACTCCCAGCTCCTTTCAGTTCAGTGACGTGATTTACGGCAGAGTTGCTTTCCTTTGTTTTGATTGTTACACCACCATATGTCTTCAGAATTCCTGGTGCCCCTCACTTTCATCCTCTCCCTCCCCATCTCACCAGTCTCAGAAGGGAATTCACGTTACATTAAAGCATCCCTTCAGAGGCCAGGCTGAAACAATCCCTTGAAATAACTAGGGCAGTCAAATGATGGATTTGAAAGTAAACTATGTCAGTGAATGGCAGTGAAAAGCAGGAGCTCAGTGAGAAATGCAGAGGGTTTTTTATCTTTCTGCTGTTCAAAGATTCTACAGTTACAATAAAAATGGGTGAAATATATTTGATATGAAATCCGTTACAGATATATAAGATATAAATGCATACACACACATACACGTGTGCAAATGCATGTATCTATGTATGTGTTTTATAATTAGTGTCTATTTGCATGACAGACTGCAGAAAGAAATATAAAATAATATTTAATAGAGAATTCCATAGGCACTCCCATTCTCTAGGAATTCTATTCTATAAGATTATTGAGGTGATTTAAATGGCTTGTGTGGGGAGAATATATTTAAATTCCACGTGATTTTAGACTTTGTCTCAGGTAAGACCCTAGGTAAAAGCTATTGAGTTATCTTTCCAGCGACTTTAGTACATATGGATCAAGAATATACAGTAATATGTTTGAGATAAGAACCTGACATATTTTGGAGAGTTCATGGAATATGAAAAAAAAAAAAATCTTGAAGTGAATTTAAGTTTTATAAACATTCAAGAGTGTCAATTTTTTAGTCTATAATCTTTAGTCTAGTCCATAGATCTGCACACTTTCATTGGAAAATACTGATTCATAGACCCAGAATAGTTTCCCAGACCCATCTCAATCATGCACATCTGCAGTTTCACGGGTGGTGATTTAAACCAGCATTTTTGTGAGTTCCACAACTGTTGCTAACAAACAACATCTGCTCAGTGCTGCGGAGCATGCCTTGTTTTCAGAACACCATTTGTTAATCTTTACTAAACAAAAAGTTTTCCAGGATGAGCATTTCACTAAATTTTTATAAAGTTTCTGTTCCAAAATGGAGTAAAATCAAATTTGGAATATCAAAATTTTCTATGAATCAAAAGCCCTGAGTTTTATAAAGTTGTGATTACAGTACTCAATTTCTTTTACCCCACAGAAAATTGAAGTGGTTATCTATAGATTTGGAAAAAATTTCATGTTGTGAAATACTCAATTTATAACTATATTTTCCAGAATCTATCAGAGGTGATGTATTTTTTACTATGCTGCAGGAAAGAATTTGTGACACAGCAAAAGAAAAAGATAAATTCAATCATTCATAAAACATTGTAGAACACCTACAATTGTGCATTATTTATTTCTGTGCTCTTAAGAAAAAGACAAATCAGCATTATGTGTAATGTTGCTATGGTACTGGAAGTTACAGTTTATTTTTCTAGATAACAGTGAAACCCACGTAATTTCTCACATAGGTCAGAGTTGCTCAAGGGCTGCATTGATTTGCACACATCCTATGCAAATCTGTCCTCATTTTAACCAGATATTTATTTTGCATTTTAGATTTAGAAACTCTGCTTTGTAGCTGTTTGCAACCTCTTTCACACTTTCCTGTAAGAAAGTGGGAACTGTTTTCCTGTGAGAAACATAACCAAACTATCAGTGATTTACAGGAGAAAAAAAAATTCATGGTACCTTGCTCCATGATTTCCTTATTCTAAAGCTATATCTGTCCTACTGAGTGGGAAACAGCATGGAAAGATGCACCTTCCTTTACCGTATCCACATCTTCTTTACGACATTCCCAGGAGGTTTGGGGGCCTGGCGTGGGCATGGTGGTTCACACTAACAACAGCGCCAAGCAGCTGTTTGAGTCGTCCCTGGGTACCTTTCCCGCTAGTGCTTGCCCAGCTCTACACCTAGCTGAGGATCAAAGGGAAACCGAAAGGCTCCATTACCCACCTCTTGCCAGGCTGAACACCTAATACAGACCCTGAACCATAGAATTTGCCATTTAAAATGTTCGTCAGTTGAACTTCAAAGGCTACATCAGAGTGAGAACAGTGTCATATATTTACACTTACATGCAAGTGGGTAAATATTTTATGTGTACAATTTTATCAACTATTACTTTGCATCAATTCGTAAGACTTACTGCAAATACTACATCAGGTTTTATCTACATTTTCTGTTTTTCACATTTTGAAGGACACATTTGTATATGTCTGTACCTGCTGGGCACACAATAAACAAAATACAGAATTTTATTTTCTTCAGTCACACCTCCAGAACATCTCCAGTCTGCACACAACTTCCTCAGAGCAGACTCGCTCAGGCTGTGTGCAAACTGAGGAGGAGGTCACACCTCCTGACACAGGACCTGAGAGAGTAAGCCTCCCTTTCCCCATCCGAATTTACTGTCATTTTCCTTCTTCAGCACAAAGCTGCAATGAAACACAGGCTTTCTTGTGGAAACGTCTAAGAACGAGTCTATGGAGAACTTGTCTCATCCCAGAGGCTTTACTCTGCCTAAAAAGAAAAGACAGGTTACAGTGAATCAACAAAACAGAAGAACCAGGGCTCCTAAGTTTTAGGTTTAATGAAGATTTTCACATGGTTAAAGTAGATGAAAATTGCACACACACACAGAGCATTTTCAGACAGGAATTTCAAGGCCTCACGTTGAGACGCAGCTATCCAGTGTTTTCTTAAAACCAGACCTCTTCTGATGTTGCCAAACAGAAATCAGTAGATTTCCAGCCTGATTTCACCATATAAGTATATCCGTCCTACAGTTTCCGTGGACAAAGAACAGGCAAGTGATTTGAAATATTTGCTGATAAGCACTTACAGACTTGATCTGTTTAAAAAATATGTCAATAAATAATATGTCAAAGAGACATGGATAAATTATTGATCTGATTGGTTTCATTAGTGTTGTTTGATAGATTTTGTTATTTTCATATATTTCCTCGGAGTGAAGGATTTGCTTTGGGGCAGAAATTGTATTATAAAGAGAAAAGGCTTACAGGAAAGCTAGTGCAGTGTGGGAGAGAAAAGAAATGACAGCCAAGTCCCCGCAGGGCTTTAATAAATATTTTTGAAGCGTATTTAGTTTAATTACACCAGCTAGTTATCAAAGTCCAGTGTCATGCTACCTGAAATGTCAGTGCAAACTGTTCCTTGGGCTTGAAGGTGGTACATACAGCAAAAATGAAGGTGTGAAATCCAAATATGACTGCCACAAAGACAAACAAGGCATGAGAAAAAATATGAGCTCAAAGATAGATCAATTAATCCAAACACCAACTAGACAGGTAGATGAGTCGTACATACTATGCGGGCAGAGTTCCTGTCAAATGGAAAATACACTTAATACAGCCTATTTCACTGTGCAAGACAATGAAGCCAACAGGCTAAATTAAATTGGGTGGCAAGCCTCTTACCTGTGCCATGATGATAGAAACATCCTCAGGCAGAGAACAGGGACTGAGTTTCCCCTTTTATAAGGTCCCTCCTCTTGTGATTAGTCCTTCCCAATAATATGTCGTTTTCTTCAGTTTTTAAGTTGACTTTGGAAAAAGAAGGTACAGTGTAAAGCAAGATATTGTTTTTGACATGATAAATAAAAACTATCCTTTCTTTTCACTGGGAGGGTTGGTCAGAGGAATATATCAAATGAATATATCAAAAGTATTACATAAAAGATATTTAATTGTTCTTTTCTCTGGCAGCAGGGAAAAACAATCTTTCCAGAACTAGGAAGTGCCAATATACTTGCATCACAGTATGTGATGCAAGATCCTGCAGAGAGGGTATAACCTATCACAGCTGGCTCTGGAAAAAATCAAGCACATTGCTACAATGGCTATGAATAACTTGTTAAAATATTTTTATTTTTAATTAAGTGAATGTGTAAATAGGAAAACCAAATCACAATACCCATAGAAAAGGCAAAGTTAAAGTAGTACCTCACTCAAAGTCTAAGTGGTCTTCTGTGACTGCGTAGCATTGTGTTCTTACTTAAGGAAACACAAAAGTGTTTCTTATGTTTGACATTTATTATGAAAGTCATCTTCTCAGAAGTCAAAAAGTACATTCAGAAATGTACAGCTGCTTTCAAGGCATAAAACCTCCAGCATTTTGGTGGGCATAATAAACAATTCAAAAGTTGCACATACCAGCATTTAAGTTAACCCTCAGCACCTGCAGCAAGTTGCACTAGAATCTAGCCCAAGACACACACTTTTAAAAATCCACACTAAGTGCCCTTTCATAATGATAAAGGTATATGATATAAATGATCATATAAATGATAATGATATAAGTTCATAAACTTAAAATGGCTCCACTTGACTCTTTTCAGCCACTATATTCAATGGTTAATTAGAAGCATGCATGGGAGATTTATGGCATGGGAAGAAAAAAAAAAAAACCTTATTTAGGAAAATAGCCATACCCTCACCTACTTTAGACAGTCCTACTAGTAAATCACTAGTAAATCATTCAAAACAAGAGCAGTGTTGTGATTTATCTGAATTGACAATTTGGCCCTTTTTTTTTTTTTTATGGCCCTAAGAATATAGTGCAGCATTTTTATTCTACATTTAAGTTATATCTGAAGTTCTAGTCTTCCAAAATAATACTCACTGAAGCAAAATACATTCCACTCTTCAAGAGGTTTTTAAAGAGGTCAACTTACCTATGAGTAATTGGTTAAATTTTGAATGATTATAGAAATGACTGAAGTTGGATACAATACCCTAGCGTACTTCCCTCCATTATTTTCACCAGGTAAATTTTGTTTGTGGAAAGAGCAGGGAATTTGAGGGAGAAAGCATGCCAAATGAATGTGAAGAGTTCATGTCAAGGACTGACAGCAGGACTGACTTGTAACACACAGGTTTTGTCAATAGCCCAGGAATTTCATTATATAATCTTCAGTGCCATCTGCTGTAATCAGATGCACTCAAAACTTAAGAGATAATCAAATAGCCAGTCTCAACAGCTCCATGGCAGGGAAATTATCAAACTCCAGGCTTACGTCTGTCCTACAAGGGTAGAATCCCGTTAAGGGATCAAGTGCACATCATCACCAAAGATGAAGAACTTGGTCACAACTATGGCCACATTCCTTCAACTTTTCGCTACACTTTCTTAAGCTGTAGCAAAATACCCTTTACACAACTTAACACCTATGAGAATTGGTGCTTTAGCACTACAGCACCTTCTCCAGTCAAGCAGGGACAGAACTGCACCTGTGGATAAGACTTGAGAGCAGCTGTCCATTTCATGTTCACCCTGTAAACCTGGAGAAAGGAAGTCAAGAAACAGTATTTTTCCAAGGTACAAATGGGATTTGGGTGCCTAGACTCCAAAAACCCAACACTGTAAGACAATGGCAAAGCCTTTATCTCCTCTACCACCATTAAAGTTGTTTTATGAGGTGAAGAAAAATAGTTCCATTATGCACTTTGCTATCTTAATGCCTTTTCTGCAGTTATTTCAAAGATAATACTGATGATTTTTCTGTGTGTCTTAGAGTAAGGGTACAATGTGATTGATTATGTCGATTCTGTCCTTCAGGATTTAAACAGAGCTCTAGAGCTCTGTCGTGGTTTAACCCCAGCTGGCAACTAAGCACCACACAGCCACACGCTCACTTCCCTCCCAGTGGGATGGGGGAGAGAATCAGAAGAGCGAAAGTGAGAAAACTCATGGGTTGAGATAAAGGCAGTTTAATAAGTAAAGCAAAAGCCATGCACGCAAGCAAAGCAAAAAAAGGAATGCATTCACTACTTCCCACCGGCAGGCAGGTGTCCAGCCATCTCCAGGAAAGCAGGGCCTCATCACGCGTAATGGTTACTTGGGAAGACCAACGTCATCACTCCCCATGTCC
>NW_008825300.1:140195-142735 GCF_000699105.1 Pygoscelis adeliae | reverse complement strand
AACGTCCCCCCCTTCCTTCTTCTTCCCCCAGCTTTATATGCTGAACATGATGTCATATGGTGTGGAATATCCCTTTGGCCAGTTGGGGTCAGCTGTCCCAGCCGTGTCCCCTCCCAACTTCTCGTACCCCCCCCAGCCTACTTGCTGGTGGGGTGGTGTGAGAAGCAGACAAGGCCTTGACTCTGTGTAAGCGCTGCTCAGCAGTAATGAAAACATCCCTGTGTTATCAACACTGTTTTCAGCACAAATCCAAAACATAGCCCCATACTAGCTACTGTGAAGAAAATTAACTCTGTCCCAGCCAAAACCAGCACATTCTCCACCCCTTACTCCATACCATTTACATCATGCTCAGGTCTCGCACTATCCAATACATTCTCATTACCCACCATCACCCTTCCCATCCTTTGATATAATACACAGATATCATTCCCTTAGTCTATGGACCACTCAGTGAAATGTCTGTAAAATGTACACAAAATGTCCACTGGGTTAATGACTTTGGGCTCCATCTGTTATGGCGGTCACTCAGCACAAGAGAGGTGGTGTGTTGCGTGGAGTTATTGGACACCAAAGCCAGCTCAGGTTGGGTTGCTGCTGCACTTGCACTGCTTCTTGTGAGGCTTGTCCTTCATAGGTTCAGGTGGTTCCTGCTATAGTAATTCCTATAACATGCCACTCAGATCATGGTTTACAGCAATTTAAAGGTATTTCCATTACACTCTCCACCCCTGGTCCCTTTGGGCCAGGCTATAGGGTTTAACATTGCGATGAACTCCTCCCCTTGCTCCTAGCCTGGCTAGCAACAAGGGGTTCCTGCTGTAGCAATTCCCATAACATGTAACTCAAATCCTGGGTTACAACAATTTAAAGGTATTTCCATTACAATCTTCACCCCAGTCCCTTTGGACCAGACCATCGGGTTTAACATTAATCTATCATTATCTCGAACCCTTTGAGTCCCACATTGGGTGCAAAGCAAAAGAAGAGAAAATAATAATAATAATAATAATAATAATAATAATAATAATAATAATAATGATGATAAAAGAATACGCAAAACAAGTAATGCACAATGCAATTGCTCACCACCTGAGTGGTGGAGTGAGGGGGGAGTGAGCAAGCAGCTGTGTGGTGCTTAGTTGCCGGCTGGGGTTAAGCCACAACAAGCTCTTAAATTATGTCCTAGGGAACAACTTTTTGCTTGAAAAGACATTTTTTTCCGACAAAACTTGCACAGTGGGTTGTTTGTCACAAGATACATGGCATATTTTCCAGTAGAACATTTCCTAACCTTCATGTACTGGACAGGCTTCATTTTGTCCACGATCTGGTTTTTATTAGCTTTAGGACACTCAAACTCTGATAGGGTCTCCCTTGCTCTGGAGGCTACAGACAGACACGCAGACATATTTCATAGACAAAAGACTTTTTGGTCTAAATAGGCAAGATAAAAGAAAAGAAAAGTATAACAAGCTTTCTTCCTTTTCCATACTGAGAAAATCCTAGCCAATAGCACCTGCAATGCATTTCCAGAACGTAGAGGTCTATAGGTTTAGCAAAGCACCAGCAGCAGTTTGCTGGTTTTTGCACAGCAGTATTTATCTGTTCCGTGGTGTTTGTGGCATTCTCTATACTTAGATTGGCAAATGCCACAAATACCATGATAAATTTAACCACTGTGAGTGATAAATGTCAAGCTTTTAATAGCACCCACTGTCTCTCTGTCACCACACGACCCTATTTGGAGATTGCACAATCACCATCTCTGTATTATTACTTATAAAAGAAATAAATAGTCTTTTTAGCATTTTAAATGGCAATATATTTGCTTTGTATAATATATATGGACAGAATGAGCAAAGGAACCCTTTGTATGTCTTCTGCCAGAAGGAAGAATGTGCAGGATACTATTCCTGATAATTTCATATATTGTTTATTTACAAAAATAAGGTCAGAAGGTAGTTTCTTATTTCTGTTAGGTGCCAGTACAATGGGCAGAATTCATAGTCTCAGTTGAAATGAAAGGGCAGAAACAAATTTGTCCACCCAGTTGATGACAACAGCTGACATTACGTTTGATCAGAAAGGAAAAGTCTACAAAACTATTGCTTCAGCCATTAAAATACAGAATGCAGCACCAGACATTGCAAACTTATTCTCTACGTGACTTTGGTCACTTTTTACACTTTCAGCAGTATGTGATGTATTCAGGCTACGTCTGAAGAACATACCTCTGCAGCACTTTGACTGTAAGTTGTAAGAAGGAAAGAGTATTTCACATTATCACTAAAAACACTTCAGTTCTGAACTTTTCTCAAAATTCTAAAGTTCTGAGGTTTTCCCTTGAGCAGAAAGCTAAATCAGGAATTAAATTCTGTCTTAGGAACCAGGCTACAAAATATCCACGGTTTTGTCTTAGTCAAATATCTTTGTGATATTTCTGACATGAAATATTTGTCCTTCCCACTTCAACTATGCTAATTTCCTAGGGGGGGAGACTCATACGCTATGTCATACAGACGTGGTCTCTGAAACTT
>NW_008825300.1:129772-140154 GCF_000699105.1 Pygoscelis adeliae | reverse complement strand
AGTTAAAGGGAAGACTTAGGGAAAATATTTATATGCATATATATGTGTATACACACATATGTATAAATATATCTATAAATATAATATATGTATGTATAATTACAGCAAACATTTTGGAGAACCCAGAACCAAGTGCAAGAGTGACTATCACTAGCAACAACATAATCACTCATTTTCCTGTGTACAGTAAAGATATCCATTCCATGTAAGTCTCTTTCAAAGTCCATTCGATTTAGCTGCCAAAATATATGGGCAAAAGATCAAAAGCTACTGCATTACTGCGGTTTGTCTGGTTGCCATACAGAATTGAGCTGACAAGAGAGCTCCAGTTCAATTAAAAATAAATCTAAAATCATTTCCACACTAGTAAGACTAGTAAGACCTAAGACCATTTTTGTAAACCTGTTCATCACATATTAAAGGTTTTGTCACGTATTAAAGGTTTTGGTTTTTACAATACACTGCATTACAATTTAAAAGTATATCTGAGCATTTTGTAGTATCTTGTAATGGATTGTGACATTTAGTAAACCCTAACATACATTAAATACCTACTATATATTCATTCCTGCAAATATATATCGGGCTTTTTAAATATGGATCAAAGTAATCATTAAACATTTGTAAGAATAAAACCACAGATTGTATTTTTCACAACTCACATTTCCACATATACAAACAGGCTGTCTGCTATGAGTTCAGTGTTTTAATTATGAATGAAACAATATGGTAATAAAGTTGAATTCACAACCAATGCTGAATTAGTAACTCAATTGGTTAATGATATTAATTTCAATAATCAGTTACTCAAATGGTCAGACTAAGATGTCAGATAATGAAGTCAGAAGTTTAGCACAAGAAAGGTGTTTTCTGTTTAGCCTGTAATAGAAGACTGAGTAGGAAATTATTCCCTTTAAACTTTTACCTGAAGTAAATTTACAGCCACAGAAATGGCCTTGATTTAACTGTTGGTGGAAAACAACATTTTCTTGTAGGTGGTGTTCCTTGACAACAAAGGATCTCCCAGTTTAGGTGCTAAATTCAAGACGTAATTCATGCTAAAGAAGTAAAGAGTGAAGTGCTTTTTTCTTACTACTTGTTCAGTGATTTGTCTTTAAAACCTGCTGAGATATCTATTTCTGCAAGATTCTTCTCCCCTCTGGTTTACCAGAGAATCAGAGCATTGCAAACACACACACAGAGTTAACTTTAAAATATTTTTAGTAACCAAATATATTTAGTTAAAAAAAAAGACCCAAGGTGGACAATTTTCTTGCTTCAGATTAATATTTCTTACTGTGTTTGGGTTTGGTTTGGGTTTTTTTTTTTTATAAAATAGAGACAGCTTTTGAAGACAGAAGCCTGTGTCCTGAAAATAATTTATATAATCAAAATAAAAAATAAAGAAGAGTTACCATGAATTTCAGTGTCAAAACTCATCTATTACATAAACATGAGGATATGGCTTGAATTCCCTAAACTTATCTTTTTTTTCCCTTGATAGCAGCTACTGTAAAATCCCTGTGCTTCTGGATGCTGTGGAAGATCTCCCTACCCCGACTGGCCCAGCAATATGTGCCTCCTAGACTCCTGCCTCCCCAGAACGAAATGAACTAGATTTTTCACCTTCTTTCTTTCTCATCTCAGCTGAGGCAGACACAGCCAGCTACAGAGAGCTGGGGGAGAGGAAGGAATATGTGGCAGGAGTTGCTGTGCTGCTACAGCCACCTATTTCCACTCTCTCTAGAAGAGCTGGAGTTGCAGACCCTCTCTAACACCCAGGAGCTCCTTGATTTCCCTTTGAGCATCGCCTTCTTGCAAAAACATGTCTAGAAGCCACAATGTAGCTCATAAGGCATTTGGGACCCTTTGGAACGAAAGCTCGGGTAGTCCTCATTATCACTGACAATACCCTTTCTGGTGATCTAAACTTGAGGGGCTTAGAGACTCAGAACTGATCTTTAAGCTCTTTCTTGCTGCTTCACTACCTGCATTTTATTGGGTACCTTCCCAGACTTACTATATCATTTATGTGTTACGTAGATCTATGTCAATAAAGTTTTATGCTATTCCACATCCATTTTTCCCCCTGCATATATATATCACCTGACAGAAAATGGTTAAAAAATGTTTCTAAAACACAGTTCCTCTCCTCTAAGAGAGCATACTGCCCTATATTTGGTAGACCTCAGATATACTGTATTTTGTGAAGTATTTCTTTATGGCAAAAAATAAGCTTGCCACCAGGTATATTAACTTTTGCTAATGCTGCTAAATGCTATTCATCCAACATTATTCACACAGGAGAGCTTAATCACAAATGAAATCCATCCTTTAATTATATATCAGTATAATAATTTTTTTCCAATAATTAACATTTCTATATGCTGAGTTTGCAAGTTTCAGCAATCATAGTCATCCTCAGGAGAAAAAGAAAGATAATTGGTGGTATGTTAACTGCCTGAATTGCTTCTTTCTTGAGTGTAATGAGTGATATTTACTAATCACTCAATTTTATAAATGATTTTTTGTTTCCTTTTTCTTGTGTCTTGATAATGACAGAGGCTTCTGTCACAGGATGCTTCAGGGCGGGACTGGATTCAGCTGTTATGGAAGAAAGCAACAGTCTCTGCCTGGGCTTCGTATTCAGTTTATCCAACCAGCAGAGAAGAGGTTTTTCTCTACTTTTTTCTATTGTTGTGTTATTATTGTAGATTAATCTGACTGTCACATATATTTAGAGTCACCTAATGTTTTTAACTATAAAACCCTCTTATTCTACATTTAAAAAGTTATCACTACAGAATTCAATTATTCAAGCTAAAAATTTTCATATTAGTGCTTTGCCTCAGGCTGGCTTTTTTAAAGCTTTAACTAAAACAGCCTTTTTAGAGAAGATTACTGCAAAGTAGACAACTCTATCAAATTTATAATGACTGTCCTACCAATTTTTTGAAAGAGCCTTGAAGCACGAACAAGTGACTTCTGAAACATCTCCTTATTCCCTGTCAAAAAAATCCATCTTTTAAAGCAGAATCACAGGATTTTCAGATTCTTAGCACATACTTCATAGAGATGTTACAAGCTTTCTGTTCTGATCATAATCCTATCCTTTGGTACTCCTTAAGTGCCAACATGCTCCTCGATCTACAAGGAAAGTTTTCTGTAAGATCTGTGGGTCAGGCAACAGTGGCAAAACCTTCAGTCATACCCTTCAGTCAAAAGCAGAAGTACTGGGCTGTGTTGCTCTGGCTGCCAGAACAGGCCATAAGATTTTGTCCCAGCTCTTACTGATGTGTGTTAGTATTTCTTAACACTTTTTAGCCCTTATTACTGAATAAAGCCTCTTTATGGAGCTTAAGAATCATGTCAGACTGACTTCCGCAGAATGACTTCCACACCATTTTACACATAGAGCAACAAGGAGCTGCAAAGTCAGATAACAGGACACACTTTGGTGTGGCAGACAGATGTTTTGCCATGTATCCACACTGCTTTTCAAAATGCATGTGTTGAATCTATAAATTTGGCTAAGCTTTAAGTTTCCTTCTTCCATCCAAAGAGAATCTCATCAAGAGCAATGAAGGTTAGCTGTGATCCTTTAGCCTCAAAATCTATGTCAATGTCTTAATTAGCTGAGGTGTTTCAGAAAAATCACTATTTTGCACAATCCTTGCTGCTCATATCCATTTCCACAAACTGTGAATTACAAACCCCAAAATGTCTATGGAAGGAATTTTGCCATCAGTCATGCAATCAGTGGCTTCCTGCAGTTCCCCCCTCATGCCCACATGCTCAAGGGCGAACTCCTGATCACAGCCGTGAATGTGGTGCCAGCTGTATGCCTGCCATTCCTGACATATCAGTCAGAGCCAGGCAGGCAGGCATCCACCGAGTCTGACTTAGCATGCCCTTTGCATACTTGCTTAACATTTTAAGCTCCAATTAGTCACAATTTATGCTCAGTATCACCCTATTAATTCACACTAATACCTGAGATGACCTTTCTGACCAGCCAAATCTTTCAAATTAGCAAGCAGGAACAAGCAAGAAAAGTACAATGGTTCTGAACAAAAATATGCAAATGTCATTGGCAAATGTCATTTAAGTTGAATAATTAAATTTGTGTTGGTCAGAAATCTGCAAAAGTTGCCATGTTTTCAAACATACAAAATTTCTCCACGGTGTGAACTTTAGAGTGATTCCCTACTCCAGAAACTTTCTTAAGAACAGTGAAAGCTGGTGGCTTTGACTTAACAGATTCACAGGTTAATTTGTATCGTATTGTGAAAAGGCCTATTTGTAGCAGCATTTCAGTAATACTGTGTGCAGTGAGGATAAGTATTTCATATTTATGTTTAAGTTTTCATATTTATGTTAAAATTTCATTTTTATATTTGTTTAAAATGTTTATATTCTAAAAAATGGTTTAAAATTTCATATTTATGTTTAAATTTTATTTCTATTTAACAACTCCATCCACCTTCCCTGTCCAAAAGCAAAAATATCTAGAAATATTTGAATATTTCAATTGCAAGCCAATGGTAGGCAATTACAATGGCACCTAGTAAAATGTCTTTTAATGATAGGTAAATTGAAGACAGATACTAAATACATCTTCGTATTTTCAAAGTGTAAAATCAGTTCTGCTTAACTGCAGATCACATCTAACAGCCACTTTTAATGCCTTTGTAGAAAATGAGAAGTGGGAGAAACAGAAAAAATTTTCCTTGCAACTGTGTAAGCTGCCTATTATTATTATCTGAGTTTTTTTAATTAGCATTTGAGTATAAAATTAGCATGAGATCTAATCTTTTCAAACACCTGTAATGGCTCTCAGCTGAGCACACGCCTAACTAACCATATGCACAGCTTGATAAATGCTTTGATTGGTTTCCTAAATCAAGTTTAGGTGAACTCCAGTCTGTACGTAGTTCAAACTATGACGCTGACTGGTTCCATTACTTTAATGAAAATGTCCCAGGTCATTCTGTACTTCACCTTTTAGATAATACTTTTTAAAAAAAAATCAAAGAGTACAGTTATAAAAAGTCATGGTGAGGAACACAAAAGCCCACGGAAAGTAGGTAGTTTATGATTGTAGTATCTGGGTCAAATAACAACAAAGAATAGCAAGAATTGCCTAAGACATATATATGATGATGTGAAAATAATTGTGATTATAACAATTGTATGTTTATACAGCAGAAGTTTTATTCTTGTGCATTAGTACAATAAAGGCTTCACTTCTTTATCTCTGACTTTGAAGAGATGGGGGAAGATGAATAAACTGTCAGTTTGAATTAATGTTCGGTCATAAATATTTATAGCCCACAGAAAACAATCGTATGACTCTTTAGGATTGAGCTAATTAGTTATAAATCACATTCTAAATGTATTAACATAATTCTTTTACAAAAGCTCTGGCTTTCAGTAAATAATATTAAAATACTTGGGTTATAATAAATGCAACAGAAGAAACATTTCTAAACCCAGTGAGTGACTATGAGAGGTTTCTTTCCGCTTGTTCCACTTACTGGGTCTACCCTCAAGGCTATTTCTTTGTAAGCCTTGATATATGATACTTCTTTTGTTTCAAGTTTAAAAAATAAAACTATGAAGTATAAATTCTTACTAATAGAAAACCATGACCTAATACGCCTGCTTCACTTAGAAGGACATGCATGAAGTGAAGGCATTGATAGATTTGGTGGGAGTTTCCAAATCCCAGAGTGTTTAGTCTCTTTTTTTTAACCAAAGAATACTTATAATAAAACAAAAGACAATCATTTGTAGGTTGCAAGTCCCAGATCTTGTTTATTTATAAAGCAATAAATATTAGAAGCACAAATAAATTGCACGGGTGTGTAAACAAACTGTACAATGACTGAAGAGTTCAGGAAGGGTTGCCAGAAGACTCCAAGAAGCATGTTGTCGTCATCCTGAGTGGGAAGTAAATTGAGGGAAAAAGTGCTTAGAAGCACTTGCGGTGGACAATGGATGGACCAGCTTCATCATACTCCTGTTTACTGATCCACATTTGCTGGAAGGTGGACAGAGATGCTAGAATGGAGCCACCAATCCAGACAGAGTACTTGCGCTCAGGTGGGGCAATGATCTAGGATAAAGAAAAACAGTTACATTTCTGAACAACCAACCCACATCACCAATGTAACAAACCACTAGATATTTCCTTAAGTAAATAAAGAACTTTTCTATAGTAACAGTATTGACCTTCAGCAGCTGGTACAATACGTGTAATATTCCTTAAGAAAATCTATAGCCATATTTTCCTCTTTTCTAACACTTGCTTCTAATCAATATAATTATGCTGATTAAACGGAATTTCTTCTCATTTGTCCATCAGCTGTTGATCTCACTATATCCCAATTTAATGATGTGGACATTTTCCCCATCCTTACCCACATTTTATAGTACAGAGTCAAATTCCTCACCTTGATCTTCATAGTGCTAGGAGCAAGTGCAGTGATTTCTTTCTGCATGCGATCAGCAATGCCAGGGTACATTGTCGTTCCACCTGAGAGGACGTTGTTAGCATACAGGTCCTTACGAATATCAATATCACACTTCATGATACTGTTGTAGGTAGTTTCGTGAATACCAGCAGATTCCATACCTTGAGAAGAAATAAGACAGTAGATCAGTAAATTATACAAGAGGTCTTTGGGAAAAGAACTCTCGGCATATCTCCTCATCATTAATATGAACTTCTATGACATTTTTGTTGTAAAATTACTTATTGATTATTAAATGTTATAGAAAAACATAAAAAAATAGAATTACAGAAGTAGCTAAGAAAACAAAATTTATTTGTTAGAAAGGGTAGGAATCGTAATGCATGTGCGAAGGAAAGACACTCAAAATATACAGTAAGAGAAGAAGTAGACACACAAGATAAACTCATTTAGTGTATGACAATGGGAGAAAGTTATATAGAACAGAAAATGAGTGTCACGTTATGTCAGAGTCTCACAAAAAGCATTAGTTGAATATAGAAAAGACAGCAATAAAGACAATAAAAGCAGCTGAATTAGAACTGAAGAAGACAATAGTAACTTAATTTCTTTTTCAGCCTACTCAAAATACAGTCTATGCCATTTATAAACATCAAGGCAAGACATAACCAAGACATGGACCAAGATATTAGTACATGGTGGTAAGGAAAAAGAAACCAGAAGCAAATGTTTGTAGGTTGCATTCCAATTTATTAATTTTAACAGGTGCTTCCTGAAAGGGCTGACACTAGATCCACAGTAAGACGTCAGCTGATGAACAACTGCATTTATTACTCAGGACGCAGAGTATAAGCATTTGCTATATCCGTCAGCTGCACTCACAAACAGCAAAGCTTACCATCTTGACCATGGCAATGTTAGTTACAGTGCATATAAATATACACGCACCTTCATTCCACTTTCTTCCCCTCCCAGACACTTTACTTCTTCATGGAGTCAGATACTGTTTTAAGTGTAAGGCTTACAAATACAGCACTGGAAGCTATTCTTGCCAGCAGTGACACAGGATCATATAATATCTCAAGTTGGAAGGGAACCATAACGATCATCGAGTCCAACTCCCTAATGATGATATTCTAACTGTACATTTTACCACTAAAAAATTGTGACCTTAAAACCTGATCTAAAACTTGCAACAGGAGCCCAGAGCTCAGCTAATTACCAGTTGAGCTCACATCAAGCACCGCTTACAGGGACCAGAGGATCTAACTTATTGTTTATTTATGTTTGATTTCCTGCCAAATTTAGGTAAGCAGGAAGAGGAGTGGGACATCTTCAAGATCTTCTGATTCATTCATACCTCCTACAGAAAAGAGAATTTCCCCGGAACACTTACCAATAAAGGATGGCTGGAATAAGGTTTCAGGGCAGCGGAAACGTTCGTTACCAATTGTGATCACTTGACCATCAGGCAATTCATAGCTCTTTTCCAGAGAGGAGGAAGAGGCAGCAGTGGCCATTTCATTCTCAAAGTCCAGTGCAACATAGCACAATTTCTCTTTGATATCACGAACAATCTCACGTTCAGCTGCAGATATATGGGAATCAAATCAAAGTTTGGAGAAGCAAAATACTAGAGGAAAAAGATGGGCCAAGAGAGACATGAGGATTTTCACAAGAGGGCAAAGCTGAAGGACTGACCTGTTGTCACAAAGGAATAGCCACGCTCCGTGAGGATCTTCATGAGGTAGTCAGTCAGATCCCTGCCAGCCAGATCCAGACGCATGATAGCATGAGGCAAAGCATAACCTTCATAAATCGGTACATTGTGGGTGACGCCATCGCCAGAGTCAAGAACAATGCCTGGGAGAGAAATGTCAGAGAGCAGTTGGAATCACCTAGCAAATGCTTAGAGCCCTTAGGCACAGCGAGCAGCAACAAGCACAATAAAATATAGGGTTTTTCAGGCACTATATAGTAGCATCATTCTGTTTTAGCCACAAAGATCTTGCCCATTCCTTCTGCCTTTGCTTGCCTGGACATTCCTGTTTGGTGTGAACTTTCCCAGAAAACAGTTGTTCCATACATATTTTAAGCTAATCCAAACGAACAGCCTTCCACTGCTGCTACACTGAGCAGTAAGTATATTTGTAATAGTGACTGTCTTGGTCCAATAATGGGCATCTTTTGGGCCCAGTTTAAACCCTTAACCTGGTGTAACTTGTGTAACTGCAGTACCTCCACAGGAACGTCTCCTTGTTTGCATCATGACAAGCGGCAGGAGAGTCAGTGCCTCAGTGCCTCTCTGAAAGCAACACAGACAGGTCCACGTTGTTCTGTCCACAGACTGTTTTGTACTGGCTTTTCTGCTACTGCTATCATCAATCGCTATAAACTAAAAATACCTAGTTTTCCGTAAATTTGAATGAGTTATGTTTTTTTTCCCCTATTTGGAGTGAAAAGGAAGGAGGGTTCCTGAAAGGAAAAATCTAAATAGTGTTTATTTTTTTATTTTACCTGTTGTACGACCAGAGGCATACAGGGACAGGACAGCCTGGATGGCCACATACATAGCAGGTACGTTGAAGGTCTCAAACATTATCTGGGTCATCTTCTCACGATTAGCTTTAGGGTTCAAGGGGGCTTCTGTGAGCAAGGTAGGGTGTTCCTCAGGGGCCACACGGAGTTCATTGTAGAAAGTGTGGTGCCAGATCTTTTCCATATCATCCCAGTTGGTGATGATGCCGTGTTCAATGGGGTATTTCAAAGTAAGGATACCTCTTTTGCTCTGAGCTTCATCACCCACATAGGAATCTTTTTGACCCATACCAACCATAACACCCTAAGAGAAGAAAAACACAGAAAAGCATTATTTGAGGAAGACAACATCACAGAGCCCAAACAATTACGTCACAGACAACTGCGATATTTTCAAGAAAGGTACAAGCAGACACACCACTAGAAGGTTGTTTAGGAAAGGAAATGAGCATTATTAAAATATTAAGTCAACAGAATTTGAAGTTTTCACATAAAATCCTTTTTCCTTTAATCAGATGAAAGGATTTTTTCCCCTTTTTCAATGCACCTCTTATTTGCAATTACTTCTTTCTGGTCCTAAAGTTTGACTGAAAGTAAACTGCACAATATCATGAGCAGAAAAAGATACAGAGAGACATACAAAGAGAGGTTATAAACACGAAGATACAGAGCAAAATGAGCCTTCTAGTGAAGGAAGGTACTCTGTATTACTATGGAGCCTCAGCAGTAATTTATTCACGATAACAAAATACAAATTGCAAATGTTTTAGTTAAAAAAAAAAAAGCACTACAAAGTTTTTACCAAGGAAATTGCAGGAGAAAAAGTACTGTGTTTTCTCTATGCTGATTTAACTGTGACAAAAGAGGAGGAAAATGAAATGGGAACAGAGAAAAGGAGGCTTAGAGAGCAGTGAGAAGGTAAGATCAGCGACAGACAAAAGAAGTAGAGGCAATTGAAAGAAGGTGTTTGCTATGTGACACGTTGAACAGGATGGGTGGGAAGGGCCTAAAACAAACTGCACCGTGCGCAAATTCAGCCAGCGGAGATGCCTTTGAACTGGCACCAGCAGCAGGTCTGGCCTTCGGGATGGAGTGGGCAGCAGCTTTGTAGGAAGCTGGGTTTGGGCCGCCGCAAGAAGTGAGCAGAGCGAAGGGCAGGGTATTTGGGGCAGGACAGAAGAACTAAGGAGGGAAGGGGCGAGTGCAGGCGACTCCTGCAGAGAGCGGGAAGGCTCGGTCCGGCCCCGGTCCGGCCCCCCGTATTTACCTGGTGCCTCGGGCGGCCGACGATGGACGGGAAAACGGCCCTGGGGGCATCGTCTCCGGCAAAGCCCCCCTTGACCAGCCCCGAGCCCTTGTCGCACCACA
>NW_008825300.1:83244-128579 GCF_000699105.1 Pygoscelis adeliae | reverse complement strand
AGGGTGCGGGGGAAGCCGCACGGGGGTTTTCTCCCCCGGCTTTTCATTTTTCCACCGAAAAAAAGCCAGTCGAGCTCCTATTTAATTGACGACCCATGAGGGTACTTTGGTGCCAACGACTGAGGCTCTTCCACTGCGTGGAGGCAGCATCTGCTGCCTGCGTTGCCTTAGGAAGGAGCGGTGCACACAATTTCTTTTAAACTTTGATGAGTACATGCAGCAAAAATTGTGCTTCTCTCTGCTTTTGGCTGACTTGTATTGCACAAAATGGGATCTGCTCGTTTACATTAATATGCATATACTTAAGCTCCCCATTTTTGCTCTTTTAATGAACACCGGATCAGTAATGCATAGTGATATGTATAGAGTGGAGGATGAGAGATGGTAATAGCTTGGACAAAAAACAGCTATGGTATTAATGTAATGTGACAGTTGTTTTCCTGCTCAGTTGTTGAAACATCCACATTGATAATTTGTTCCAGCGGTGGAACCTAGAAAATCCACGTATCGCCAGAATTATTTTTTTAGTTAAAAATAGAAAGACTGGAGAGGCATCCCTTGAGTGGGTTTGGCCTGGTATGTGAAGGCAGAGATTGTCAACGTGCGTCCCAGAGGAACTGCATTATAACGCAGAGTCCAGTGTCCTTCAGGAGCTCAGCTTATAAACAGCCCAATGTCTGCCTGTATAAGACAAAATGGGGGAAAAAAAGAATTGAAGTTTGGGACGGAAGAGAAGGGTGGGATGTAAAGGTCAAGAGGGGAACACTCAGCAAACTGGATCAACTGCTTAAACACAGGTCCAGTTTATTAGATGTCATACAAGGGCTGACAGCCATCGCATGGTTATATACATCTTAAACGAGGTGGAAGCAAAGAGCTTGTGAATGCAACCCAACCTGCAACTTGGGGGCTTGGAGGGGGGGTGGGGGTGGGGGGTGTCAGAGCTATCTGTGCACTGTGGTTTGGCTCTGACAAAGGGTGTGAGAACTGGAAATTGCCGACTACTCATTTCTAAACTGTATCCGAAGGGGGCGTCAGAGACGCTTAGACTTCAATTTCTTCTGAAATCCGAGATAGCGGAATCAGTTTCCTTGTTTCTAGCACAATTAATGAGGTGGTTAGCTCCACCCCAGCGCCGGGTTATCTTGGGGTTGTGCCCAATTATGAGCACAACTCTGAAGCAGGTATAGCAACAAACTTCTTGGCCATTGATAGCTCCTGCTTTTCTTTAAGTGCCTTGAGGAGAGACAACGTGTTTCAGGTGAGACACTATTTGTGTATAAAGGTGTGTGTATGTATATTTCATATATGTGCATATATATAAATATATATACACATATATATTATATAGGCATGTATGTATCTGTGTATATATACATATGTATATATTACTTTTTTTCTCAGCTACCCAAGAAAGGAAGGCATAGGACTGTGAAATACAGTGACCTCAAAAGGTCAAAGCAGGGAAAGACTGTGCTTCAGTGCCTCTGCTCTGGACAGGCTTTGGCTCTTAGTTTTCCTGGTATTGATGAAAAATCAACCAAAATCAATACTGGTGGGATAAGGACCACAAGTGAGTAAATATTTCTCTAAATCTAGAGAAATCTCTAAAGGCACAGGTAACAAAGTTGAAAGTATTTTGGTGATAGCAATGCCTATTTATATAAGAATTCGTATATATGCAAGGATGTATAAAAAAATAAAGCCAGGGTATAGAGTACTGTTCCAAAGAAAAAATACTTTACCATATGCTGCTTTCAATTTTTAAAAGTCAGCATACTTTACTCCATGGTAAGTTGCCATGTACAATTGAAATCTACTTCTTTTTTTCCCTAGGACATCTTTTCTACAGAAACCATGTAATGTGAGGGATTGGCCAGCTTCTCCGGCACTAGAGATTAGTTTACAGTGTTATCTCAGCTGTTCCTCGGTTCAGAGGTGTTACAGTATTTACATAGAAGCCCGCTGCTGATAGCTGCATTGAATTCCTCCCCAATCAGACCCTCCCTGTCACATCCTACATTCCCTTTGGCTAGAGGGAGAGAGACTCTGCTGAAACTGAGACAGAGCCAGCTCTCGCTGCAAAATCTACACAAAACAGTCTGTATTTTCTTGTTTCCTTTATAACTAAATATTGGCTTTCTCTTCCCTGTCCTCAAGTTTTAAATTTCTAATCCAGCAGGACTCACATCTAGGATCCTGATGCACTTGAGAGCTCATCAATCCCCCACTCCCATATATTGCAAGGTCAAATGAAAAGGGCACGACACAATGTACATAAATCCAAAATCACATCTGCTTCCTCGTAGCCATTCAAAAAGTACCCAGCTAAACATATTCCTTTGGCCAAAATCATTCTGTTTTCTGCAATAAAGTGATGTTACAGCCTCAAATAAACCAAACAAGCAAACAAAGAAGCAGAAACCTACTGAAGTGTGTTATGCAATGTCATCTAGAGGAAAAATATTCTAGCGTCTGACTGACCAGGGTCCCCACATGCTGGGTACATTTCTCATGACTTAGCTATCAGGAGTGACTCCGGAGACAAAGGAAACACTGACAGTGTGAAATATTGGGAGAGCAGACAGATCTGCAGTGAACATGATCTGCATGTACTCTACAACAGCCTGAATAGATATGAGCATGAAGCCTCCATGTGTACGCAGTATTAATGGGGTAGCCAAATAAAATATATATGACACATGCACAGGGGCAAAAGTGGATGCATTATTCAACCAACAAGACACTGTTGAGACTGCAGCCAAAATCAGAATGTGAGTTCTTACCTCTGCATGGTAAAAATGTGAATAAAAACATCACACTGCGATCTTATGATGCCCAGAAATCCTCACAACTGCTATTCAGCTTTTGAATGAAAAAAAATTTAGCTTAAAAATAAAGCCTCGATTCTTCAAAAACTTTAAAGCATAGAACACTTATTGCCACAGACTTCAGATTTTTTACAGTAGTTAACACTGCATTCAGAAATTTAAAATGTGTAGGATCAAGCCCCCTCTGTATTTTTTTCAGTCTTTCAGATTATCCTTTTATCATCTGTACATGTTCCAATAAAAACAATAAACTTTTCATAATATGCCAAACCATTGCATGTACAGTATACCTTGACCTAGCAGGTCTTAGAGCAGATGACTTCTCACTTAAAATCTGCTATTTCTAAATCCAATGGATGATGACATATAAAATCTGTCCTAGCACCGAGCCAAATGTTACCTCTTTTAAGCCTCAGGACAGTGTAATCTTTGGAAGAAATTTTACTTTTTCAAGAATAAGAAGCAAATGCCACTCTGACAGGTTTTCTTTTGTCCCATGACAGCTGTTTGGAGCTATATGTGCTTTAGAAATATAAGAAGCATCGCAGCAGAGTCTTATTGATGGGCAGGAGTCCTGACGAGATGAGAATGCCAAACATACAATATATGATTAATATCACTGTCATGAATGAATCACTGTCACGAAGGAGTCATACGTGGTTATCTACGTCTATGTAGTTATGAATCTGTGTGTACACAGACATACAAAGAGAAGCCAGAAAAGACAATTCTGCAGTCACCACCAATCCGACGTTGTTCCCTATGAAAAGCTCTATTACACTTTCCCAATCAATTTTTGAACCTCCCAAGTGAGAAATCTTTCTCCCGTTCTGCTAGAGGAGAGTCTCCCAATTTAATAATCACACTGCCAGGCAAGTGTCTCCAGAGAATTCATCAGGTATTTTCCCTTCTTAGTTATGTCTCATTCACCCTTGTAATAGCCCATGTTTCATACTTAATACATTCTCTGTCTTCTCAGCATTTAAACCCTTCACATAGTTGCAGGCTGTTATCATCTCTCTGCGTCTCTTTCTCTCGCTCACCCATGTACTGCTGCACATCTATAATTAACCTAAAACATCTTAAGTGTGCACTGAAATGCTAGAATAATGAGGTGGGCACTGAGAGTTAGAGATGCAGCTAAAACATCTTGTTATGAAGCTGAGAGAATTAGGGACGGGCAACGTAAGTGGAGGTGAGTGGCAGTGAAAGGAATTTGTGCTTCCGAGTCTCTGACCCTCCAGAACCATTATTTGCCACATGTCACTTACTTACAAAGAAAGGCCAGGACTCTCACACCCATTACACCCCCTTTGCAGCGGAAAGAGGGCTCAGAGAGGCCGGGAGATCCTAAAAGTGCTGTGCCTGCACAGGAGGAATGTCTTGTTTCCAGAAGTGCTGTGCTTCTCTCGCAAGCCAGAGCATGCCAGTCATGACAGGGTAGGACTCCAGCACTTCATACTGTGAAGACTGCAGGCTGCTCTGAAATAAAATGCAGCCCAGGGAAACTGCTACAATTTAGGCTCCTCAGGCTGTCTTATGCACTGAGGGACATGTAGTAGTTCAAGAGGACAGAAATATGTCCTGAACACTTCAGCTGTTGCCAGCATGTATCTCGGTTGCCAGGCTTGTGTAGTATCTCTGAGAGATACCTGCCCTACATTAGAAGGTGGATGGGCAGTATTTCTAGCAGTATTTCTAAGTCTCATTTCAACTGTTGGGGTTTTTTCCAGTTAGCAACACATCTGACCTAAGCATCAGAACAGATAGAACATGAGAAAACCTTTGTGTATGTTTATTCAGTATCACAATCATTATTTGACACTTGATGAGTCTCTGGCTGCTAGTAACATATCAATAAATAGCAATTCCAAAGGCACTGGGTAATTGCTAGATGTACCAAGTATGGTTTGACAATATCTTATATTAGGAATATTTTCAAAAGCCACCAACGCTTAAGGCTAAATTCTGCCCAGTTAAATGAAATTTGTGATTATTTTTATTTAAATTATATTTCCTTCTTATATGTGACTGTAAAAAGCTCAGATTTGCAGAATGGTCACCCAGGAAGTGTAATGAAATTATGTGGGACCTTAGCAGATGTTTCATTAGTATATAAATTATGTAGACTAATACCTAGATACTTAAAAATACAAAGGAGAACAGAGAGAGAGAGAGAGAGAGAGAGAAAGCAAGACATAGACTCAGAAATTTGCAGCCAAAGGCACTTCCTCACCCTGATTTATGCCTCACTCCACCTTCAGTCTCCTCCAAGCTCACTGTGCTGTTGTTTCTTTGCCATAGATTCTGCACCTGCTATGTTCCATAGAAAGTGATCAGGACTTCATAGCCTATGTATGTATTGCTTTTCAAATTTAGCATCACAACTGCTACCAGACCAGTGCCATGAGCAGATATCTGCAAATCTACTACCAATGGTGGTGTTTCTAGCACATGGCTGTAACCTTTCAATTTAGTCTAGTTCTCTACCGTAAGTCCTTCTGCAAGGTCTCTGAGTCATAACCACCTACAGTAATTCATGTCAAAGCCAGTTTCTAAGAACTGTTCAGAATGTTTCATACTAGGATTTGATCTTTTCCTTTCTTCACTGCTTCTAATTTCCCCCTCTTCATGAAATTCCCTTACTTTTATTTACATTTTTATCACTTTCCCACTATCCTCACTTTTCTTCTCTTGTCATTTCCATCTTTGTCTTCCTCACTACATATCTATAAGTTCTCCAGCTCTATATTCTCCAGTATGCATAGATTGTTGTGTGTAGCCACCTATATGCAAAATGGGCAGACACCGACGCTGTGAAGATAAGAGAAAAGAGGATACAATTTGCAAGGAAAAGTTTTCCAGAGACAAGAAACATACCCATTTTCTTCCCTAGCTAGCATACAGTTGTAGGAAGATGAAATCTACTATTTATATCTTGTCTTTAGTGGCATATCACATAGGCCAATCTTCTTATTTATAACCCACCACATTACTTTGGTCTCACCAATCTGCATAAACAGATTTGAAGTCGATTGCAATGAGTAGGGTTCAATAATCTGAAACAAAAGGAACCTGAACCTATCAGCTGCTGCAAAGCACTGTGTGAGTTTCCAGATCATTTCTCAGCTGCCTTTTATTTTTCAGAATCAGAGACAGACGTCTCATAATTACAGGAAAAGCAACAATGAAGCTGTCTATTCTAATTGCATTCTAGCTAAGGAATTAACTTTTAATAAAGGAAACCATCAAATGCTGGCTTTTCTGTTAATATCTCTACATGCATTTTCTTGTACTGCGTGTTAAAGCGGGAGAACCTACGTTTCTTAATCTGTATAGACTAAGGAGAGAAGGAAGTATTGCTTTACTTTTTTTTATGAAGTGACTTGATTGAAGTCACACTGGAAATTGGCAGTTTATGTAAGAATTGAATCCTACTTCTGAAGACCAGTTCCAGCTGTTGATATGAAGCATGTCATTGTTCTCAAATAAGAGTACATAAGGCTCTCTGAATCTGTGGTGTACACAGAAACAGTTTGCTTTGCCACAATTGATAGATATTTCCTTCCCAAGAAATACCATTTTACAAGACCGATGGATTCTACTGCTGTTATTAGGAACACAAAGATATTTGATGAGTCTCATAAAAACGTGACGATTCCAACCTGCAATTTTGCAAAGCTGTAAGATGATTTAGATAAAAGCATCTCAGTTATTAACAAAGGATGTAGCTGGACCGTGATATACGGAGAAAACACTGCAGGAAGTGAATTCAACAGCGGAACTGGAGGATGCTGAGACTGGCTTGGAACTTTCTGGCAAAATTATTTCTCTTGCTAAAAACCAGAGATTCTTCAAAATACATTTTACCCCAGAAGTTTTGTACTCCATTTTTCAAAGAATGCTCTCAAGTCAGCTCATTTCATTTTCTTATAGGTTGAAAAAAATCCACAAACTTACAGATTTATTTTGCAGAAAAGCACTATCTGAATTATGAACAAAATATTTTAATTGACAGAAATTAATTTTTTTCCAAATTTTGTTTCTGAGTATTTTCAAGATTTTTACCTCTTAGCTAAATTCAGGAGAAAAATATTTTTATCTCACCTTTTTCAAAAGATGGAAAAATTACCTCAAACATAACAGTTTATTAATCAAAGCTAAAACTTTGATAATCAAAATAAAGTTTCTCTGGAATCTTGCTGACCATTAGAATCCCTTGAAAATTAAGCAATTAACAATTAAGCAATTAGCTAGAAGATTGCAGAAGCTTCCACAAAGCTACCTGATAAAAAGACTTTATGTAACATAAAAAACATACTACAAGTGTAAGCTGATATATTCTGACTACATATCATGTTGCAAATGCAAATTTTATCCACTTTTTGCCATTCATTTCTCCTTATGTCCAGCTGGACTTGATCAGAGAGAGAGACAAAGCATCATTAAAAAATCTAGACTTTCCAGTGAAGACAATAGCTATGTAATATGGATTCAATTTTCTGGATTTCCAGTCAGCCACTGGACCATAAATTTTACTTTCATGTTGCATTCCTAATATGAGTACATTTTTTTTGTGCAGGTATGGCCTAGGTACATTTTTCACTAGCTTTTATGAATAGTGTGTTTTATAAAGAATATCCAAATATTTCCAAAAGCAATATCCTACAATGAGTTATCTTCAGTAATGTAGTCTTCATTTCAATCCAGCATTCCCATAATACGTTCAGTGCAATTCAAAAGAATCCATACCAAACTGACATTTTTCATTTTAACAATAAAATATTTGTGTAACACAATAACAGTATTGACGGACTTTTCAGATCTCAGAGAGCATTTACTAAGCTACTCCTATTACATACACATAGGGTAAAAAAAAACCCCACAGTAAAGAGACAGAGTTCAACTGAAATGAAAATAGCAAAACCACATTTTGAGCCATTCTATAATGCTTGGTGATGGAAACAATTTCAGGGGACTAAAAGGGGATTACTTCTAGGGTTTAATAATTTTCTAAATAGTATTCTAGAATAACAGTGGGGAATGTTTTGTACCAGTACTTATTTTGTCACTTACTTGTCCAAAGTCCTAACTACAGAAAAAATAAATCAGGGTCTACCTCCTTTTTCTTGTAAAAAGGCTCTGTTTTAGACAAGACTAAGCATTTACCAAGGATTTAGTAAGAAGTTCGTACTCTCTTCTGTGCATATTCTGTAAATAATCACTGCATTTCAGGCTTCACTTAACATGCTTCATTAATATCACAGAAAAATGTCACAGGGGCATTTCTGAGTTACCTGTAGAACAGTATGCTTGATTTCCAATGTATCGGAACACTTATTCTAGTTACCATCATCCTTAGCATAGGAAGACCTGTTATTGGCTCAGCTAACTTAGTAATTTTTTATGCTTGATACAAAGATGTTTAAAAGTCAAATTTAAATTAGCATTTTGTATAAAACTGTTCAACATATCCTGCAGATAAATAAAGAATTGTGGACAGCAGCAATGTACTCTTTCATTTAAAATATCTCTAAGGCATAGTTAAAATTTCTGTTTATTGTCATTCTTCCTGTAAAGAATGGCCAGACAGAAACTGTCCTGAACTTGGGAACAATGATCCATCACAGGTGGGGGTTTGAACCATTACATAAACCCTGGAAAACTTCTGAAAAAGAGGGTTAAAATTGAAAGGTTAAATGCATATTTAAGGAACAGGTAATCTACCTAAAATCTCAAGGTTCAAGACCAGAGGAAGTACCAGATGGCATCAGTAAAATCTCATTGGCAAAAGTTCATCATTTAAGTCAACTGGGGAAAATGTTGCTGAAAATACAGTTTTAATCTGTTGCCTTAAGCATAGTAGATGTTTGGGGAAAAAAAGGTCAATCTGATGGTTCATAAAGCAATTATTTTCCCATAAAATATCTTCTAAAATAATATACAAAACACAACAAAAGGTAGTCACCACAAAGAAAATCTAGATGTTTTTCCTACTTTGCAAAACAGTATCAAAACTACCAGGCCACGCGGTTGCCCTCAGAGGAATGACTCTCATCATAAGCAATTGTCTCTCAGTGCAAAATGTCTTGGATAGACCAAGGTATTGGATAGACATTTGACAAAGCTTGACATGCAGAAAAAAATCAAATATAGCATACTGCCCTTCAAAATGAGAAAAAATGGCCCTAAGACAAGGAACTCAGTAAAAATTAGTAGAAAAAAGTTACTTGCTGAGTGAGGTTGCAAAGTCTCGAATCAGCCATACTCTACAGAGAACAGGGGCACACAGATGGGCTGGCATTGACATTATCCTCCAATAACAATTGTGAGGACCGAGGTGTCTAAGGACTCAGACTATATTCAGGCTGACTGACAGGGTAAAGGAAAAAAAAGCATGTTTCTTTAACCTTGTTTAACCACATAACATTTGGAGACTATTTACCATGGCCCTGACAGACACTCACAGCCCTGACCATACCCGCCCAGCCTCCTCCAGGGCTCCCCACCGAGCCCATGGCCCAGGACCCCATGTCAGCCCCCCCAGGGCTGTCAGCCCCTGGCCCAGCGACACTGCAGCAGGGCAGGTCTCCAGCTCCCCACAGGCCGAGGTCAGCCCATCCCCGTCCCCACGGCCCTGCCCAGCCATCTTGGGGCCATGTCTGAGCCTGTTGCCCCTCACCAGCCATGTTCCTGATCCCCATCTGAACCTTGACGTCTCAGCCCAGCTTTGTCACTATGGACCTGCTAGCCACCAGTGGATCTGAACCCTGTCCTGTAGATTGACTTCCTTGCTTGACCTCAGACCTGCCTCATCGCCATGATGTTGCCTTATGATCTGGACTCTTGCTCAGACCTGGCTGCCATCTCCAAGCCTGCCCTGCTTGCCTCACTTGGGCACTGTAGGACTGGGACCTGGCTGGTGGGTGCCCTGCCCTGCCTTGCCCTGCCTGCCGTGTTATCCCCACGGGACTCCCATCAGATGCTGAAAGACCACACCAAAAGCTTTGCTACTGATCTTGCTGGCTGCACCACCCATTTGTTGTTGCTCTTTGCTAGCCATGTCACCACTCAGCTTTTCTAGCCAATATTTACTTGCCTCTGCTCTGCTTACCACCTTTCACAGAGGCTTTACATAGACATTGGGTTAAAAAAAGAAAAGCAGATACCCTGGACACCTTCATCCAAGTATACCTAATAGATTGCAGAGTCATGTTTCATCTTTTGTTTTCCCTCCCTTTGCTTTTTCATACCCAGAGGCCCACATGAAACAGACTGAGGCAGAATTTTATCTGTTAAGCTTCAAAGGCATTATGGTGCTTAGGATGCTAAACTAAGAGCTGAAGAGAGCATTAAATTTGTATCTCGCATCTCAGCAGAGTACTCTGACCTCTAATCTGTAATAGAAGGGAGAAGGAATAGCCTCCTCTCTACTTCCACCTCCTTTTCCATGCCTAGGTGGCACTTAAAAAAGAAGCCAAAAAAGAAACAATAAAGAGTAAGTCCTGTTTAGATTCTCAGGAAAAAAAGATGCTGACAATTTCTACAAGCATTTCAGGTTTTGGCTCCCAAGTGAACAGGGTATCTATCTGCTAACTTCTCCAGTTCAAGCACACTAACTCCAGAAAGGAAGTGTGTTTTAGCTACATCCCAGGATTTAGTGCTTCCAATATAGTAGCTCTAAATGTCTTACCACTACTTTAGCTTTTTCTGGCATGGTCCAGTGCCTAAATCATCTCATATATTTTAGGTGGAACCTACACACCTACATCAATTCTCTAGATTCCTCTCTGAGTGACAGGCAACTAAGAATTAGGTACTGCAGCACCTCCAGCCTTCCTTACATTTAGCACCCTACATATATCTTTTGAAAGCAGCAATTAAAATTCATGGTGCTTTCAAAATATACACCATTTTAAAGGTAAAGGCCTTTAATACAGAATTTCTTGTGAAATATAAATTGTGTCAAAGCTTTTGGAAACTGAAAAGAAATACTCTATCTTCTGTAAGACTCATCAGCACTGTTTCTATTTTCAGTCGTTGATGGTCAAGCTGGTTCCCAGTGAAGACCCTATGACAAGTCAAGTAAAAATTATCTAAATGGCTGCTGTAAGAATTAAACTGTTGCACCTAGAATATTGCAGTGAGTTCTAAGTATCCAAGTACAAGAAAAATGGGAATTAACTACAGAAATTCAGAAAGACTATTATATGTTTGAGAGAAAGCCCTGAGAAGAAAGCTTAAGGGATTGATACAAACTGCACGGAAATTCTTAATAAACTCTCATTGACTTTATAGGCTTTGGAGTAAGCCCAGAAAGTGTCGTCTATGTATATTGCTTTCCTCGCAAATTAAGGAGGACATAACAGCTATTTATAGTTGGCCTAAATACCCAAGGATAAGGAAATATTTATCTGGTAGAACTATAACTAGCAAACTTACTCTGGCCATTAATTCTAAATCATTGTATATTCTACAAACTTGTCAATTTATGTTGTCACCTTCAAAGGATACTGCGGGAGTTCAAATCCCAGCAGGAACTGGACAGTGATCTACCCAGGGCTATTCATATTGAATTGATTGAAATACGTTTTTGTTGATTGATTTCTATAGCACCAGGAAGCAGGTGAAATTCTATACAAGCATAAAATAAATTCAAGATTAAATAAATAATAGGATGAATGCTGAAAATATAATGTCTAAGCATATTCTGAAAATTAGATCAGTTGGGCTGGAAGCATATAAACTAAGTAAGCCTTTAAAGCTTGAGACATTAAGAGAAGACGCTAGAATATGCACTGTAATTACTGTCTTGTGTTAGCTAGCAACCTGCTTCTACCCTAAAGTCAGTAGATTTCTAGCTCTAAACACAGGCCTTTCAGTTTGGCATAACTAAGTTGTTCATATTTATTAGTGAACTTTAAACTCCGCAAATTCCTGTCAGATTTTGATACATAAGGCACCGAGGTACAGATTAATTGACTTCATGATAAACAGGAAATTGTTGATCAATCTGAAGAAGAAAAATGATTCTTAGAAGTACCACTCCAGTCTTTTAAGCATCAGTCCAGTAGTCCTCAAATTTTCCACTTGTCACCCCATTCCTACTGGTGTTTTGGGGCATGCAATTTTACAGATGACTATAGCAAGATCAAATAGTTGTCATGACGAAGAAATTGCTTTGCTCAGCCAGATTCTCCTAGCTGATCGGCTTGAAAGCTGTAGAAAGTTCTGCTGGTTTCAGCAAAGTTACACCCAGCTGAAGCCACAGAGGAGTGAGATTCTGAGTTCAATTATTAACAACAAGGAAATGAAATACTGAAGGGCTTACCTTTAGGAAAAATATCTCTGCAATATTCAAGTGAAAAGAAAGAAGACAATCTTGGAACTCAAATGAGCACAGAAACACAAGTGGGTTGAAAATCACAACAACTTTACATAAATTCTTGGTTTGCCTCCTGCATCTGGAACTGCTATGAAAATGTAGCTGGATACCAAAATGTCGCCACTGCTAAAGCAACTAATATGATGTCATGAGCAGATTAATTGCTTAACCTGGGAAAAAGTCATGTGGGATAGGTGAACTCTAAAAGGAAAACTAAAGGAAGAAAAGATCTTCGTTCTACATAGTACCACAGAAATTTGACTCAGGGAAAAGAATGTTGCAAAAGGTAAATGTTGGGTAGGTATGTCTGGAAGTAAAATTTCAATAAAGCTAAACACGAGGTTATTGCTTTTGAACATTCATGAGTTTGAATGGCCTTTTATTTGTAATGCATATTCATTTAAATGATCATATATAGCATATCTATACATCAGGCTCCATCAATTCTTATCTATTTGTCATACATCATTACTCTTACAGGAAATGAAAGAAAATAAATTTTAAAGTATTACAAAAACACAGCTTGCTTAGTAATGTTCTCTAGACTCATTGTGGGAGATTCTAGTTATTTTTTCTGTTCCTACCATTAAAGGACAGAACAGGTTTGGTAAAGCAATAAAAGCAGTAGTGCTACTCATCCTAAAGTACCTGGCATCATTCAGAATCAAGCCCTCCTATAACCAAGGGGAGATAATTTCTTGCTGTAGAATTACACACTAATAAAGCAGACCTAAATAGTTTCTAATACTAGCAGAGAACTGCATAAGAAGTTCTGTTAGAATTGTGCTGGTTTTGGCTGGGATAGAGTTAATTTTCTTCACGGTAGCTAGTATGGGGCTATGTTTTGGATTTGTGACCAAAACAGTGTTGATAACACAGGGATGTTTTCATTACTGCTGAGCAGTGCTTACACAGAGTCAAGGCCTTGTCTGCTTCTCACACCACCCCACCAGCAAGTCGGCTGAGGGTGCACAAGAAGTTGGGAGGGGACACGGCTGGGACAGCTGACCCCAACTGACCAAAGGGATATCCCACACCATACGACGTCATGCTCAGCACGTAAAGCTGGGGGAAGAAGAAGGAAGGGGGGGACGTTTGGACTGATGCCAACCCCAGCTGACAACTAAGCACCACACAGCTGCTCACTCACACCCCCCTGTCCCGGTGGGACGGGGGAGAGAATTGGAAGAATAAAAGTGAGAAAACCCGTGGGTTGACATGAAGACAGTTTAATAGGTAAAGCAAAAGCTGCACACGCAAGCAAAGCAAAACAAGGAATTCGTTCACTCCTTCCCATGGGCAGGCAGGTGTTCAGCCATCTCCAGGAAAGCAGGGCTCCATCACGCGTAACGGTTACTTGGGAAGACAAACGCCATCTCTCTGAACGTTCCCCCCTTCCTTCTTCTTCCCCCAGCTTTACGTGCTGAGCATGATGTCGTATGGTGTGGGATATCCCTTTGGTCAGCTGGGGTCAGCTGTCCTGGCTGTGCCCCCTCCCAGCTTCTTGTGCACCCCCAGCCTTCTCAGTCAGCAGAGCATGGGAAGCTGAAGAGTCCTTGACTAGTGTAAGCACTACCTAGCAACAACTAAAACATCGGTGTGTTATCAACTTTGTTCTTATCCTAAATCCAAAACACAGCACTGTACCAGCTACTGGGAAGAAAATTAATTCTATCCCAGCTGAAACCAGGACAATAACATACAGAATGTGTTAGTACAGTCATACCCGTACCTAATTTATACATTAATAAATATATATATATTGGGGGTGCATGCTCAAAAATTTTTTACTGATTCCCACAAGGAAATAAATAATAGGATGCAGTCCAAAATCTGTTCAAAGGTGGCTGAACAAGTAAACTTAAGAACATAACATTTAACAGACTGGGAACCAAACACAAAACACAATAGCCCCGTAAGACATATTCAGCACAAGGAATTCTACAACAGTTATGTCAGGCATAAAAGCAACTTCATAAACATAGGAGGAAATTCAACAAAATAAAGTAGATAAAGGGGAAGGTAGAAAACATAATGAAGGAAAATAAAATCAATTAATGAAATCCTAAATCAAATCCTTTGATCAAAAAAAGATCAAATATCTCACAGGAAAAAATAGGATGCAAATTATGATGAATTAAATAAAAATCAACAAAAATAGGAAAAAATAGAGGAAAGAGGTAAGGAGAATAAAGATGGACAATTAGATTAGGATGAAAGAAAAGAGAGAAGAACGGAGGCTATTCTGGCAAGCATTCACACCTCTCTTGCTTGCTGGACTCCAAAATTCATTGCACTCCAAAAGGACTTGAGCCATCACCTACTAATTTCTAATTGGAGAGAGATGGGGAGGGAAGATCAACATAAAGAGATGCTCATAAAGATCACTCAGCATTCTAACTCCCAGCGTATCTCTCACAAATCCTTCTGGGACCCAGTGTCACAGACACAGCCTTGACACAACAGGTCCTCTGTGGTACCAACCACGTATGTAATAGAAGCAAAATGAAGAGCAAAACTATTAATGCTCCAGTGCTCCCAGAACGCAGCTGCTAGGCTTAAGCAGTAACTTTAAAATGTTTGTACATTTCAGGCTCCATTTTACCAGCTAGTACAACTGCTGTTGGAAGTCACACAATAACATTTATGATTGAGAAGGTAATCTAATTATAACATTAATTTCAGAAAGCTTATTTCTATGCAGGAGAAAAAGTTACCACAGACAGATATTTCAAAAGTAGCTTTCAACAAAAATCTGATTTTTCAGAAGTTTTTTTCAACTCTGTTTTATTATTGTGGAGCTATAAAAGAGGGAGAAAAGAGAAAATATCCAAGTTACTCTGTGCTGAATAAGTCAAACAAAAAATATTCTTTTGTTCCAGCACTTAGAAAGCTCCCTACAGGGAGTCCATCACATGAACCACATACTAATTTTAGGGTTTGAGTTTGGGTGCATTTATTTCTCTCATTTTCCATATTCAGAGCACATACTGAGGTCAATCTAAATCTCATCTTTCCACCTTTTATATTAACATGCGTGTTCATGTTAGATGAATGTTTAATGCCTAAGTTTTAGCTGTCTGCTCTGCCCTAGCAGAATTCACAGCTCCCGAGTTCAGTGTTAATACACAGGGGAAGTTTCAGAGAACAGAATCAGCAAAAAAAGACCCAGTGAATCACCTCAGTCAGCACTGTGTTTTCTCTGATCCTATCCTCTAAAATATTAAACTACTCCTATGTATCATCACCTTATTCAGCATAAGATGGTGCTTGATGGTTGAGGCTAAATGAGGGTAATGGTCTTTCTGAAATACCATTAATCTTCAAAGCTTAGGTGCTCTTTCTTACCAGTCTAGATTCACACCCTGAAACCACTTTCTAAGGGCTCAAGCCCCTTGCTATTCTCATTGAAAGAAACAAAAAATACTTCAGTTACAGCCAACTTTATTTTACAGTGGCTTTTTAATCGCAGTAGCTTACTGGGAAGTAGCATATGTAATCCTCTTGTGTTCCTGCTGTGGTAGAAATACATAACCCTACCTCCCAGAACGAAGTTACAGGCAGTTCTAGGCAGGAGCTATTACAAGAATAATTATAGCTAGATATACACAACATTGAGTCTCTCGCTATACCCTAATGATTAGGTGCTTACTCAAAAAGAGGAAATGAGAGATATTTTGGGGCTGCTTCTGTACCTGTTCTTCCCTTTCAGTACTTTACTAAGTAACAGTTGTATATAAATTCTGTAAACTGTCCTTGGAGCTGGTTTGCTAAGCTGTAGGCTTGAGAAGATGGACTAGCTGATTTCCTCAGGGATTTTGCTGTACCTTCTTTACCACAATTTCCCAAGGGTCCTGCAGAACAAGATGATACATTAATATCCACATATGAGAAGTTATGGAATAGATTTAATGGTATTAAAATCCAAAGCATCACACCCAGAGCACATCCCTGTGGTACCCAGAATGATTCCAAGACCCCTGCTGAAGAAAACATGTGCAGTCATTTAATTTCTATTTAAACAGTAGCTGCAAAAGGACCATTCCTGACTTTGGGTACTTGACTTTGCAAGCATGATATACTTTCACTGAACTGCTTTTGCACAAAAGTTTTGGGGCGGTTATAAAAATAAAGCTGAAATTCAGAAGTGACATCATATGACGTCATAATGCCACTCTCTTTTCCCAGCAAGGCTGGTGTCTTTACATTCACCAGTATCACTGTCACAGGAGTAACAGGTTTCTACAACCATGTTGAAGGTAAGTATCATTCCCGGGTGGGTTATTTTCCTCCAATTCTTCCAACAACGTCTCTTCTCCCCCACAACCTCATTCTTGCCTACTCACATTCAATTCCAGCTCTTCAACATAACCTTGCCTGGCTTCTCTAGTCTCCCAGTTTCGATCCTCTTCCAGAAATCTATGACTCTGTGGAAAATAGTGGCCAACCCCAATTGCCCCATCCCTGAACCCAAACGTTTTCATTCCAACTCCCAGTTCCACTCAGTTTTACCTTCTACAGTTAAGTCAGGAACCTTCTTCATTCACGCTGGGAAGACTACTGCAAACAAAGGCAAAAAATCTCCCTCTTCTGAGTTCTGATATCTGACCCCACCTCAGCCCACAGTTGCAAGGAAAATCACTGAGTTCCCTGTGCATGAACAGGCAAACAGTGCATGTTCACCTGCTCTACAGGAACGGTGTGGACATAGCCCAGTCTTGTGCAACAGATGAGCATGGCTGAATATAGGCAGAGAAGACAGACTCCTCAGAGATTTCAGCTGCTCAACACATACGCATGGCTTTTCTAAGAGCTTATGAAGCAGTTGAATTTCAGCAGATTTTCCTGAAAATAGCAAAAAAAGTCATCCATCACACTTACATTTCCCTCTGTCAAATTTCAAGTGTGTAAATACTGGGGTGGTTAGAACCTCTCAACAAAATGGCTCTACTTTTTTATTTTTACACAATATATGCCTACTTTTCCCCAGCTTTGCTTTCAAAAATGGCTAAGTAATTTTGGGTCAAACTTTCCAAAATATCCAACCTGAGGTAGACTTTTTATGTGAAAAATTTCTGATGAAATGGTTACAGTTGTGGCAAGTCCAATCTCCAGCTACCACAGAGACCATATCATGTTATCCCCTGCATGAAGTAATGAAAGTCCTACTCAAAAATAGTTAGGCATTTGATCCCACTGTGTCAACTCTGTTCTAGTCTCTCTCAGCTGAATTGGGGGAAACTTTCTTTTATTTTTTTAGCCAAAATACATTCTTTCAGTGACAAACTAGATGAAGTGATAAACAACAGCAAATGATCCACAAAGGAAAGCAAGTCGTCTCCGTCCTCAGTGAGGTCACTTGTATCATTGGGTGTAACCCTGAACTTACCAGGCAGCCGCTATAGACCTCTTCGAAGGTTTTCTGATTTTCAGAGGACAACTTCTTTCTTTTCTTGGTACATTGACATGGCATTGAAACACCATTTCATCTAATCATACCCTCCTCTGGATCAATTGAGCCTCTTTAAACTGCCCTCTAGACTTGCTAATTTCTAAAACATTTCTGGAAACAGACAGAAAGTTGTAGTCACTGTCACTCTGTCAGCTGGTCATTTTAAGCTATGCAATGTCTTTTAAAGCAAGAAAAGGAACTTTTAGAAAACCAATCTTATTTTTCGTATAATTACTCACTATAATAAAAATATGAGATTACAGAACCAGCAAACACAGGCCTTAAAAAGCAAAATAAAAAATATTTTCTTTAGAGACCTTCTAAAATCCTTAGAAATCCAAAGTATTACAAGTAAATGGTTGGAAAATGCTTAGTGTTCAATGGATCACAAAAATATAAAATACATCAAGCAAAGGACAAAGTAGGAGACATTTCAATGAGGGTTTTTACAGAAATTGTTTATTAATTTGATATACTTGAAATCATTGCAGTGAACCCACATGAGCAAAGCTGTTCCATTGAAAAACTGCTCTTCACAGGAAATTAACACAAAATGAGGTGGTAACGCACAAGATTTCTAATGTCTATTGCAAAGGAACTAAACTAAACAGGCACTGAAATGTATATATGAAAAAATACACACTGTAAAGGCATCGGATCGGAATTTCACTTTTCTTATTACTGAGCAATGTATACTGTAGATAAAATATTCACAAAAATAAATTTCCAATTCAGAATCCACTCTTCTCAAGTGTCTTAATCAGACACGGTAAGTGAATTCCACCTCTTAGGCAGTACTTTCAGCTATTTAATTAGATTTTTGACATTGAGCTCAAAACCTGAGATGCGTACATAGCTACCTTCTCCAAGTACATGTATCACTACTCATTTTCGAAACAATAGCTGTAATTTTTATCATGTATTTTAGAAGACTAACCTCTGGATTGTTAAGGTTAGACACAATAACCTCAAGAGAAATGTACACAGTTAAAAACTAAGAAAAGTTTGTTTAGAACTGAAAAATAAAGATTAACAGAGTAAACTATGAAATCCAGCAGCATACAGTTGAATGCTTGTCAGATGCAGGGCTGTCTTCATTGCTTAACATAGGGTTTTGACATTGCACACATTCTGAGCACGCTGCCTCCCCAAACATGCGCCCTTCAGCAACACTTCGCTTAATTCATCTAGTCCTATTAAAGTAGCGAGAGGGGAAAGGAATCCATAGAGGGCACACAAGGCTATGCCTATGGGCCAGCCAAGAAACACCAGCACAATGAGCCAAAATAATACCCACACTAAGCAGTTGCAGTCTGCCATCTGAGACCGTGACATGAAGAAGGGTTAACTTTGACTTCAAGTGTATACAGACATATAGAGATAGAACTCTCTTTTGTTTGCAAATCTTATTTTTGGGGAAAAAAAGATATTTTCAGCCAAGAAAAATCTGTTTCCTATATTTATGAAAAATCTAGTGTAACAAATACCAAGTCACACATGACTCCTGGGAAACTTCCTACGGAGGAACGGGAAATATCAGATTCGCTTTAATGAGTAGTTTTCTAGACTAGAATGACTTGGATGCAAATTTTTAACATAGCTCTACAGAGAGAAGTTGCAATGTACCTTCAACACATGAGAACATATGGCTATAGATGAAGAACACAATTAACGTTTGGAATATAATACATTTGGAATATAATACGTTAAGAAAATTCCGAGGTCCAGACTATGGCTAGCCCATAAAGCTGCAGAACTTCTCAGGTTGTCAACAGGCAACCTTAGAAGGACACCTACCATTGCTTATTCTCTGGCTTAATGAGAAACAGTTTGCACAGAACTAGTACCAGGTTAATTGAGTTTACGTATCTGCTGGTCCTTTTCATTAACACCTACTCCCTGTGCTGAGCTTTGAGACTATGAGCTTTATTTAACAGAACCATCAAGCCTATTATCCACCAAGACTATTAACAGTTATCTCCCCAATGACTGAGATGTGTTGTGAGCTGTCAGAGCATTTTATTTCTGCCTTGTTCATTCTTTCAGCAGCCTGGAAAATTGCAGATATGTTTATATGTATGAAAATGCTACACAATCCAAAACACAACCTGGCATTTTCTGCTAGTTTTGTGAGATGTCCAGCAGCTAAATAAACCAAGAAAAATCAAACAATGGAAAAATAAACTGATCATACCTGAAACACTGGAACATTTCTCAGTGTTTCATTTTTAATAATTCATAATTGAGGTTTCATGGTAAAAATATTAACTGCTTAGGAAATTCTTTTAAAATTAAAACCCAAGCATTTCCTATGTGCACCTTGGTTATCACAGGACTGCTGTTAATCAGCCATATATAAAAGGCGATAAAGTGGCTAAATATCAAGGAGAGACAGAAGCAAAAGCTAGGGTAGTAAAAAGCAGTTTTACTCAGCCTGATGAGCAATCACTGTGGGTGGCACAGTATTATTGAGTTAAACATGTTGCTCTAATTCAGACGCTAATAAAATACATGAACAACATGGCAGCAGGCACTGCTTTGAAATCATGATAGAGTAAACAACGTCTTGAAAAATAACAGTAACTCTGGATCTATGGGCAGCCTAAACAGTTCCATTTCTTTAGCCAAGTTCTGTTTACAAAACAGTTAAAATATGACCAGAAAGAATGTTTTCTTGAACAATATAACCCTACCTAGGTAGCGTTGCTCATGGACTAATTTCATACCAATCACACTAATATTTCATACTAACATACTAACAATGCTTTCACTGTTCCCGTTTAGAAAAAGAGACTATAGCAGGGCTCAGGGAAAGGGTGGCGTGGATTTATTAGCTGAATTTATGCTGCTTTATGATATCGTACTGAAAAGTACATTAATTGCTCAATTATCAGTGAAAGCAGGAAAATATATGGAAAACAGCCTTACCTTTACAGCACAACTCTATGGCTTTTTAAACGATCAGATTTTCTCTGCCAGGCATTCACCAAAGCAGGAAAGCAAGGTGAATACATTGTTTGACAAAAGCCCTTGTTTCCTCTTTTGTCACCTGAACAGGACCAACCGCACTGTACCAAAACACGGGCATGCCCACAGCAACAGATGTGGCCTCAGCAAGTGGCTCAGGTCTTGGGTGGGCTGCAAGGAACAGAGGAATCACTGCAAACAGCAAACGTCTCTCAGGAATTGAGGCACCCCTGAGCCTGGCATTCCCTGACATTCACACCCGTAAACCCGCAACCTTGGGAGAAACTATCTTTGCGCTGGCTCATATAATCCCAACAGGGTGGCCGGGCTGGCTGGAGCTGCCAGGCAAGGACAGAAGTGTGTTGAAGTCACCAACATCAGCCAGAGGCTGCACATCCCAAGGGGAACTGCCGGCTGCCCTGTTCAAGCCGTGGTATGTCACCTGTGCCACAAAGCTGAAGATGCAGCTTCCAGCCTTAGCCATGGTTTTGGCAGCCGCACGTTAGTTGATACAGTATCTATCTTCTGATCTCAACTACAAAAAGCATGAGGTAGGGAAACTAAAGATAGACGCTAATACCGGCGCATGTCGTGTTTTGATTAGTGGAAACTTTTGGAGGAGAGACCTGGCGTATCCTAGAGATATTAAAAATGGGTCTCCCCCTTCCTTCCATGACAAGGATAGAGAAATAAGGATGGCTAAAGAATTTTTGCTGCCATCTTACAGACAACTTCACTGTGCCCAGTAGAAAAGAGTCCATTTCGGAACAGACATACAATAGAAACAGCAAAGAACCGAAGAGGGAGGAAAACATGTGTCCCAAAATCCCTATGGGAAGGTTTCTGTGTGTGTCAGTTACACAAGCACTTCAGATATTCCTCAAATCCTCCAATTTCCTTCATTTTGTCTTTTCCATCTTTTTGTTAGATATCAAGAATATTCTATAATTTCCAAGGAATTTTCAGTGTGTGTTTCTGTTACCACGTTTGGTAATTTCTTAAAAGACAGCTTACAGATGCTGTGGTATAGGCAGCTTTTTATAATTCAACTATTTATGCTTCAGAAAATTCTGGTAAAATCCACTTAGGCTATATTAAATCACATCAGAGTGAAATGCTGTAAGATATTCTAAGTAACTTTCTTGTTACCTAGATATCTCAAAGAAAGTCTTAGCCACAAAATTATTTGAGCATTTAGTTTAACAAAACATCTTATAGTCAAGGTAAATATATGGTGATCAGAATTATGTCAAAATTATGTCTGAATTATGTCAACATTTTTTTCACAGTGTATATGAAGAGGTGGGTTTTTTTCATAAATTTTTTCAGCACTGAAGTTGCTAAACAAATGTTATGGTTGAAAATGTAAGTATATGGATGTCATGGTATTCACAGTTGTTATAATGTTGCAGTTATAATGCTGCTGGCAAGCCTAACAGCTTGCCAGCTGAAATTTTAAACACCCAGTCAACTTAAGCAGAAGAATGAATTCAAATAAAGAAATTGCACAGGACATAGCAAAACATCGGTACTATATCTTCAGTCTTGTCTTTGCTGTGCAGGCCCTTAAAATTCAGTTGCAGATGGCTACTTTTTTTTCTTCCATTAGAAAACAAACAGGCTAATCTTCACTTTGAACATGTACTCACTGAAATAATATTGCAAATTAGTGCTCAATTTCTGATTGCCTTTCATAAAAAACCTAGTTAAATAGCTAATTAAAACTGTCTCAAACATCTCAGTTGCCAATATATTCAAGATGTCGTAAATCTCGCTTCAAGCTAGAAGAAGACAAGAAAGTACAGTCTTTGTTGTTCTATTGAATGACTTCCCTATTTCAAGCAGATTTTACTAGGGTATCAGCAATGTTGGTAGTCCACAAAATTTAATGAAAACACTATGAATACATTCAAGTCTTTTCTCAGAATTACCAAAAAGATTGTTATGAATAATTGTTCCTTGTCTCCAAGATTGCTGATTTGAAAAGGATGCTGCAAGACTCACTGTTTTTTCTCCATCTATTGATAGCTATACAGTCTAGAGCTAGATCTGGAAAAAAAAAAAAAAAGACTTTTGTGACTACAACAGCATGTAAACAACAAAATCTAAAACTGTAACCTGAAAATCTGCACATAGCTCCTGCCTAATCCTAAAGGGTTGTATGGCTCATGAGAGACCTTGAGGTACATGGCCTAAACTCAGAGTTGGGCAGTAGCAAATTAGGTTACTGGCAGTTTGGCAATTTAGGCCAATTACCCTAATACAAATTTCTACTTATGAGCACATTTATTCTTTTTCACATTACATCCTTCACAGGCATACTATATCCAGTCCAAAATGCAAGCAAGGCTTGTGTCTTTCCCCTCAACCTGTGTGCCTAATGTGACCATATCCAGACTGCAAAAAGCAGCAAAACTCGGCCAGCTAAGAGTTACCAGGTAGGGGAAAAAAGGTCCCGTCACCAGCAAACTGAGACAGTGAACCCATGTCAGAAGGTGGAGGGTAGATGAAGATTCCCACCTAGGCTTTTCTGGTTGACTTGAGGAAGAGAGCTTTTCTCTGCAGGTATGAGAAGAATCGTGAACACCAGTCGGTTCCCTACCTTTACAAAGGAGAAAGGTAGCCTAAGGTGGAGACAGGTGCCAATCAGGAAATATTTGATCAAAGCAGATGAAAGAAAGGCTAAGGATACTCACGACAAGTGAATCCAATAGCAACCTCTGATTCCAGGATTCTTGTCACGGTTTGTAGCTTTGGGTCCCTTCAATACTCTCATGGACTCACTGTTGTCTGCTAATTCTCTTCAAACAGTGCTACCCTGAAATCGGCATTTCAGACATCCCAAACCCTGAAATCATTTATAAATGCTCCAACTGGGCTGTTGGTTATCTAAACTTTCTTGTTTGAATTCTTTGGGATAACGTGAAAGGAAAGTGAGGAGAGCAAGCTCAGTGAGTCGCACAGCGACTTCATTCTCAGAGAGGTAATTTCCAGACTCCAGAACAGAAATCCTGAGACACAGCAATCATCTTTATATCTGGTAATGGCCAACCTGCCTGCACATGGCTATTGCTTTGTAACTAGTTTGTCTCCCTACTATGTGCTCCATTGGAAGGTTTTAATTCTCTCCCTGAAGATATGAACTCCCACAGAGAAAAAAAAGTTGTTCTGGGAAGGAGTGGGAGTTGCTTGCCAGGATACAGTCGAAGTCAGTGCCCTAAAGTTACCGTGATGGTTCTCTCTTCAAAAAGTTAAGCACTTCAGTGAAATGAAGTCCAGTTTTCGACTGTACCACTGAGTGGCACCACACAAAAGACCAAGATCCATTAGACACGTGGTGAAAATGTGCTGCAAAAACTTCAGGGAAGTAGCTGTCTTTCGTACCTAGGTAAGACCCGCTACATAGACATGCACACACACAGACACACTTCTCCTGAAGTTTGGCTTTGGAAAGAAAGAAAACAAGCTAGTCTTTAGTCAGCTGCACATCCATCCCAGTTTTTTAATTTAAAGTCACTAAAACGTTTTCCCTGCTAGTGCATATACGTTTTGTTTTTGCAATTTTATTTATAGTTCGTTTAAAAGATCTTGCTAGAAGAAACATGGAACTGTTGTTAGATTCATAAATTAAAGCTAAAACACTGAGGTATATATTTAGCTTACTGCTACACATTACTGGGCATCTCCTCATAACATGCTTATTGCATATTATGCCTATTGCACCTCTGATCTAATGCCCCCACCGCTTTCTACCTATCGCATTCCAGGTCCCAGTTACTCACAGTCACGCAATCCCTTACACAGAAGTTTGGATAGCAGTTTTCAGGACAGCTTTATATTTGTATGTATGTAAATTTAGCATCTTTAGCTAAGGTCTAGGAGGATTAAGATAAAAATTCTTGACCCAAACCCTCATTAGCTTGGGTGGAACATGCTCTCCTCTAGTGCTCTCCTTTGCTGGCAGAATTCAGAAACCTAGGAGAGTGATTGCCTTCTCCACACCTCCTCCTCCATGGTACAGGAACATCAGCAATAACTTACATTGGCTCTTTATTCCACTGTATTAATCTTGGAACACTGTAAGGCATCATTTCTAAATATAATAAAATAAATCCAAATAGAATAACTTTAAATTTGCAGGAAAAACCCTTTTTGGGAACATGAGATGCCAAAACACTACTTAAAAGGGCATTAGATTGTTTAAATTGAAAGGCTTTTCATATATTCCCATAGGGAGAGAGCATGTAGGGTATATATTCATTCACAGTGAAATAATACCAAAAACATTTTAAGTCCTGGTTTAAAGTAGTAGTTTACAGAATAGGCTTTAACTTACATTAAGTAAAATATCAGGTTTCATACTGACACAATTAAGCATATCCCATTTGTGATTACAGTAAGAAATTCTCGTAAGAAACAACTTTCTCTACATAAATTTACCGCTACACAAGATGCGTATATGTATTTCCACTGATATTTGAGTTTCAAGAAATAAAATTTAAAACACTAAACCTGCCGCGTTGGCTAAGTTTTTCTTTTCAGTTTTTCTTTCCAATTTATAACGATAATTGTTTCAGCTTAGAGTTACAGGGTGGTACTGCGCATAGGACTGAGCACTAAGATGAGTCAGGAGCAGCAGCTGTCCTCAGTGCCTCATCTCATTACGCAGCTCAGACTGACAGAACGCCAGTGGGCGAACACTGCAGGAGCAGGGAGCAATCTCGGACAATTGCCCCATCGCTGAAGTATCTGGGTATGCAGGAGCAAGGTTAGTTCATAGTACATTAGAGATCAAACGAGTTAAAGAACGGAGCCTGTGAAAATAACGAGCTACTCGGGAGCATTTCTTAGCTCTGAGTAAAACTAAGAAACATGGTCAGTCCAAACAAGGAAAGAAAAGGTATGTTACTACATCCTGTACCAGGATAGGAAAGCAGGGCATCGAAGACAATTTTAATAGTTTGAGCTTCATGAAAATGATAGTAACATATTCAATTCTGTGTCTAGGACGGCCAGTTTTCAAAACTGGAATTCAAGTGGTACCGCAAACGTACTTGATCAGAGCTGGTCAGAGTTTCAAGTTTTCATTTTGTGTGAAACTCCAAATTTTAAAATTTCCTTTCAGTGTTAATTGGAATTAATTTTTTTTTTTTTTAAATTGGGAGTACTGTATCTTTTACTTTCTATTTTATCACTTGACTTTCTAATAACATGATTCATGTAAGGGAAAAGTGCATTACTAAAGCCAAGTGCTTTAACAGTTTTTGTTTGTTTGTTTTTAAATATGAAACCAACAAAGTGCAACATTTAACTATTAACTAACATTTTGGGAAAAGCATTGCTTTGGGAAAATTGTCATCAACTCTACAATCGCATTATTTCCTAAAACAATACCCCACAAAATTTTCCTAATTTCCTAACATGTTTTCTGTTCTGAAAATCCCTAGTTTATCACTTACGGTTTATGTAAATCACATTCATTACAACAGTTTAGATAAAAAGTTATAATAAGTACAGAATTGACCAGGATGCCATGCGTTCTGGCCTTCCACTCCACATGATCTTTCACTACTACACACTGACAGAGATAAGAAGATCCAGACCAATACAGGGTAGGGTATCAGCAAAAGCCAGTCCACAAAATAAGAATTGAACATTTTCTAGAAGGTGAATACGTAATCTTCTCCTCCAGGATCTGTACGAAGCCACAAAGCTGCTAATAGAGACTTCAGCTTCAGTAAAGATTTCTATCAATCAAAGAACAGTAATTTTCAATATATCCTTCCAATAAGCAAAACCGTTACGTCTTATCTTAACTTTATCCTATCTTAACTTCAGTCACTATTAGGTTTTAATTTAGAACCATAGAGAGGCGATATCTGGATATGCATGAGTTCTGTTCAAACCTCGGTCATATTTGCATACATTACAATACAGCAGTTATTTATTTAACTTGGCTCATGTTTTCAGAGGTGGTCAGCGTCAGACAGCAAGACAACTCTTCTGCAACTAGGCTTTTCTTTCTCCCAGTTAGTCTTGTTTCAGTGTTCCCGCGTGTGTCCTCAGCACAAGAGGATTATTGGTGAGGCGCTTTCTCCCCTCTCTGACTCAGCATGCAAAACGTGGTATGTCTCATTTCAGAAAACGTGCTATTGCCCAATAGGACATGACTGCTGCTGCCAAAAATCACTCTCAAAAAATAGGGCAAGTCAAGTCTGTACGGCTGTGGATTAAGGTCAGAAACAGAATCTTAGTGCCTCTATACTGAGCTTCTCCCTATCCGCTTCTGCTGCCCCTAAACTACTTCCTTTACAGTAAAGATATATTATGTCCCTAATGACTGTCCCATCTAAAAATAAGTGCTCTTGACACACAAGAGATGTCAGGCTAGCACAGCAGGATGCTGAAGCGTCTCTAGATGCGTAGCAGGGCTTCTCTTACACTGGGTTGCAGCAATTTAGGAATTCACACTTGATAAATGCAATAAGGGCGGCTTCTTTTTATCTCTTGCAAACGGTGCCAGGACTGATATATTCTTGACCCTTATTTGGGTCTCCAGCTTATTCTTTTATGCTGTTCTCTGGAATCATAAAATTCTAATGTTTCATTAGGCAAACATGCACCGTAGTTGTATACGCTTTTTCACTGACTTCTATAGATGAACTATGTAATTGACAGCAGCTGGCTCAACTTTCTGCTTGAGTCTACATTTTCTTAAAAGACACTCATACAGAAACATATTCTGTTTGCTCTGATAGTGTTTCTCAAACAGAGAGATAATGCCTGAACTCTGGAAAGTTTCTTACCTATAGCTGAAATGACTCTTCTTCAGCTTTTATTTTTATCTTGTTTTCCAGATATAACAGTACAGCAACAGGCTTCTTTGCATTACACTGAAGTAATGCTATTAATTGATTCAAAGATCCATGTCTTTGCTCTTTTTTTTCAAGGTGAGTGAAAACCATAATGGAAGCTAAATGAAACGTACTATTTTTCTTAATAGCAACATATTACATTATCCCTGATATGGGCTAGATTAAGATGATTAAAGCCCTGCCAGAGCAAGGCCCAGAGAAATAACCTGTCCTTGTTACCTACCACAGGAGTGGGAAAAGATCACTTTCTCATTACAGTAGTAGTATTTAGTCTCCTGAAATATGACTATTTACAAACTGAGAGGGAGGAGTATCGCAGGTATTGTTTCTCCCTGTTTTCTTGCATTCTCTTCACTGTAGAAATCTTGTAGATGGCAAGGAGGCATTTTATTTTGGAAGTTTGAGTACTGTACCTTTTCAGAAACCTCCCAACAGTTAGGAAAATACATGGACTTACAGAGGATGCTTAGCTGAAGGTCTTTTAAGAAAGTTCTTTTTCAATTTTGCAATGGAAACAGCATTCTTTTAAAATGTTTATCAATGCTATAGCACATAAACATTACACAGTTATTGGGCTTTTTTGACAGGTACCTAAGCAACCAATCCTCTGAGAAAAAGGATTGTTAACAGAACTACACTTGAGAAACACACAGCAAAGGAAGCACTAAGGGCCATAAAAAGAGCCTCCAAAACTCCCCTGAAAACATTAATTTTCTGTTGATTGTTTCTACTGGGAGGATTACCATGTTTGGCAAAGGAAACTACACTGCCATATGTCTTAATGGCATTCACAGCTTCTTGACTGCTGTGGGTTGTGATTCATTTGTTGGCTAGGACGTTCGCTTTTGTCTGCTTGCTCTACAAGATTTCAAGTGTTACCTAATTCTTGTTTCAATAGAATTGTATGTCATCATGCTTATCTAGTATGTGATCGACATCGCCTCTAGGTCTTCTTTTTTTAAAAGACTTCTGTGATTTCAGAGAAGAAAACTGATCTCTCTTGTCCTGTCAAGCAAAGCCATTCTGTCAGGAAAACTGAACTTCTGCTCCTCATGAGAATACTTTTCTTCAGGATTCGTATCCTTTTATGTCCCAGAAACTGCAGAGATCCGTTCCAAGAGGGAGGAGAAGGGGCCAGGTGTTTGCTTCCCTTTTGAAGGAAGTTAGAACCTACCTTATCCAACACGTAGAGCAGTATTTGGTACCCACTATTAAAACAAATGCAAGGTAGGCTAGGAAAAAGTATATGGCCTCATCTTTAGGAATTTATGGACATATTCATTATTGTAAACTGCTTATTGAGACCTCCAGCTTGCCTATTCTTTTCCCCTCGTCAAACTTTGTCCTGAAGTTTTTAAAACTAACTTATCCACCATCCTTGCCACATTGCCAAGCCGTTCCAAAGTCCCATACAGACTAAAGCAAAAGCAAGCCATGCTCTGAGAGTGTTACTAAGGCATTTTCTTTGATCATACCTAAACCTGCACTTACAGCGTTATTTCAGTCACAGATGGAAAGGGGCCTGTATTTATATAGTACTATCTCAGCTATGTATGGATGGCAGAACCCTAAGTAAATTGCTCTTTGTCCTTGTTTTTCTGGCTATTACAGAAATGAACAGTACATTGAATCGCAGTACCATTTTTATATCAGCACAATATTAACAGTCCAAGGGTTGAGCTGTTTTTAAACTAGTCTCTATTTAAATAAATCTGGCAAGTAGTGCCTAAGTTGTTTTACAGGCTCAGTGTAACAGAGGAAAATTAAGCAATTCATGGAAGTGTTGGCTAAATAAATGTGAAGAAAAACCACTAACAGTTCTTTAGTTTCACTCAAAGTCTTTAGTGGGTTTTTTTTAATTACATGGCTTTGGAACAATAAAAGACAGTAATTTTATATCTTTTCCTCCGGTTTATATCCTTAAACGATCTTGTCTTCACAAAGATTTTGTTCGCTAGGTTTTCACGCAGTGCTATAGTAATTCTTTGCAATAATGCTTGAATATAGTTTTTTAAAAGCTATTTTAACAATGTCTTTGTTCACTTACTTACAGATTTTGTCTTTTAAAAATAATTAAATTTGTGTATGTCTTTTTTTTTTTTTAAATTTCAATACATTCAGTTTAACAACTGGATCTTGTTGTTCACTAGAATAACGATAGGGACATCAGAAGGGGATGCTAAATCCCAAGTAAATATTGCCATTGGAAAACAAACCATGTAGACCAAAATTACAGTTCTAGACCGCTTCACTTCTCCCACCTACTCTTTCTTATAGGAAAATGTAAATAGAACATAAAAACTATTTTGGTGGAAAAGACAAAGTTCATCCTTTACCAAAAATGAAAAACAGAACTGAAAAGCCTTGGGGGAAAAAAAAGCCCCAAACCCCTAACCTCGTACTCTAACTCAAAGCCTCAAGAACTTTCCAACCACTGCTACAAGAAAAACATGATTTTCCAGACTTTTGAAAATGCATTCTCCTAATGCTATTATGTCCCTGAAAAAAAAGTAAAGTTCAACATACGGAAGATGGCAGCAAGGACAATGAACCACTTGCTCAGCTCAAGTCAACTCAACTAAATCTTCCATCTCTTTTACAGCTGGTGCTTGGTCCCTCAGAAAACTACATATTAAGGCTGTTCAAGCTTTTGCAATTGTTTGCAGTTCAATCGCCTCTTCCTGCACCTTAGCCAGAAACAGCCTTCATTACAACTCCACTCACCGTTTTGGGGCAACACTGAAGTCAAGGACGACTCTAGACTTGGCTGTTGTTCTACAAGGACTGAGCCAGAAGTAACCACGCACACCTGGGGCCTGCACACGGAACCCAGCATCACACAGGCAAGGTGTGGTCACAGTTCATTGCAAACTGTGCACAACTCAAAAAGGTCTTTGCAGCTCCTTTCACCTTTGGGTGCTTGCTAATAGTCATTCTGTCCTAATTACTGATAGAATCTCTGTCAGTTAAATTATCCATTTTAGAAAAAAAAACTCCAGAATCCTTTTCCAATTCCTAAAATGCTAAAGCACAATAAATGATTGTAGGCCTCAAATATTTATAGCAAATACTCTGGAAAATAAAGATGACAACCCTCAGCTGAGCTAGTTGCTTGTGGCCTGAGGGCCCTGTATTATTCGACCCTGCATGAACAAGTGAATGTTAGTGCATGAAACTTGTCACCCAAATGTTCAACACTGTAATATTTGTTCTCCCAGGGCAGACAATTTGGTAATAAACAATACACTCCCTTCCAATCAAAACAAGCAATGAAAGAACACACATTCCGCTCAAATGATTAGTTTTCTTGTTTGAGAAAACTTCATTTCAGTGAATGAAAAACGTAAGGGACCACTGTGTACCAATAGCAAGTATTAGTTACTCCTGAGCTCCCCTCTAACTGATGAGGGGAGAATGATTTCAGGGGGAGGGGCAGATGAGATCTCAGCATGCATGCATAAGTATGCAATAGATGTGTTTCATGGAGCTTGGCTTACTTTATACTATTTCTTTTTTCCTTATTATACTACAAAAATATTAAGAAAAATAATTAACTTACAAACTTTCATTAATAGCATTGAAGTTAATTATTCTCTACTCAATTTAGTGAGGACGTCCGCCTGGCAGCTTCACAGCTGCAATGCTTGAAAACCAAGCATTTTCCCTTTGCCGGCAATAAAGGTGTTCCTATGGCTATTGCTTTGTTTGAAAATCTACTTGGAAATTCATAAGTTTCATTGAACCACCAAATAATTTGCCAAGTTGGCAGGCATTCTTAATGAACCAGGGAAAAACCTTTCTCTGATCATTTTATGAAAGATGTACACTTGGAAGTTACCCCAGAAAACCCACTCAACCATTATGTCCTTAATGTCAATATTGTATGTTTTGCAAATCCTGCATTCAGGGAACTACTTTCATTTTTCTTCCTCATGTGGCTTTATCCTGGGCAATTACTGTGTCCTCTTAAAGCAAGAGTCATTTATTTCAAAACACTAACTTACAAAACAGTGCTGTTGAAAAGCTGTATCCTCACTTCTTCCATAAATAATGATCAATTAAAAACAGCGGCAGAAGTCAACAATGATAAAATGCTACAAGTACCTGTGCCTTATGAAATTCTGAGAACCTAAGGTCCCAATTCAATAAAGCTTTTAAACATTTCAAAGTCCCATCGTACTTCACATTTCTCAGAAGTACAATTAAATACCTTACTGAACTTGAGCCTATGTCTAAAATACCACCTCAGTGTATACGAGCACAGCTCTGCCTAAGGAATTCTCCATTACAAAATATTAAGGAAACTATAAAGAGTGTCTGACCAATATTGAATATACTTAATCGGTGAGGTTTAATGGATAACTCAGTGGCTGAATTAAAGGTCAAATATTCAAACCAGGTATAAAAAGCATCTTTACTGAACAACTTATGAAAAGGAAATTGTATATCATTTGACGCCATTAAACAAATTACATTACTGATACTGACAAGAACTCAGTAAAATGTTTGCCAAACATTTTGCTTGTCCACAAAGCATCCATTGAAAAATATACCAAACAGGTCACATTACACAAGCAACCATTTATAAAAGTCAATGTAAAAATAGTAACTATATTCCTAACTGCTTTTTAGATGACAAACATCACGTGGGTCACTTTTCAGTCTCATTCTCAGGTTCACTGTCTCCACTATCACTGTCTCTTCCGGGGTGTTCTGGCATCGTTCGATGTTCATCCACTTCGGCCACTTTCAATTCTCTCTCCTTTATCGTTCCTTCCCCTACCTTTTTTTCTTCTTCTTCTGCATCTTCCCGCATGCCTTGCACTTCACCTTCTACTTCAATCTCTTGAGTTTGAATAGTTTCTGGTTCTTCAATCATGGCAGGTGGGGGCAGTAAACGCTAGGTGATTAAAAAAGAAAGGATTTTCAGTTTTTACAACAAATGCATCTATTTGGGCATCTATTCCTATTTTAGCTTGAACTCTTCACCTTATATTTAGGATTTTGCATTAGATAACAAGTTAACAACAAAGACTTAAAATTTAGAAGCCCTAATCATTTGTAGGCACTTAACTCCTATATAAAAAAAAAAATTAAGAATAATCTTGGCTCACACAATAGTCTTATTAGACAAATTTTTTGCCTGAAAAGAGGGTGTTAAAAACGCAGTACTTCTAATTCGAGGATATCAAACACATTTCATTATCCCAAACAGCCAGACAAGTAGTAGGGCTATGGTAAATCCCTACTTGGAGCCACAAGCACATTCCTACTGTAATCTCATCTATTACCATTTCAAACTCCTAGATATCTTTAACTTGCTTTTTGAGGCCTTTAACAGGCCTGTCTTTAACAACTCATTCCAGTAATTTCCCCTTGAAACGTCTTATAAATTGTATGTGAACGTTATCTGTACTTATACAAGTTTCACCCACAGCTGTAAGTGTAGAACAATGCAAGTTCCAGTAACAGTTAAAGCAATGCTTAGATATTTTTCACATAATACTTCTGGAAAAGTACTTTAGTATATTCAAAGTGTTTTGCTTGCAACCAAAAAAGTAGTTTGCAAAACATGATAAGCAGCAATGGTAGCCGTATTACAGACTTCGGAAAAAAAATACCAGGAACACAGTGAGCTGAAGAGGATGAATGCTATACAACTCCAGGCTGTACAGAAACACTCACACTTCTTGCAGCTTGACATTATTTAATGACATATTTCCTTGGAATATTGTGAAGCATTTAATGAAATGAAAGCTCAATAAACCTCCCATGGATGATTGTTTAGTTTTGTTTTGCTTAAAGGCACCTTGGCTTCACATGACAAATTAAGTGTTTAATTACAGGGAAGTCTTATCTTCAATTAGATGACACTAATATTACAAATTTCTGACAAGCATAGGCAAATCTATGAAGCAATGATGACTACCAGCAGAGATATGAAAAGCATTTTTTATAGACTTTGAAGTTATCATACTGGTCTCTATAATCCATCTGTTCACAGAAAAAGTGTATTTCAAAACCAGAGATCCTTTAATTACAAAAATATTTTCTTGATGCATGAGACAAACTCAGACTTCTTCTGTGATTTAGTTAGATGCATGTTGTGCTTTGTGACTACTACTGTTAAGACTAGTGTAGAAGAAAAGGAAAAATATCATGTTGTACTAAATAGGGTGAAAGATATTTAATGCCTGCCTTTTTTTTTTTTTTTTGGTAGTTCAATTTTGGCTTCTCCTGCAAGGAGAATGTGATTCATTGCCACAGTAGGAAACCAGCAGGTTTGTAACTAATTTTAACTAGCAATGGATAAGATGAGGGTGCTAAAAAGAGTAACTGGTATTAGCAGAAGGATCGGGTCCATATTTGATTAAGATGTCAAGCAAAAATTTTGGTAAAATTTAGATGCTACCATCTGCTTTTCAGGACATGTATACACTTCTCAGTTTTGACAGCGCTATTTATTTGCATCTGAATGTGACCAACTGCACAGTCCACTGAGTCTTCATCACATACGATCTGCATGGTTGAGAGATCTCCAACTATATTAGACAAACTGGCTCCAAAACAAGGCTCGTCATGTGCTTATAGGACTGGATTTCTAACAAAACAGTGTGAGCTTTCACTACCTCGAAAAAAATACAGTTACAAGAAGAGGAGATTTTAGTAGTGTCACTCCTCTTTCTCTATCCCCTTTTGTTTACAGCAGACAGATGATTAGAACACTTCCCCAGAACAGTGAGAAAGTATCCTGTCCACCTGGCAAGGGCTTTTTCTGGGTCGCAAAATGCTTCAAATTTGGCTGAAGCTATGCCTCCCAGAAGAAAAAAAAAAAGAAACATCCAAGATTCACTGGAAAAGAACTGCAAAGGAAAAGAAATTTTCTATCTGAAAGTCTGACATTTAGTTAAAGGAGAAGTTTTGGGTTCTGATCTCTACTGATTACACTGTTCCGCCGTATTAGATGAAACAGTCACTGAAAGAAGGATGAAGAGGAGGTGATAGAGAAACATCCTTGCGTTAAAGAACAGAACCTAGATCTCACAGACGAGTACCTTGGACTATCTGTTGAAGGATACAGAGCCACGCTCACGCTCTCTTCCCACAGCCAGCTAATACAAAGTGAGTAGTGTCCTTTTACATCAATTTTTTCCACTTTTGGAAATCCTTCAGAAGAGCAAAAACCAAGAAGGGAACTTTGGAGTACCATGAAAGAATAAATTATAGGTAATTTGTATAGGTAAATCATGATACACCCCAGACATTAAGTGAAAGCTGATACAGTTGAGGGGTAGCATTTAAGACCTCTCTCTTTCTGTTTACTGTCAACTACCTCTAAGCATCTACAGATCCAAGTATGCTGAGTAAAGGCAGCTTTCTGCTCAGTATACTATCTAAACTACCTTAAAGCTCTGCTCACATACATAAGACAAGGTGTTTCTGTTGGGTTCTGAATTCTGCTTCAGGGATTAAACACTGACAAAATTAGGTACAGAAGTGAGAAAGCATCTACAGCTGCTTCCAACCTCATGCTATTTTGCTTGGTGCTGAACTAGTGCTGAAAAAAATTGCTCCAGAATAAAAACGCTACAGCTGCTAACCAGCCTGGATAATGCAGTGAGCTAACATGGTTAAAATGGTTCCAAGACATCATCTGGTCTTTCTATACACTGCAGGCTTGTCATGAAAAGCTCTATTACAAAACATTATTGCACCATGCAGTGGTGCTATAATACCACTAGTTGCACTTACCTGAAACATAACACACAAGTTTACTTCAAGTAAATACTGGACAGGCTAGTTCTTCGGTATTAAGGAGGAATCTTTGGGCCCAGACAGAGCCATGTCTAGCACTCGGCATCAATTACTGCTGGTTTTGGGGCCTTAAATTGGGGCTTAAATTACTGAAAGCTACAGCTCTTGCTACTGCAAGATTTTAAAGACATCAATATTCTCACTCCCAGTCATAAAACCTTCTTGAATTTTAAACATAACAGGATCAGTCTCAAACCTCAACAGCATCTCATGTCACTTACTAAAAATCAATTTTATTTTAAATGCACACCTTCCAAATGTTAGAAGGTCCTTACCTGTTGATAGTGGCGTGTACTCTGTATCATGTGCATATACATATTGTACACAAAGTTAGCCATTTGAGGCATGTTCTTAATAACATGTATTTGGTGAGATGGTCTTTCTCCATTCTAAGGAAGGGGGGGGAAAAGCAGACATTCAGCAAGCAAAGCAAAACAACGATTATTCAAAAGTTATTTAACTATATTAGAAAACATAAACCCCAAGAAATTAAATGATGCTTTTTAAAGAAAAAAATAGCTAAATTCTTTGGAAAGATAGTAAGTGTAGGTCTTACACTTTGGGGAACTGGATTAATCATGATACTGCAGCCTAATGAAGAAATTTCAAAAGGAAAGGCTGGGTTCTGATGCTTACTCCATAAAGTACATTTTGGACTTGAGTCATTTAACATATTAAAGGCACAAATAGTGTAGGATCAGATTAGGACTTAGCCTACTTGTCCACCACTGTCCAGCTCCTTTTTGCTCACGTTCGCTGACCATACACACTGCATTCTTTGTTGCACAGTGGACCTGAAAGTTTCAACTCAAGGGCCCCCTCCCAAACTTGTCAACAGCACTTAAGACCAGGGAAAGATCTGTAACTGAATTTTGAGTTCATGTAGGCACCCCTTCTCAAAGCTCCAGGAAGCAAAGCTAATATGCTCCTCCATTTCTTCATTTAGTATCCTACTCTGTGTGTCCTGTGCTTAGATCTCAATACAAACCTTTCCCTAAAGATCTAGTGCAGTATTACAAATTACATTTTCATACTTACGAACCTAGCTCAGAAATAAAACTTTTGCAATTCTGGACCCAATTTAAAAAAAAAAAAAAAAGTTAATTGATTATCCTGAATTACTCAGTCAAATGTAATTTTACCTCTTTTAATAAGAAGCGATTAGCTTTGTGTGGCTTTTTTTTTTGTTTTGAGAAATAACATTATTTTGTTTCATAACAAGACCAAAAATATATAACACCAAAAACTTACCTGTTTATCGTAAAAGAAAAATATTGAATCACTTACACAGGCAGAACTTAGGAAAAAGCACGCACAACAGACTTACATTGATAACTAAGTTTTGTGGAAAAATCAGTTAAAAACAGCTAGTGTGTATCATGATAAAAAGTTAACTCTAGGGACATAATTATCCAAGAGGCACTGGTTTAGCAGAGAAGACGGTCCCACCTCTTATAGCCCACTCAAAAAAACTGGGCAAACACACACACCCATTACAGATATCAAAACTCAAAGCAGCTGTTCCTACCTGTCTTGCAGTTGGAAAACGTTCTGTGGGAACAATATGGAGGTGAAGTGGTCGAGCTGTGAGTTGGCTGAAAGCTGGAGTTAGCTCAAAACAATTCTGAAACAGCGACACCCTTGCAAAGATATAAAGCCCGAGCCTTGCTCTTGACATGGCAACAACTAATCGTCGGACATCCCTTCAGAAAACAAACAAAATCAATCATGTTCTTTCCACTGCTAACACAGTTGCAATAAAAATAAGTAGAAGTATACAGAGGTCTTAATTAAAGGAAACAAAGTCATCTGCTAAAATACTATTTTGTCTTTAGTTTTTTTCCCAACATACTGTTTCGGTAACTACCAAATCCTAGAACCTTTATATAAAAGAGGGTTCCCTGTACCGACAATGATATGAAAAAAATCACCCTTTACTATTTTCCTGGATTTCAGAGGTAAAGATTTACATTGGGAACAAATCACAATAGCATTTCTGTGTCCCTGAATGAGTAAACATGAGTTTGATAACTCATCTAACTACTGCTGAATAGACAAGTCTTCCTCCACCCCACTCCAAAACTGAAGTGCAAACTTTTTAAACTACACATCAAAATGCAACTTATGCAGCGATCAAACATTTCTGATACAAAACAAATAAAAAGCTCACTTACAGGGAAGAATCTATGAGAAAATTTAAGGCTGCATTTGTTCAACAAGCATTACATTCCTATTGTTCTACTAGGGTGAAACCAAGTTCAGCCTATCTGCAGTAATATAAACTAATTATAGTATAAGAGCCATTACTAAAGGATAAAGTGGTTGTGAAGAAGGTACCAGACAGTTATAAAAGGAAGTATGTCTGAACTTCATTGAATACATAGCATTAAACTTCACTTCTACGACATACTCAAATAATTGAACACTTTTGTAGAATGTGCTATAAATATCTTTCTGATACAGAAAACATGTAGTTTAACGACACTACAAGAGTTATCTTCTTACATACCTAAGGTGGCCTACAGCTTTGGTACGCACTAGTGAAAGGAGAATATAATCATTTTGTTGACCTTGAAATCTGTCCACAGTTGTTACCTAGAGAATCAAAAACCAAGAAAAAACCTCCATAGGTTAATTTTTGCCATTTCAATGTAAAAGTGACACCAAAATTTTAACATCAACTTCGTATTGAGACTGCAATAAATGGGAAGAGAAAAGAGAATGTTTTAACTCTGTTTTAGTTGACCTCTAACCAAACATCATCAGCCTGTTCTTTTCAAGAGACGTTGGGAGGAGCTTTTGTCTGACTGTATACTGATTCTTTTACATTTTTATTCAATTCAGACAGCTAACAGTGGGGTGCTAATACCAAAAGATTGTGGAAAGCCATCAGTTTTATAACAGAGAGTTTTAAACTGCAATTAGCACCAGACTTTTATAACTATGGTTTTTATTTGTTCCATCAGATTTGTCATCATACGTTTTATAAAATAATTTCCACTCCAGGTGGATCTTCCTAAAGGTGTGGGTTTTGGGGTTGGTTTTTTTTTTTTTGAGGACAAAATAGATGACAAAGAAAAGAGTTATTCTGTCCCATGTAGTCTGTAGCCTTTCCAACTTCACTGACTTCAGTTTGTTTGTATGTCAAATTACAAACAGGCAGAAACAAGGGCACTACTCTATAACATTCCGTAGAATGTAGGTTAACAAATGTGTAGTTAACCGGGGAATACTTGCGCAGAAAGCTGTGAATCTATTAAATTAGTCTGTTCTATAATATGACAATTTAAAAACAAACAAACCAGAACCACTCCAATGACGGATATATTTTCAAAGTCACCTTGTTTGGCCGTCCAATCAGTGGATTATTTCCACACCGCTGATTAATGACATCACGGATCAGGTGTTTCTGTCCATTGTATGTTGTTAGGATACTTATCTTGTCTGCAGGATAACCAAGCAGGCACATATACATGAAGAGTGCTACAACATACTCTGCTTCACCAAGATTCTTAAGTTTAAAAGGGGGGGGGGGGGGAAAAAAGAAAAAAGAGGTTACTCAACTACTAAGGTTGGAAAGAATAACATGTGTGACATTATCATGTATTTAGACAAGAATCTCAGTGCTGAGAAACGTCTATAGATCTGATCTTTCTTTGCTCGCTTAAAAGCCATTTTGAAAGAACAAGAGAGCCACAAGTAGGTTTAATAACTTCATTCTGATTCCTCTTCAGAGAATTGCTAAAAATCTCTGCATCAATATTATTGTCAGTCATTGACTGACACTTTCCAATATCTACTCAGAAGCTCCCAGTTCTATTTCAATACAAGATTAAAATCTAAATATTTAATAGTCCATTTAAATTATATTTATGAACTATTAAATATTTACACATTTGTATATAAATGCATTTATATGTTTATAGTTGTCTGCCCAAGGGAACTGCCACCTTAACTGTATTATTACAGAACTCAACCAATAAAATATTTCATTTTTCTTTCTTAAAGGTCACATGCCAAAAAAACATCTGTTATGTAAAACTGTGGAATTATTATTTGTTAAAAAGTATTACAAGCTGACAGTCTACAGATACCTGTATTTAAATACAAGGGTTTAAAAAACACTTAGCGCCCATTTAACACGGTTCCAAATAAGCATGCAAAAAAGTTGCAGTGACTCACTCTCCAGTAAGCTGAAAGTAAGAACTACTTGAAGTAGAATAACTAAACTCCTTTCAACTATTAATTAGGAGAGAGACATCTGGATTATCAAATCCAGTTATTTCTACTGAGGCAATACCTATTCAATTTCAAATGACCAGCTGTTATTTTGTATTTCGTAACTTTTTTTCTGTGCCATTACTAACAATAAATGTCTGACCCAAAGCATCACTCTTCTGGCTGTAGGAAGTTTTGTCCTATTCCCAGACTGAAGTTATTCATAGTCTGTTTAAATCCCTTTTCTATCAACAAAAATTGTCTTTCAGGCTAAAAAGTTATTCTCAATTGCTGACATTTATTCCTGCTCTATTTATACTGGGAATCTTATCCCCACTTGGTGTACGTTTGACTAGGCTAGCCATACCAGCCTCTTTTATTTCTTCTTACTAAGTGGGCTCTGCATTACTTGGAAAATGCAGTTGCTGCACATACCAAACACCTGTGGGCGTAAAGCTATTATACAAATCTTAATCCTCTTTAAGTCTGGAAAGAAATGCCCAAATTCACAAAGAGATAAATAATACATGGCAGGAATTAGTTATCTCATGAAAAAACATGCAATGCCACCAACATATTCTGCTCATCTCTCTCCATCCTCAAGTTCATGAAAAAAATTAACTGTAGAATATATTATAAGAGTTTGCTGATGAAAGCAACTGTTGTAATGATAAAGGTCTTCTGTGTCCTTGCGTGAGTGTTCTCAGTCTTCTTTGGCCCAGGAGCGACTAAAGCAGTGCTCAGATTCTCAGTTATCAGAATCCTGTTTTTAAGGCACTAATTTCAGCTGTTCCACAGGACAACTTTTTACTACTTGTACATTACAGTGTTACAGCTTAAAAAACAAAATCGTAAGAAACTCTCCCCTCCAAACAACCCTGTCCTCAAACTAGAAATGAGATATAGTGGATTATGGCTCACCATGGCTTTGTTCATTAACAGCACACTCGTTTGTATTTAAAAAAAAAAAAGTGAGAGGCACCCAAGCATAAACTATGGATATCTTTCATACCTTTTAAAAAACAGATTAACATAATGCTTAATGATCTTCCCAGGGAAAAAATAACCACGAAAATTATCATCTTAAAGTATATTGTTTGCTTTCTGTAATATTAAACAAAATATTAGGTGTTAATTCCATGTTTGAATTAAACTCATTTATTAACTTGCACACAGCTCCTGCCTCTAACTTTGCCAAAACCCAAACGCAATTTAGGCTCCAGAATTTGTTTTCATCACTGTTTTTAAAACAAGAAAAATAAGAGGACTGAAAATATAAGCATCTCATTACAAGTGTAAAAGGTTTTCCTATATTTAAGAGAAATAGATGGAGGCTGTTGTTGCTGGCTTAATTTGAAAATTTAGTTCAGAAATTCCAAGGCTAAGGGTTTTTTTGCAATCTACTTCAGCCTCAATGTGTCTCTGCCTCTTACGTATATTTCTTGCAGTACTGTTTCATTCTTTTATGAATGGGCTTTTTAGCGTTCTTAAATATAGATCAAATCAAAATAGTGACTCTTCAAACTCAAATATGTGCCGCAGAGTGAACTTTGATACTTCATGTACAGGGCAAATGCTACTGTTTATTTCACTATCGTGGAAGTACAGCTGAATTACAATGGACTTTAATTTGCCATGGGCCAAAACAACATTTCATAATGAATTACACACCAAATCTCACCCCTCTCATAACATTGAGAAAACACAGATATCAAGCAAAGTCATTCACTTTGAGCAAAAAGCACAACATAATACATTATCATTTTCAACATTCAAAACTGAATAAAAGGAGAAAAAATAAATCATGCATACGCATAACTAAAGTAGCTGAGAACATGAATTAAACATCAGTTTACTGTATTTTGATAGTCTGTGTTTATTGCAGATTTAATAAGCCATATTCAGATTAAATAAAGTATACATGTAATATTTCCTTACCTGATAGAAATAAGGATTGGGTTCAGACTCTCCCACACCATTGAAGTCTTCTACGTTTATAAGCTGGAAGTCGTACAAAAACCCAGCATTGGCTTTTCTGAACTCTGGCAGAAGCTGCACGTGAGGCAGGTTACCCAGATTCTTGTAACGCCAGTTGTAGAGGTTACATAAACTGTCCAGAAACACACAGAGACAAACCCTAAATAGTTAAAGCGAGGTCTTGAACTCATCCAAAATAGTTCAGATACACACAACCCCTCGCTTTGAAGATGAATGCTTTGGTAGGTTTTCAATGAAAAAAATAATATTGCTGGATAGCCTGTACATATATAAATGAACATACTTGTACAAGCTATCCAGCAATTATTTTTTAAGTTTTGATTCTGTTTGGTTTTCTCTCACAGAAAACTTCAGATTTCACTTCTTTTTAGAAAGCTCAATGCAGCACACCCACCCTTAAGCCTGTTACACTTGATCAGCTCTACACTGAAGGGTACAAATTTTACAAGGTAGTAGGAATTTTCACGGGGAACAAAACTTAAGGAATATTAATGCTTCTTTACAAAAAGGAAGGAGTAAAGGAAAAAGGATTTTCTGCATTATCTGCTGTAAAGCCTCTTACTGCAAAAAGAAATTTATTTTCTTATTTTGTGTATTGCCATGTGTTAACATGAGATGTGAAGGGAAGCAACCAAAATCTACACAATTCTGAATCTTATAGGGTATTTATAGGGACAGTAATATAACCAAAATGTCTCAGTCAGAAATGAACAACAATATCCAGACCAGATAAAGTAGCAGATAGTTCATGCGGAAGCTACCTATGATCAGAAAAGACAAAAGCGTAGGAATGTATGGAAAAAATCCTTGATCAAGAAATTGCTTGCAAAGTGAAGGAATTCTTCTGCTCTCTTATCTCTAAGACATTCTCTGAGATGTTGCAAAATAGTAGATGGAAAAATAAATTTCATTTATCATCATACTCGGATATAATTTGCATTTTTAGAATCATACTGAAAGTAACTGTTATTCATATGACTGGAAAATAATATTCTACCACATCCAACATTTCTTACATAAAAAACCTGAAGTTCTCCTTCACATTGTTCATTTCACTTTATGCCTAAAAATAATTAGGATTTAAAACTAAATTTATAGTAGCAAGATTTTATATGGAGTAATTTTCTTCTGTTTTGTTTTTCCTTGTTAATATGACACCACAAACATGCACTTCACACAATAAATAAATTTCACATCTAAATTACCACAATGAAATGATAAATACATGGATAAAAAGTTATTTTACTACAGATAATCAGTATCTCTTTTAATATTAAAAAAAAAGGCATTATGCTCTTGTGTGGACAGCCTGGTTGTCTCCAATCAAAGCTGAAGCTCTGCTGAAATACAAGAGTACCCTTTTGCAGACCATAAGGGAAATATGACATATTCAAGGCCAAATAAAGAAAATCTTTATTTAGCCTTGAATATATTAAATATATTAACTTAGAAAAGGAAGCTTCTGCAAAAAAGTCTCAGCTGTAAAAAACCCAAACACTGAAGACTATTAAAATTCCTGTAAATAGCATTTTCATTAAAGTACTCATACAGTAGCAGAGTACTACTATGTAAAAAAAAGAAAGTAAAACTGATTGCATTTCAGCAAAGTAAAATCTGACTTCTTAGTCTAAGCTGAAACAAATGGAACAAAACAACTAAATTACAGTTTTGCAAACTCCTGTCCTAACAATAAGAAAAAAGTTTCCAATACTATGTGTGCTTTTCCAAGTTTTAACCTGGTAGTTTCTTACAAGCTAGACATGCCATTTTCTCTGTCTCACCTTGCTCTTGCTCTTCCTTGCGCATCCAAATCAACAGTTGGCACTCCAACACGAACAAACCGTGTAAAGAGGGACTGCTCCATGTTGGAGTATTTTTGAAAAGCCATGTTCTTAATGACTGGTGGCAACTGATGATGGTCACCGATCATAATCCACCGCTTCAAACGACTGAATCCGTCCTGGGGGTTCTAGAATTAAACAATTACACAATTATAACTATTACAATATAATCGAGGCACTCAATTACAACACATTAATAGTCAAATTGGCTACCTTAGCCTAAGCCCTAAATTTCAACATTTGTTCTTAAGCTACACTGAACTGCAGTCATTTTAAAAACTACTAGCTTCTTTCCAATCTACTGCCAGAAAACGGGAGTAGTATTTTAAATAGTCTTGTTTCTTATAAAGCAACAGGTAAGTTTATCTACTAAAATCAGTAGAGAAACATCAGGATAAATATCATATTACTGTTCTAAAGGCCAAAAGTAACATATCAGAGGACAAAAGGAAGAACCAATTATAGAAGTTACAGTAGTAAAAAACCTAATTTCTACACAGTATTGTTACCCTAGAACAGTAAACATTATTTTCTGGATTCTGAGATAGTGGGTATGAAGTGCCTGAAGTATCTGAAACAATTTTAGTTTAGCACAAACTAAGCCTGCTTTCCAAGTGTCTCTGTGGTTCATGTGCTTCACCTGTTTACCTCTGGAATTCCCACATGGCCTCTTCCATGACCAGAACGTGCCTCTAACTAACCCTCACCCTGGCTCTGGGACTCAATGCTCTTCAGCATGTTTGGTATATCTCTTTCCAGTTCCTCATCATCCTTTGTGTACCTATGTTACATACTGACAGAGCTCATGAGGGAACGTTGTGACATAGGGACAAAAAAGGAACAGATGTGTGGGTAACATTATCCAGGAATTAGAATCCTGAAGATTTCCACCTGCCAGTTTTACAATTCAGACACTCATTTCTTACACACTCCTGTGATATTTCCCTTTCCCCATAGGAGCACTATTCAAGACAGAGCCTAAAGTTCCTTTTCTTGCCACTTGAAGTGGAAGAGCACTGAAGCTCTCTCTGATCAGAGAGCAAAGAAGGAAAACTGAACTCTGCACTGCCCAGCTAATCAAGCCTGAAGATACCTTAGTAAGAAAGAGGACGGAAATTATTTTCAATGGCATGGAAAAATATCTTTTTTTTTTCCCCCCCTCAAAAAAAGTTACTGATTTGGAGAAGACAAAGCATTCTATATAATCATTCTGCTCTTATCAGCAATTTCAATCTCAGACAAAGAGCCCTCCAAAGAACTCCGTTTTTAAAAATTTCTTACTCTGAATTGCAAGTGCAAGAAATCAAGTACTACTATTCTGAAAGCCTAGTTCTTTAGGTTTTGTTAAAAAAACCGCTCAATTTTCGAGGACTATTTGGATGGCTCTTGTAAGAATGGTCATGGAATATCCCCCAGAATATGGCTCTATGGTGAAAAGGTCTGCTTTAACTACACAAAACTCTTCAGCTTCTGCATTGCTCATGTACACATATTTCCCCTCATCAGCCTGATGCATCTGGTTATACAATGCTCATTCAAACATTTGAAAAACACTGTAAGATGCTTCCTTCATTAAATATAGTAATTTCATTATGAATGAAAACCATGTTAAAAGCCACACAGGATTTATTCATTACGCAGCACTACAGTACAATGTTGTAGCATTAAATTGAAGACTGCCAACACACAAAAGCAACAGCCTGAAGTATTACACGTGTCTTTATGCACAGAGATTTAAATACCTAATTGCAGGAGAAACCACCTAAACGACAACTTACGCCTCCATACCCTTCTGATAGTTAGGGGAATCTAACTAAGCAGCAAGAAGAAATCTTGTATTTCAGGTTTAACTAAATTCAATGTCGTTCTAGAGACTACAGTGAGGATTCATTAAGCCTGCAGGACAGAAAGGAACCAAGTCTATTTCATTGTATTATTACAATTGCTGAACTA
>NW_008825300.1:82288-83232 GCF_000699105.1 Pygoscelis adeliae | reverse complement strand
GAGAGCTTCACTGTCACTGTTTTATGATTTGTGAGAAGCCTCACCCAGTAGAGGTTTGCTCTCTGAACACCCCAAACAAGATGGACAAGTATGTGCTCCTGTTCAGAGTTCAGGCAGTATTTGGGGTTTAGAGGGTGAATTAGTTGCCCACCTGCTCAGAATTATCAAAACTCAGCAGTCTTTAACACATCGAGAAGGTGTTAAAGAACTACATTAATAACCCTAAAACTTAAAAACCTACAGAGTTAAACAGCAACTGAGAACAGGACTTGGGCTTTAATAGTAACATGGTTAACTTGGACATGCACATTCTTTTGCGCACTAAGCCCATACTGAGTTACTTTCCTGCAACTGTATTCTACTCTCCATTGTTAAAGAGCAAAGTGAGAAATTATGAGCTGCAATTACAACTATATTAAATATTTCATGGAGTTTCTATCACACCTTTTTCAATTGAGATTAATTTTCTTTTAGCATGAATATCCAAAAGTTTGGATGTGGTTTTCTAGACAACTTAAAATTATTGCTTTTCAATGAAAATATCTGCTCCAGGCAAAACTTCTGAAAGGAAACTTAATTTTAGAATATGAGAAAATGCAGACTACGTATTTTTCAGAAAGCCACTAGAGTAAGAATCAAATCAACAGAACAGACTGTCTTCAGTTTTACTGACTTCCCACAGCTAAAGAGTTTGCATAGAGTTCCTGAGGGAGCCCATGCTTCACTTCCAGAGGTGAAATCTCGTGATAATCTGAGATTAATCTCCTGATAATCTGAGATTACAGAGCCACAGATGTGCAAGAAGCACATTTTGCTTACTCATGAAATCTTCTAGCTCTTAAAAGAGGAAAGCGATGTATCTCAAGCTCAGGTTGCTAAAAGCAGCCACAGATAACTTTCACTGGAGGTACAAAAAATTTCAAGACAGTCTGAGTGAATGTGTT
>NW_008825300.1:70256-82233 GCF_000699105.1 Pygoscelis adeliae | reverse complement strand
AAAGTAGCAGTGTTGGCCCTCTGTTACAACAATCCCTTATGTTACAGAGCCATTCCTACCTGGCTTCCTAAAGACTGTGCCATAAATATCCCCTGTGCCGTATTAGCTTCAATTTCCTTCTTTCTTTCCTTGCATTAGCAGTACCCTTCCAGCTGCAAGACCTCAATTCAACTGTATCACATCTGCATTCCTTTATCTACCAATTGTTGGTTTGCCAAACACAGTACAAGGTGCAGTTTATTCCAGGCTAAACATTTACCAATTAGCTAGACAAAAGGTGCATAATTATTGGGCAAAAGCAGAAGTAGAACCAGTAACCATTTCTTTTCTTTCTGTAGAGTTGTAACATCAATTAGAATGTCTCCTCTCTACTTGGCTCCAGTTTTCCTGAAAGTTGTATGTTCTTGGTATTTCTCTCTCTCTGTTAATCTTGACTGAAACTGACCAAACACCACAAGCAGACAGGAGGACACAGAGCAATTATGCAAGCCTTACATTGTTGGGAAACAAAACCATTATTTAGTAAGAAGTATTAAGTTTAACAATTTTTAAAATTAGCAATAATCACTATTAAATGAGAAAGAATAAAAGTTACAAAGCCAGGACCTAGTTTACATAAATATCTCCGCTTTTTTATTTTCAAAATGAAAGCCTGCTAATACTACTATTTAGTCAATAAAAGCAACATGTTTAGAACCTATTAGCTTACTCCATAATATTAAAAACCAAGGATAAACAACTAATGTAGAACAATGTGAAAGTTCTTACTGTCCACTCAAATGGCAAATATCAGCTACAGGTTACTTTCTGCACAAGATATTTTCCTTTTAATATTCTATATTGTTCAAGAACACAGACTTTCATTTATCATGTTTTGTAATATGTTTTATAATTCAGGTCTAACCTGCAACAGGAGAGGTATAAAGGTTTCTATCTCCAGAATCTGAGCAGACTCTTCCATTAAGATGTTGTCGTACTGAGAAAGAACAAGTAAAGAGATGTCCATCAACCAAGTAATACAAATTAATGCTGTTATTCAGCCTACCAAAAGAAAGCATCAATTACTCATTCAGTTTTTGATGGGTGGGACAGTTACAGCAGGATTTTACCTCATAGGCAAAATATCAGTATTACTAAAAATCCATGTCAGAGCGTGAAATCCTACTACACGAATGGCAGATCTATCTGTACCAATCAGGGCTTACGTCTAGAAGGAATCCATGACTGAACTACATGACATGTTTCCCATATGCCATAACCCATCCACAAGAGAAAAAGCTTTCTGCAGTGGAGCAAACTAATTCGGTATCTTTGCACTGAAGCAGAAAAGGAGCACTTTTGTGATCCAACACAGTGCATCTTCAGAGAAAAATAATACTGAAAGAATTACTGGTGGTGGGCTTTTGTTTTGTTTTTGGTTTTGTCAGATAAAGGTCTGTAGTAAATGAATACCTGGGGTTAACACTGCAGAGTGAACACAGCATTGCATCACAGTTCTTTTTCCTCAAATTATTCATTTTTTAGGTAAACAAAGTTATAAAGGACATGTTTTTTGCCCAGTTCCGCCTTTATTCTATTACTCAATCATATCACTGCTGTTCATCACCTAATATGGCAAAACTTTTTTTTTTTTTAAGAGATGCACTATTAAGCATTTTTGTATATACAATAACTTAAAATTGATCTCATCTTTTACTTACAGAAGTTAAATTTTTCTTCAGTAAAATTACAATTTGAAACATACTGGTAAAAAATGCAACTCAAAATAATCTAGTTGCCTATATTTAGGACAGATAAAAAGGTTTATACAAGGCGGGGGGGGACGGACCAAACCCAAAAAACAATTAGTGTAGTAACACTAGTATAATCATTACTTTGAAACCTAATTCAACCAGGTCATGTCGTTTCAGAGCAGCATGAGTACAAGTCATAGCAATGATTTTTGCTTCTTTCACCAACAGGTATTTGGATCTATCCAAGCCACTGCGGAGAAGTTCAAATGCTCTAAATTCCTGTGGTAGAGAAAAGAAAATCTTGAAAGTCAGAATACAAAAAATTATTGCTTATACAATGCATTCATTCAAACTACCTTGTCACCTTCTTAATGTAATTCAGCAAGAAATTTATGAGGGTAACTATTGTTAACAATCCCATCTGAATAATTTTTTTTTTATGCTAAACATGGTAACAACAGTATTTTAAAAAACAATCTTTTAAAAACAAATCCAAGAATTCTGCAACCTGTGTGCAAATATAAATTTGCAGACAATTGTTCAATTGATTCTGAGGAACCCTCTCAGAATCCCCCAAAATTTTGTTTTACTATACCCTCTTGTTTCCTACTTTACTGCATCATAACATCACATCAAATTCAGTATTAGGAAGACCAATACAGTTAATATGACCAAATGATACCCAGATCACCTTTACCCTAACTTTTAAAAGCCTCTCAAGCAATTCTAGGAAAAACAGAAGATAATCTGTTTAAGTTACATCTAGGTTATCTGATTAAAGGCAATTCACTGTAAATACAAAGACCCTGTGAGGATCAGAGGAGCCCTGATAGGCGCACCAACCGTAGTCACCTAATCAGTGGAAATGGAACACGCAGAATGGCTGCTTCGTAAACTCAAAATGAAACAGATTATACCCTTGTCCCTATTATGAAACCTGCCTATATTACTCAAAGGTAGAAAGTCTCACCTGAACGCCTTTGCAAGCTAATGAAGCTGCCTAGAGGTATATGCTCCTTTTAGGATGTACGGCAAAGGAAAATTTTGGAACTCTGTAAAGCTTTTTGTAGGATTAGCCAGATCCACTTACCTTTAATAGTTTTATGTCTTACCTCAAGCTGAGTGAATATTTTCTTAACATGTCTAAAACACCCTTCAGCAATTTCCATATCTTCTTCATAGGACTTGCCTTTGAAAATTGGTTGAGGAGCATTTGCAAAATACTGGTGAAAAGGAAAGAAACCGGAGACATCCGTAACATCTGGCAATTTTCCACCTTTAACTTTCACTTTGCTGATATACTCCTCCCAACGAGACATTACCTATGGCAAACAGAAGTGTCATACTGACATGTTTTTATATCATAAAGTCATTAGCAAGGTGTAGTCTTGCACACATAGTAATTAAAAAAAATCACAAAAGCAAGGTATGTCTAAAGTAGCATTTGACCTTATATCAGGATGACATTTTTGAAGCCGTGGTGGGTTCACCTTGGCTGGCTGCCAGACTCCCACCCATCTCTCACTCCCCCTCCTCAACAGGACAGGGGGAGAAAAGAAGATGGAAAAGCCTATGGGTTGAGATAAAGACAGGGCGATCACTTAGCAAGTACCATCACATGCAAAACAGACTTGACTTGCGGAAGATTAATTTCATTTATTGCCAATTAAAAATAGAGTAGGATGGTGAGAAACAAAGACAAAACCAAAACGACCTTTCTTCTCCACCCCCTCCTTCTTCCCAGGCTCAATTTCACTCTTTCATTCCCAAGTCTTCTACATCCTCCCCACCCTGAGCAGTGCAGGAGGAATGGGGCTTGTCAGTCAAGTTCATAACACCACACCTCTGCCACCCCTTCCTCCTCACACTTCTCCCCTGCTCCAGCATAGGCTTTCCACAGGCTGCAGCTTCCTTCAGGGCATATCCACCTGCTCCAGCATGAGGTCCTCCATGGGCTGCAGTGTGGATATCTGCTCTGACACGGTCCTCCATGGGCTGCAGGGGGACAACCTGCTTCACCATGGTCCTCTCCATAAGCCATGGGGGAATCTCTGCTCCGATGCCTGGAGCACCTCCTGCCCTTCCTTTTCCTTCTGACCTTGGTGTGTAGGGTTGGCTCTCACACTCTCTGCCCTCAGGTGCTACACGGTGTTTTTTGATCTTTTCTCAAAGATGTTTTCAGAGAGGTGCCACCAGTGTCGCTAATGGGCTCAGCTTTGGCCAGCAGTGCGTCTGTTGGGAGCTGGCTATGTCCAGCACGGGGCAGCCCCCAGCCTCTTCTCACAGAGGTCACCCCTGCAGCCCCCCCGCTACCAAAACTTTGCCACATAAACCCAATACAGAAACAAATCTCTTGATTATTTCCACTTACGGTACTTTGGTTTAAATACCAAGTTGGATTCCTTTGGGAGGAAACTGAACCAGAATATGAGCTCTAGCAGTGCTGCTAGAACTTTCCAACACCTAATGATCATTTAATGTTTAGGCCTACACTACAGCTAGCCCAGGGTAACTTCTGTAAAAACATATACAGTGTGTGCATTTGATCCCAAGTACCACTCCACAAGTCTGCTTAAGCCACACTAATTGCTAATGTAGACCATATCACTGAAAAATACATGGAAGGGAAATAAGGGATATAAAATACACAGAAAATTGTCATTTTGTATACTACGCATCCAATTATCACACTGGCATTTAACACCATAAAAGCTTTCTAGCCGGACCATCAAGGAGCTGCTCTAATGCTTGTCCAAAATGTAAAGCAGCCCACAGATTTTCCTGTCTGAAGGAGAAACTTCAGGTTAGAATCTCTGCTAGCAGTCATGAATAGCAGCAATGCTAGCCTTTCAACTGGTGAGTCATGAGGCAGGATTTAAAACAATAGCAATACAAGTAAGTAATGTTGCAATTATAGCTTTAGCTGTTATTGTATTTTGAACCACCAAAGAAAATGCAGGTTTTTTTAGACTCAATTCTGAAAAATTCACTCCAATTTTTACAAAGTGTTTCATAACATATTGAGGTCACACAGTCTCTGTAGAAGTATTTCAGTCCTTACTTGGTATAAGAAAAAGTGGCCAGCTGTTTCACAAGTGTAAGAAACATCTCCTGGGACTCCAAGACTCTCTTGCAGTCGCCCAACTTCTCGTAGAAGTTCAAGTCTTCGAGCCAGCACATAATTAACTCTTCCATACCTACAAAATGGATTAAATGTAACATAATTTGTTTAAATGTATTTAATTCAGAACTGCTTTATCTAAGTATCACAATGAGAGATCACAAAAAACCCAACACCCACCCCCAAAAAACCGTCACCACTACTAGCAGGTTCCAAAAACCAAGAATTTGCTACATGCCCACTATTTTTATCAGTTGAGTCCTAATAATTTACAAGGCCATACAAGAGACATTACTGTAGAAAAAGCTCCTTTTATGCTATCACTTCAACAGAAGCTTCATAAGTGTTAGTAAAACATTCTCATGATGTACCTGTAAAGCAGAACAGCATTACTTCCAGTGCACTGTTTAGGAACTACGGTACACTACATGTTACACAAACATAAGCAAGTTATACAAGTCTATGGATCATCATAAATGGAACCTATACGCAAAGTTTCAGTATAAGGCTGACTTCCTTTGACAGTATACAAAATATCTTGCTATAACGCTTAGCCCACCATAACAGACAGGTCTACATCCACACATAGGAGGTCCTGAACTCACAGCTGCCTGTTCAGTAACTTTTATGACTGATTAGCTTGTAACCTACTCCTTCCATTCTTCCTCCTCGTACCCAATTCAAGCCCAAGTTTTTTCCTTTATAAATTAATTTCCTTAATCCATGCACTCCCCCCCTCCCAGAAACAGTACAAGAAAAACAAAAATCAATGTATCACATTTTCTAAAAAAGAAAACAAACTAAAAAGTGGTATAAATGGGTGGAATTAAAGAAGGGAGAGGAACAGGACGCTTTCTTTTAAAAATGCATATGTAGTTAAAAGCTCAAATGTGAATAAAGGCTAAATATCAAGTTCTTATTAAACTTACTATTCATAAAATATGCTTTCTGCACAGAAAAAAAAAGACACAATCCCTGGTAATCACAATGTGTTCTATTGTCTTATTTAGAAGAGTGAGAGTAGTTAAAGCTGGAGATTTGAATTTACTAAAACACAACTGAATATGAAATTGTTCAAAACTGGAAAAAACAAGTTTCTCAGGAACTATGACAGTTAAGATCCCTGGAATACTAAATAGTATTTTCTTCAACAACACTAATCCATTATAATTACAAGTGACTGAAACCATTTGTTCGGGGTTTTTTCCCTCACACTTCCAATGTCCTCTTATTTCTCACAACTCAAGTCATATGCCCTCTTTTATGTATTTGTTCATTGCTACAAAAATTTTCTTTAGCTGTGATTCCCTTTGTGTTTAAGTGACGGTACCAGTTTAATCAGCTCCTCTCCACCTTACGTTCTCACACCCCCTGCCCCACTTTGCTGTGCCTGCAGAGGGAGCAAGAAAGGAACACTAAGCTTGCAAGCAGTAGAAATTCCTTAAGCAGTATCCTGCCTTCTAAAGCAGCCCGACACAGAAAATCCACGAACTCAGAAGCAACCTAAAACCAAAAGGCATATGAGAAATAAACTTCTCTTCTCACAGTAGTGCAGCCCACCTTGAAATATATTCCTCAACCCTTATCCCTCCCTCCCAAACTGCCAGAACCCATAGGACTCTGCAGTAATGTCCTGTAGGTCTGGAGTTACCCTGAAAAAGAATGAAAACAGATAAATGTAGAGTGTCTCAAAGAAAACTTCTTTTAATTATGAGCACTACTCTTCAAGGAATATACTAGACCGTAGATATTACTAAATAAATATCTGCCACGGCATCACTTCACTAAGATTTTGGCTATCAAATTTCTGGAATAGTTTGACTATGTCAAAGCGTTCAAATTAAAAAAAAAAAAAACAAACGACCAAAAGGTATTTATTTTGCCAAAAGAAACTCAACTATGCACATGTGGGTAACTTCTAGTGACTATATATAATTTTTACTACAGCTTTTGAAGACAAAGTATTGCTATAATAATCCAGTACTGGACAGTTTTATGTTTCCAGCGCACGACCCTTATACCCCCACTTACATTTATGAATGTGTGTAATCCTACTGACATCAGCTGGGCTAACACATAACAAACGTACAAATATTTACAAGAACAGGTTCTTAAGTCTTTGTACTGATATTGACTTGATAGCTTTCCTTATGTATATATTAATTCAAAATGTGTTATTTACCAATGAAATAAGCAGCTTTGCAATCAAACAATATTCTGAAGAATTAAAAGCAGAATGTTTAATTTCATGTTTATATTTATGTATGCAATATTCACCATGCCAGTAGAAGCGCTATCATATTTGCACAAAAAAGCCCTAATTGCAAAAGCCTACCTTTATTATTCAACTTTCTCTCACAAAACAGATCAATTCTCTAAAATGTATATGAGCCCAGAATATAACGAACTACTTTCATTCAAGCAGTTGAGTTTATGAACAACCAACTGCCTGATTCTGCCTTTGGATTCTCAAGAGAACAGAGTTTCTCTACTGAATAAGAACCAAAATTACTTAACACTGTATTGAAAACAAGCGCGCTCTGCGTTACTGGGATTCAATAATACGAGAAAGCTACAACTTGTCAAGCACTGCTCCTTGCTCATTTACAGGGGAGGCAGAGCGGATTCAACACATACAACTTGCTACGATGTTTACGCAAGCGAGTTTATCATTAGCATCGCCTTTCTCACCTGCTGAAATCTTTCTCTGTCTCTAGTTCCTCTTCTCCATGACCCAGACGCAGGAGGTGGCGCTCATCAATGTCTAGAGCCATGATTTTTTCAAACAGCTGGTTCAAGGCCTAAAGATTGACAAGAACAGGAGAAAAGGTAGTTTTTAGAAGTTCAGAGGCAGAGGAAAACTGAAGAATTACTGGTAAGACAGCTAGGAAATTATGCCTATTTTGGTATAAATAGAAGCCAAAGCAAACATGAAGTTAATACTGAAACAAAAGCTCTTAATCTTGACAACAGGGAAATTAGCCTACTGAAACTCTTGTATTTGCATACTTTATACAACAATTAAATTTTATTTCACAATTTTAAAACAATTTCAAAATTTGATTCAATCACCTAGTTAATTTAGTTGATAAAGCTATCAGTTTATAAAACTGTCTCAAGAAGCACACTTTGCAAACATTGATTTCGTTAGACGACTTTAAACCATTTAACTTTTACTGTACATTAGAAGAGCATGATCTGGTAGTGACTGGCAGGTGCTGTGACTATTCTATATGGATAAATAAATTTTGCTGAACTAAACTTCAAGGTGTGCTATGTCTCCTTCTTTAAATCCTTCAACTCTCTAACACCTTAATATCAACTGTCCAATTCAGTGTATTTCAAAGGAGTAAGTTTGTTAGCACTGGATCATCAAGTTATGAAACCAAGAACAAACATGAGCAAGCTCCACTTGTACTTCAAGTCAGCTGGAAGTCATGCAAACATAAGTACAGCATCAAGGCATAGGAAATGAACCTTTCTGAGTTCATTTCCTGAAGTACAGTTTCAAGTTTGTGTTCTCATACAAGTCTGGTCTGGTAGGAAGAGTCTCCCACCTACCTCAAATTATTTCCTTTCTTTTCTCCCCAACGGACATGCTCTCAACCCTTTCTCTCCACTACCTGTTAACTCTCCCACAACCCATTGTAGACTGGCCTATATTATTCCAGGTTGTAACTCCTCACCAAAATGAAGCCACGTCCACTGTTCTTTGATCAACAGTGTAAGTGCCTGATCTTCCTTTCATGGACAAAGATGAAATGTTTTCGAAGTAGTATGCTCAGTTAAAATAGCTCATAACTGAGATAGGATAGGCTAATTAAGGAGACCAGGAAATAGATGACCCTGGTTTCCAAACAAATCCTTCCAAACCAGACGCAGATTTAGAGTAAGAATCTTTAAGACTTTTATCATCATTATTATTATTATTTTATATATGCTTGAGAATTAGCAGCTAGACTCCATCTCTAATGAATGGGAAGCAAGCATTCAGCTGAAGAAGCCATGATACCTTTCATGCCTTCCCTTAGAAGCACGAAGCACAGAGCAACCAGTATCTGAGAAAGTTAGTTAGCGAAAAATCTGGCATGCATACAGTGAATGTGCAACTGTAAGAACTGTGCAGACACTTTTTCAAAATACTTCCTAATTTCTACCCCCAACCAGTTAAATATATTGAAAACTTCTGATAAATAGCTCGGAACTACAAACCTAAAATTCAAAAATTTAATTTCACATTATGAAACAAGCAAAACTGCACACAAGCCAACGCAAGTTTTCACTGTTAAGAGACAACTGCAATCTCAAACCTACTGATCTCAATACCTGCTGCTCTTCTTGATTTTAATTACAGGAAAATTTCATAAGTGACTGACACTTTACCTGATTAGAGTGGGTAACTATAAGAGTTCGTTGTTCTGGGAAATTATGATAAAGATTGGATATTATCTGGACTGCTACATCAGTTTTTCCAGTACCAGGCGGACCCACTACCTAAAAACAACAACAACAAAATTAAAAACAAAAATCAACACACAATTTATCAGAATATTGCACAACACAGAAATATAGCCAGTTGGGAAAAAAGCAGAACAATCTCACAAGACACTGACATCATACACTAACAACAAAAAAAGTCTTCTGTATCATGTACAATTGCTTGCTGGCTTCTGTGAACTTCAAGAATGCATACATACACCGTGAAAGACTTAGGCCAATGCTAAGGCAGATTCCTGCCTAAGAGGAATATGGTAATCCAGCAATTACTTGCTGGCTGTTGTGAACTTCAAGAACAAATACAATATACCATAAAAGACTAATTCAGATTAGTTAGGCAGACTCCTGCCTAAGAGGAATATGGTAATCCAGCATATGAAATACTATTCTGTTTCGCAACCCATGAAAACAGACCTTCTCAGAGAAAAAAGACTGTTTAGCCTCACGACAGGCTAAACATAGGGGAAAATGGTGAAAAAAGCATCAAAACACATCATTGAAAAAGAATAAGGTGAGGCAGATGTAAAGAACAGAAAAAAAGAGTCCACTCTTTTTATTTACTCAAAAACCTACAACTGATAATATAGAAGTAATACTGACAGTTAATGTTTTTATAGGCTCAGTTATACCAACAACATTCAAAAATTGACACCTAAGACATTTTAAAGGTATCCAAGTATAATAAAGCATCTCAAAGTAATTTGTTCAGCATTAAGAAGCACAGAATAGCGTTTCATATGTATCTACACATAACATTACAAATTGCTATGAAATCATGCTTGCTTATTTAAAGAATTTCATTGATCACTGAATTCAAAAGCAAGTAGGATTGTACTTCTCAAATACTTGACAGAAATACATGACATAATGACAGAAAATAAACCAGGCCTATATTACATAACTATTTTCTCAATCTGCCTTCTCTCCCTGCAAAAAAGTAGGTGATGGAGTAAAAAAAAATAAAAATAAAAATCTGAAATACATCCTCAAAAACAAAAAGCTTTGTCATTGTTTTTCCCTTTTGCCCTAGCAGACTCTCATTCTCTAACACCTCTTAAAAATCAACAAATGCTGTTTTAGTAGAAAAGTTCAAATTATATAATGACCATCTCCTCAAATATTTATGAAAGCTGATGGAGTACCAGGCACAGGAAATTACTTTTCTCTTTTAAAGCCCTCCAAAAGTGAGGTAGATGATAGTTTATAATGCATTATACGCTTGCATTTGAAGGTCATTAATAGTTCAACAAATATTAAATTATACTAACAAAGAGTATGCAATGCTATATAAAAAAAAAAAAAGACAAAAATAAAACCTAGTTGGCTTAGAGACCCCCTCTCTAGTATTTTGTGTGTTAATTATATACTACACAATGGTAATAAAGATTTTAATTTCCCAATCTTCTTTCCTATTGACAGTACTACCGATAGAAAACAATACTCCTATACACTGGCATGGGTATTCTTAGACAAACTCTCTAATGATGTAAAACCCAGCAGTTCAAATCATTCCAAAAACCCCTTCCAACACTGTTTAATAACTAAATTTAAAGCATCTATCACTGTGGCATTTTCACAGCATTCAAAAAAAGAGCTTTAATTTCTAAATAGACCTTAAAGTTGGTATTCTATCAACCACCAAAAAGTTCTGCTGTGTTGTACTAGAAAATATACCATACTCAAAAACACTGCCAAGAACTCAGGTAACTTTTATGCACATTTACGACACTACTAATTTCAGCACACCTAGTCAGGCAGGGACAAAAGGCATACAATCCCACTAAAGTTTATTTTTTCCTTTGCCATTCATCTTTTGTGTGTTAGCTACAGAGTGTATCAGGAGTGGTAAAACATAAGGAGGAAGGGGAGAAGGAAGAGTATGGTATTACTGAATACCAATACAAAAAATCTAAAAATTAGCATTATTGCCTATATAGACCAAGAAGAAATTAGGAGTATCAGAGAAAACTCATTCAAATATTCCACTGAGTCACTACCAGAATAGACTGTACTTCACTGGGAGACAGGTACTTGCAGTCAAAGTCTGAGAGCGGTAAACCTTAAAGACCTTTGCAGAAATTCACTGATCAAAAATTATTTTCATAACAAATCTACAGCTTTGGTTTGGTTTGTAACTTCTTAGTTCTAGAAGTCAGCAGGATATAAAGGGTTGCACGTTACATTTCACAAGACAGCAGAAAAAAGCTCCCTGAAGACAATTCAATGACTTTCATTTCCTTTAATGGAGTTAGATCAAACCAAAAATGATGTAAGTAATTTAAAACAGCCAAAAATGACAGACATGGCAAAAGCTTTACAGTCTAAAACTAGCAATCCAACCACTGAAAAAGTAAATTCAGTTGCCGTGGAAAGTCTTCAGCCACTGAAACACAGGATACAGTTATACAGAGATCAAATATGTTTCTGTATGACTTTATGAAGATGGGAGGATGTTGAACCTTTGTATGTTAATTTTTCATATTTTTAAACTATTACTAGAAGTGACCTCAGCAAGGCTACAGAAATGGGCATTACGGGTATTTCACTGAATGTACCTAAAGCCAGAATCAAATAAATAAATGTATAAAATCCTCGCAGATATTCTTACCATAGTTAGCCCAGGCTG
>NW_008825300.1:62918-70244 GCF_000699105.1 Pygoscelis adeliae | reverse complement strand
CTTCAATCTGAGTATGGGTAAATTGAATGGTATTGCTGTAACAAAGCAAAACAAGATCAGAGAATTGATAGATTTTGCCAACAGTTTTGATAAGAGCAATTGTTTTAACAAGTTTGGTTTAAATTAACTGGGTACGTGTTTCTCTGGAACTGCATGCTTGCAAACTTTTATACAAATTAAACCATCGTTACAACTATCTCCTTTTCAGACCTGACAATCTTGCAATTTCTAAGCAAGACAGTAAATCACATTGTTCACATGACAACAAAATCATCCCATCTAGAAGACTGTCTGTCTTTAGTTATTATTTGCTGAGAATGCTGTAAAATTACTTAGGTATGATTGTCCCAATATTCAAAGTCCTGACACAATACTAAAAGACAGTACTTCTCATTGTTCTTCAAGGGAATTTTTTAAGAGGGGGGGGATAATAGAATAGTTTGATTTAAATATAAAACAAAACAGTCTCATATTCAAATCTTCTTTTGGTAATAAAATCAAAATGACATTTCGTTTATAATCAACAATACTATTCTTAGGTATTTCTGAAAATGAACTACTCTGCATGTGTTACCATTTGTAAATAGGCTCTCATCCATTTATTACCGTTTTGGTTGATTATATGGATATGGTCCCCTGTTTGGAATGATATGAGGCTCTACAATCAGTGTTTTAGCTTCTTCAGGTTTTTCTTCATTCCCATCCTCTTCTTTTCTTTTCTTTCCTTTACCTCCCTTTATTGGGAAAGTTATCCTGTAACACATAATTTAAGACTACACTTCAACACATTCACTATGATACCAGACTGTCTTAGAAGTTTATACAGAAAGTATAGGGCAACGAGTTGCAGATGAAAAAGTGTTAATGAGGATAAGGAAAAGGAATGACAAATAAATTGATGAAGCTCATTTTAAGAAAGCATATTTGACAAAAAGTACATCAAAAGTGCTCTTTACATAGCTTGAAAAGCCAAAAGCAGTGCTGAGAGCCAGCTGGAAAAACACTGAAAGCAAAGAGTCAATAAATAAAAATGGAAGGGACAGAAGTAAAGTTGTAACAGAAAGCCACCGACACTGTCTGTTCAGCAGTAATAACTTGATTTTGCTCTAGAACTGATGCACGCTCTTTTTTTTTTTCAACACACAAGATATGTCCATGTTCTAAACTGCTTCAACACATGAAGCCTTTTATCCTCCCATTTCAATTTTTTTATAGCCCTCTGTATCATATGTTAGCAAGCTTCTCTAATTCAGAAACAAATCCCAGTGAAGGAATTCCAATGGCTATCCAATTATCTCAAGACAACAATGCAGACATCTTTTAACAGCAATAACCTCTTAGTCTCTTTACAGGACAAATGCAGCAGTAGGAAGAGCAATAGCTCTTCATAAAGAGGAATATCTGTATTTTAATCTATGAACTGAAAATGAACACTAGTTCATTGAGGGAAATTATGTGTGGTATCTTGTCTTGATACCTTCAGACTATTTTTGTATCATTATATAGTGTTTGTGCCTTCTCCACAAATATTCTACATGCAGCGTTTCAAAAAAAAGCATGGAAGATTACCTCCCTGCTTTTCAAGATTCAATTTAGCCATGGTTAAGAGCTGACTGGTGTGGGGGAAAGCCATCTTTTCCCTCCCCAGTCAAATCTATTCCTTCAAAAGGAAACATATTTCAATTCTCATTAACTTATAAGGGAAAAAATAGTTTCTTCAGTCCAGCTGAAGAAAATGTTCTCCAACACTATGCACTGTGAAACTCAGTTGCCAAAGTCCAAGGAGGTCCACTAGGAGGGATAGAACTATCAAGTCTAAAAATGCTGGACAACAGCACCACTGAAACAAAACATGTAAATCTCATTTAGCGGTCACAAAGGTAGGCATTCTGTTTCAGAAACCATTTCTAAAATAAAATAAGTAATATGGGATTTCAGACTTAATTCTTTATTTTGATTGAATGGTGTTTCCAAAAGCTCAAATTTTAACTGATGTTGAAATTGCTGTTCTTAGCTTGCTTTAATGAGACATGTAAGGAAACTGTGTAATTAAAAATGTTTAGGCTGAACTTGAGGAGGCTAGATACCATAATGCAGAAGTGAATACTATGTGTCTTGATTCTATCTCATACTGTTGCTTTTCCCATATATTCAATAGGCTGATCTACAAGCAACGCTCTAATACATTTTTGTACAGAATAGAGCAAAAGCTGGTCCTGAGCCTAACTGTAGTATAGTTAACTCTGTTACATAACTATCTAAATCTTAACATGTTTTCTTAAAAGAAAGAGCACCTTCCTTCAACCACTGAACTCAATTCCACCTGACAACGTACTTCAGCAAGAATACCAGACCAGGAGTACTTGAAATTTTGAGATCACCTGAAGGGGGGTATTTGCAGAACTGGGTTGTCAACAGTCACTTTAATATTGTATCCAGGAAAGCTAGCTTTTAAGTGATCAATGGACAGGAAAGTGTCATTAAAATCCAGAGTTGCAATCTGATTTGGCATTTTCGAATAGTGTGCACTACTTGGGTCTCCATATCCGAGAATGATGTCATGTAGCCAGTCAGGAACCACACAATCTGTGTTCATCAAATTCCTAATAGTCTCCAGAACAGCCTGCAAAGAAAAAATATGACTGGATAAATTGACTTTTTACCAAGAAAATGTGACATACTGATGACTAATCAAGTCTATTCTAAGATGCTAGCATGTCACAGTCTTTAATTGACAGGTGTTTGGTTAGATTGAGTCAATATATATACAGTGTACATATGCAACAAACACCAGTGTCAAACCATACAGTTCTTAAACTATCCTGTTAGTAAAGAGCTAGTAAAGAGGACCATAATCATCAGTAAAGTTTTCATTCCAGAACACTCAGAGGAGAAAGAAAAAAAAAAAAGGCATAGTTCAAAATAACCTATAAACAAAATAAAATGTCTGCTATGGCCCTAGCTTATCGTCCCAGTTTTACAATGAGCGAACAATTCATATTTTATCAATAGCTACACGTATTTCTGCTTGAGGTTCTTTTCCAGCACTTTCAGAAGGTCATGTTGTTTATACCAAAAATGCATTAGAACTTCTGCGTGGTTATAGTCCTGGTGCACACTGGGTTTCTACATACAATCTTGGAGTGCACTTTCCTTGCTTCTCAACCCTTTCTTTCTCCACTTAAATTCACTAATCCAACAAGACAACTGATGACTCCACAGAGTCCCCAACATGTTTCCACACACATATTCTTCTAAAAAATTTCATCTTTGTGGATACTGATTAAGCTATCAATTTCTGGAAGCAGCAAATTGTAAGCCTTTTGTCAGGCTTTTTGAAGACTACAGACACAGAGCATTTTAAAGCAATTACTCTTTACTTTGACCAGCACAAAAATCATATTTAGTGTAATGCACAACTGTATGGCAAATGAATGCCTCAGCCACCCTAAAACCTAGATCCAGTTCTTACTAGAAATCTAATAAATTCAAGAACACCCTCATGCAGCTTAAGGTTTCTCCTTCAACCCTATAAATTTCATCCCTGCAGCCAGCTAGTTTCCCTCCAAAAGCTGGCTCTTCACCCCCAAATTAATTTCTCTACTTATCTGTGGTTATCTCAGTATTTTCTCTCCTTTCCCCCTCCATGAAAACACCAATGCTCCAGACCCTGGACTCACACAGAGGGTGTGCATTTTAACTAAGAGCGAGCTGAACTTTAGTCTTCCTGTTAAAGGGCTACTTTAGTGGCAAGTCTGCAACACCCACCTTACTTGAAACTTGGTATTAGGACATCATGCATCCGCTCTTCAGCAGAAGAAACACAGGATATGAAACCTGCGCTGATTTCCAGATCCTCCAACTTAACATGCCATCAAACATGGACACAAATGGATGGCAAACATAGTGCATCAGCAGTCCACACCAGGATGTAATACAGACCTTCCAAAAGCCAATCTTGTAAAGGATAGTCAGCCAAAAAAAGTATGGGGTTTTATTCTGATATTCTAAATTTACATATCCAGCTCCAAAGGGTAGGATTCTCTGCCCTTTTCCTGCTTGTGTTGTATCATTCAAGGAATCAAAGTAATGGAGTCATCATTCGACCTCTATAAAGGTTCCAATTCTTCCCCTCTACTCAGCATGGGTGAGACCATTATCTGGAGTGCTGTGTCCAATGCTGGGCTCCTCAGGACAAGAGACACAGGCATACTGGAATGAATCTAGCAAAGGGCCACTAAGATGATTAAGGGATTGGAGAATCTGTTATATGGGAGGCTGAGAGAGCTGGGATTGTTTAGCCTCAAGAAGAGAAGACTCAAGGGGTAATGGGGAATTTTATCAGTTTGTATTAAAAAAAAACCAAAACGGGAGGAAGTAAGGACAATGGAACCAGGCTCCTCTCAGTAGTGCCCTGTGAAAGGACAAGAGGCAATAGACACAAATTGAGGTACAGGAAATTCCACTTAAATATATGAAAAAGTTTTTACTGTATGGGTAATTGAACACTGGAACAGGTTGTCTAGACAGGTTACACAGTCTCCATTGCTCAAGATATCCAATTCCAACTGTACAAAGTCATAAGATCTTGAGCAACTTGCTCTGGTTGACTCTGCTTTAAGCAGGGCTTGGACTAGATCACCTCCAGAAGTCCCTCCAACCTCAACCGTTCTGTGAATCTGTGATTCTGTTCCTTCCAGTCTCAACCATGCTGTGGATTCTGTGATAGCTCTGTAAAGTTATTAATACAAAGGCAACTTAACATCAGTCTTAAATGTTATAGTTCTAAGTTATATGCTCCATCCTTTCTTTATCTAAAAAGGTTGCTTGTCTACCAGCAGAATGGCTCCTACTATTTCAAATTTAATTCTCATACTGAGGAAACATGTCACAGAAGGTCTGTCCCTGTACAGGAACCTCTGGATAGTCAAATTCCTAGCTGTTGGAAGAAGTGAATGTGCATGGGATAATACAGCTGGCATCAAATATAACTGTGACACAAAGTATACTCTGAGCTCAGCCCCATTTTATAATAAAAGGGATGGCTCAAAGAATCTTACCTGATGCCTACAAACCACTCCAGAAACCTCCTCTCCCTTTGGCTGTCCAAGGCATGTAGTGTATTTCTTCTTGCTCTTGGTCTTATGAACATTTTAGAATGTGACCCGCAGGACCAAAGAGGTCCTGCAGGACCAGAGAGGTCCTGCACTTAATTTCTGACACCTGAAGGTCTTGTAATTACTTCAGAGGCCCAAGATATACTGATGGAGAAGTCCCATATTAACTAAGAATATTTATATTTTTGTTGCAAATATAAAACAAGTGTTTCTGGCTTAAATGTATATTAAGCATAGCGTAACACATTTGTGCTAAGAGAAACACAAATAAATTGGAAAACATGGCTTCTTCAGGTAGTACCTCTAAATCCAGATGATCAGTTTCTCAGAGGAAAGTTTAAGAAATATGTCCCTAACAGCTAATGTGCTGTTTTTACATCACAAAAACTTTGCTTCAGCTTTTCAAAAGTAACTTCTATACATGTAAAAATAGTAAGATTAATTCTTGTAAGAACTAACACTGCTGACCAATTGTAGTGACATAGTGGTGTCACCTCCAGCAAACACATTGTATTTGCACTTCCACTGCTGTCTCATCTGCTTAATTTACTAAGACTGCACATGTGTTCTCTTGTCTTCTCTCCTACAAGCTCAGCTTAAAACTTCAAGCTGCCTTCTATCTGCTCAATACACTATCAACACTAATCAGTGACACCTTGCTTTCTTTTATCCAGCTGAAGTTAGAAAGGTTTGCAGATGACATGGAATGCTTACACCCAAACTAGTAGCGATGTGATAAATCTGGAAACATCTTGCGTTTGTCTTGACAAATAAATGTATGAGACTTAAGTAAAAACCAGCATAGAATGGTTTGCACTGTGATTTGCCTGTGAATTAGGTACAAGTACACAGTACAAATTTGAAGGCTACATTCACATCTAACAGCAATTCTGAGCAAACTTAAGTATTCACTGCGGCCCTTTCCTTCTGACTACACAAAAGTGCATACATATGCGAATAAAAAAACCACGTCTATAGTGCTGGCACACCAACAGGCTTTGGCAGAGTGCACTTGTGCTTATAACGTAAAATGAACCTGCCACAGACACACAATATTAACAATCAGGTTGGGGGGGGCTATGTAAAGTTATAAAGGACTCTCTATGAAGTACTTCCACTATACCAATCCACAGCTGGATGGCACCAGAATGCTCTGTGCAGACTGCAAGCTACTGTTTCACACCAGAGGCATCTTTCCAGATACAGGAAAGAAGCCAAAGTCTTCCTGCCTCCCTCTTTATCCATCTGCACAGAACTTGCTGCAGAATCCTTTAAAATGAAAATCACTTCAATTATGCAATGCATGATTTTAAGGCACCAAAAGAAAGGCAGTTTTTCGTTCATGTTGCATTTTCATAATAGAAAACTCAAGGAACATTAAAGATTCAAAGGTCTAAGTGATCTAACAGCAAAGAAACTGACCATGCATACAAGAAATATTTTCAGGTATACAAAATTATGCACCCTCACAGCAAAAAAGGTCAACAGTATCTTGTGCTGCATTAGGAAGTTGCCAGCAGGTCAAGGGAGATGCTCCTTCCTCTCTGCTCAGCACTGTTGAGGCTGAATTGTAGAATGGTTTGGATTGGAAGGGACCTTTAAAGGTCATCTAGTCCAACCCACCTTGCAATGAGCAGGGACATCTTCAACTAGATCAGGTTGCTCAGAGCCCCGTCCAACCTGACCTTGAAAGTTTCCAGGGATGGGGCATCTACCACCTCACTGGGCAACCTGTTCCAGTGTTTCACCACCCTCAGCATAAAAAATTTCTTCCTTATATCTAGTCTAAATCTACCCTCTTTTAGTTTAAAACCATTACCCCTTGTCCTGCTGCTACAGGCCCTGCTAAAAAGTCTGTCCCCATCTTTCTTATAAGTCCTCCATAAGTATTTAAAGGCCGCAATAAGGTCTCCCCAGAGCCTTCTCTTCTCCAGGCTGAAAAAACCCAACTCTCTCAGCTTTCCTCATAAGAGAGGTGTTCCATCCCCCTGATCATTTTTGTGGCCCTCCTCTGGACATGCTCGTGCTGGTTTTGCGGGACCTGCTCCAACACATCCATGTCTTTCCTGTACTGAGGATTTCAGAGCTGGATGCAGTACTCCAGGTGGGGTTTCACCAAAGCAGAACAGAGGGGCAGAATCATGTCCCTCAACCTGCTGGCCATGCTTCTTTTGATGCAGCCCAGGATACAATTGGCCTTCTGGGCTGC
>NW_008825300.1:52314-62433 GCF_000699105.1 Pygoscelis adeliae | reverse complement strand
CAGGCTTCTTGTGATGCAGCCCAGGATACAATTGGCCATCTGGGCTGCGAGCGCACACTGCTGGCTCATGCCCAGCTTTTCATCCACCAGTACCCCCAAGTCCTTCTCTACAGGGCTGCTCCCAATCCCTTCATCCACCAGCCTGTACTGATTCCAGGGGTTGCCCCAACCCAGGTGCAGGACCTTGCACTTGGCCTTGTTGAACCTCAGGAGGTTCACATGGGCTCACTTCTCAAGCTTCTCCAGGTCCCTCTAAATGGCATCCCGTCCCTGAATCTGGAGCACTGTGTTCAGTTCTGGGCTCCTCAGTAAAAAAAGACACATGGAGTTACTGGAGTGAGTCCAGTGCAGGGCCACAAAGATGATTAAGGGACTGGAGCATCTGCCACATGAGGAGAGGCCAGGAGAGCTGGGACCATTCAGCCTGGAAAAGAGACAGCTCAGGGGGTATCATATCAATGTGACAAATACCTGATAGGAGGAAATGGAGATACGGGAGACAGACTCTTCTCAGTAGTGTCCAGTGACAGGACAGGAGACAATGGGCACAAATTAAAAGAAATTGAATTCCTTCTGAACACAAGAAAACACTTTTTTTACTGTGAGGACAATTCAGCACTAGAAGAGGTTGCCCAGAGAAGTTTTGGATTCTCAATTCTTGGTGATGAATTCAAGACCCAACTAGATATGGTACTGGACAGCCTGCTGCAGGTGACCCTGCCTGAGCAGGGGGCTTGGACTAGGTAATCCCCGGAGTTGCCTTGCAACCTAAATGATTCTATGATTCTGTAATTATGCCACCTGATCAAAAGAGTTTAATATAGGCAACACAGACCACTTGGTCAAAGTTAAATTTATGTCAATTCACAATTCTAGAAACTCAAATCTACATTTCAACTTTGCTGGGAAACTTTCCTCTTCTTGCTTTAACAGAGGGTAAGGAAAGCTAAGTTATTGATAAGCTTCCTGAAAAACAACATTTGCTGAATTTATATGCAAAACTGAATTAAAGTTGTGCGCATAATTTTAATCTTACTTATAGGCAATCTACAGTATCATAACACATTAGCCACAGGTTTATTTTGAACTTTGACCGAATTCCTTGAAGGCTCTCTTGACAATGAATACCCAAGGAAGTAAAATGCCAAAGAGTCATGCACTGCAACTGTGTGAAAACTGCTAGGGCAGGAAAAAAAGCACCATTCGATCTACAAAGCTCCAGTTAGCATACAATCTCTATAAGGACTATCAAATATATCAGTGCTAAAAATTTCGTCTGACCCCCTTCAAAGCCCAATAAGAAACTGATCCAGTGATGCTCCCAAAAGCTAACAGGTTTCTCTGATCTTCATCTTTTGACTAGTTACTCCTTGTTTTCCTACAGTCCACTATTACATCAGGTAACAAAAACATTCCACATACTCGCTTGACCCAAGAGGCCAAATACAACTAATCCGTAGGCTACCTGTTAAAAGACTGAAATCATAAACTAATGTTTTATTATATACTCAAGTGAAGTAGGAGTATTCTGATTTTCAGTTACTTCAACACTTAAAGCATGTCAGCTGGTGATAACTTCCCCCTGCAGCTAACTTCCTGAAGCGATCCAATGCCACCTAAAAAGCGTAACTACATGCATCTAAAATGTATATGTCTCAGTACTGCTGGCATATTCAGACAAACTCTTACCCTAAGAGTCAATGCGCAGTACCTTACCTTGAAATTGTTTTCTTTTGGTTTTCTTCTCATTATTATATTAAATGTCTCATAAACATCTTCTGCTCCATTTTGAATTGTATTGGTCATGTCTTGTTGATACTGGTTTGGGTCCAGAAATACTCTGTATGTTCTGCAATCCCCTTTAAGTCTTGGTTTGGGTTCAGGTCCTGCCCGTAATGAAACAGTAAGATTAGAATTTGAAGTAGTGCTAAAAGCAGATTATCATTCAAATAAGTGATCCATAATCATTCCTGAAATGAAATTTAGACAAATTCATATGATGAAACTAATTTCTGCATGGCATTACAAACATTCTTATTTCATGTTTTCATCCCATTTCTAATAGAGTTTTTGAATATAAGCTATTTTATTCCTAAAACCAAAATGTACTGGATTTATTTAATTAATCTAATTATATCAGATTTTACCAGAGGAAACTAGTTAACCTTTCTCAGGCTGCTTATGAAATTGGTTTGTTTTTTCAAGTAGGTAATGAAAGCAGTGAGCACTGCTTAAAAGAGAAACAAGTCAACGATTAGGCTGTTAACAAAAAAGAAAAAAAGAAAAAGGAGAAAAAGAAAATCTTTCGAACAGGTTTTGGTATACCATACCTTCTTCAATAACACGTCCTCTCTCATCCAACATGCCCTGGATTTCACAGCCTCTGACATATACCAGGCCAGTTTGCTCAACAAAAGGTCGTCGTCGGTCAAACTTGGTGCCATAAGGTTGCGTGGGACGTACCGTAATCAAAAAGCAGACATCATGTTTACGCAGACCTGATTCCAAAAAGGAACATTCAGTGATTTGACTGAATGACGTTTTCCTTTTCCGTTCCTTAATATATATACAACAGAATACATGAAAGTTTCTTTTAAATAAAACCCCATCTGTTTAGAGAATAATGCGTTCTATTTCAAAATATGCGTTTAACTTTCTGAGTGATTCAGAACCATAGGATATTGTCATCTTCTCCACTATTCTGCACACTAATATCTGCTAGGACTTCAGATACGAAAAGGAGAAATAACCCGCTTTTTTCATGGCAACAAACTTGAAATCAAGATTATTCTTCTCCCAGTAATCTTACTTAGGTTACACAACCTAGATTTTTTCAGTCTTATCTCAAAAGCAGTGTGTCATTAATCTCTTATTCTTATTGCTTTCTTCTGGACTAACCTCAAATTGTTGTAAAAAAAAAAAAAAAAAAAAAAATTAAAGTGCAGTGCCTAGAACTGGGCACAAAATCCAAAACAAAGTTACTTTAGTTATCTACTTAATATGGTAAAAAGTCACTTAACCAAGTCACTTGTTTTCCATGCTACATTCCAGTTTATAAATCGCTATATGACTTGGCTGAGTGGTTTTTTTTCCCCTCAGCAGTAACGTACTGTTGTGGAGTCACAATTGCTTTTGAGCAATGGTGACCTCGGACTCCTTTCATTCTGCAGAGCTACTGTCTAACAGTTATTCCCCGAACATGCATTTGTGCAGTGACTTGTTCTTGCTTAAGTTTAGTATCTTAATATTCATCCCTGTTGAATTACACCCTACTTTTAAAATGCAATTTCTCCAATTCACTAATGTAATTTTGAACACTAATTCTTTTCTCCAGTATACCTACAGATTTCTCACAGATCTAAAACACCTTCAAAATTTAGTAAACACATGTTGTATTTTTCATATGAGACAAATAATTTCTCATGACTCACCGGATATTATCCAACCTAAAGCAGTTTCATCAAGACCTTGTTATGTCAGGCAATGATTCATCAATTCTTCACCTCAGTTTTGATTAAGTTGAAGCATTACTGCTTTTGAAATCAGAGAGGCTGTTCTAATATTTAAAAAACTAGGTGCACCACTATATAGCTACCTTCAGTACAGTGAAGTCTGCTGCCATCCTCCTAGCTTTTCTACTTTAATAGAGATCTATGTTCCCAAACTTGTATCTGCTTATTTATCACATAATCCAACTTTAGCATTTGTGCTACGTGACCTGTAATCACACTATGCAGCTCCAGCACATTTAACAGGTTTCTCTAACAAAAGAGAAGGGAGTGACATTTCCTGATAATCCAAGTACAAGTACATGCTTCTATGCCACTTGCCAACACGGTCAACTAAAGTTCAATTCCCCAAGCAAAAGAAGTGTCGCCTGTCGACACTTATAAGAAACAGTATTTGGTACAGTCAGCACTTCCTAACAACATTCAAATATACTGAAAACCACTAAAATGCACTAGTTTGAATTAAATCAAAATCTGCCCTCTCCACGCTTATATGAGACAGACATCACATTCCCCACTACTTTTCCAATATGACATTATTACCATGCATATTCATTTAAAATACTAAGTTACTTTTCCACATACCCTGTAAAGGACAGAATTTTACAGTTACAAACTGAATGACATCAGCCTGAAATAGTAAACATTCTGCTCCCAATGGACATGTAAATACTTTAATAATTTCAATCTTCAGTTTAGAAAAATATAAACTTCATAGACTTGGAATTTGAGAAACTGACTTTTAGAAAGTGTATTAAGATTAGCAAATCTGTACCTCAGATTAAAAAAAAACTTTTTTACAAGTAAGATGACATCAAAGTGTATTTTGATGAGCACCTACTTTGACCACCTTATTTCAAAGAATGTAAGTACCTTCCCATTCATCCTTGATGTTATCTCGGACATTCAAATTAATTGTAACATCTGCTCGTACTCGCATGGGCCAGTTTTCACCAATATTGGGCTTTGCTACTTCTACCACTGTGAAAGAGACAATGGGTTGCGCCATCCTAGCCCATCCACCAAAGACCACACCTCCATATTCCGATAACCTAAAAAAAACAACAACAAAAAAAACCCCAAACACCAAAGTTTTGTTAGACATTATCTGGTAACAGATTCAGTTCTTTTTTTAAACTGTGGAACAATTTACCTCACAGTCAGCTCTAAGACAAAAGCAGAAGTCTTAATTTTACATGCTACTGAAGTAGATTCAGATAATCCTGCATTTTAGAACTGAAGCATAACATGAACTGACTTAGTCTTACATTTCAAGAAACAAAGGCAACTTATGCTGGCATTATTAAAAAAAAAAAAACTCAGAGAGAGAATAAAAAGGGAAGATAACAAAAAGCAACTACTGAGTATAAAGAGATATCACACCGAATGACCCCTTGAAATCTAAAGAGGATCAAAATGTGGCAGATGGCAAACTCAAGAATACTCAGTAACACCTTTCATAAACCAGAAGAGTTGGTGGTAAAGTTTCCAGATTTTGTAATGTCAGCCAAGGCCTAGTACTTTTGGAAAACTAACTCATCCGTCTTAACACAACAAAGGTTGGTTGTTAGCATCCAACATACTGTCTTAACAAATCTACAGGGATACATATCAACACACCCTTACAAAATCATCCCACGGGATGGCAACACATTGTGGAAGAAGTTAGTATAAAACATAGTACCTATGTAATAATTTCAAATGCATTTGTTACTATGTATTTAGTACATACACAATATCAGTTACTCATTCTCAAACGCACTTTGATTACAACTGAAGTTGAACTGACTGGTTTGCATCAGTTAATAAATATTACCATGGTTTCATCCTACTGACACTATCTTCAATGTCCTGTCTGATCTCGTAGGTAGACTCTAAGCGGAAGAGATTGAAGTTCCTCAGCAGGTAGTCATGAAGAGTCAGAAACTGTAGATTCAATTTGGGAAGTGCAAGGCAGCCTAAGGGAGTAAGGGTGGAAGGGAAGAGGTATTTGATGGATAAACAAATCAGTACAGTCAACTGTTTAAAGACTGAATCCTTCCCTCTATTCAGACTACAACAAAACTGATTTTATAAAAAAAAAAAATCAAATGCAGGGCACAGTAATGGTACTTTGGGAACTCAACAATTAAGCCACCATTAAATAATGATGAAAAAGGCTCATTAACTAATTAAAAAAAAGTATTATCCAACAATTCCCCAATTCCAATCCTTTATGTTTACTAGAAGCCACAAAAACCATTCATGTAAAAAAAAGTTTTAAGCCAAGAAATCAAATCTTAATACACAACTTTCTTCAAAAGTTTCCGTTACTGATTACAGATTTTTTTTTTTTAAATGAGAATGAAAAACATAGGAAGATTAGATCTAACTGAACAAGGAGTATTAATACTCCAAGACAGGTCCTAAAGCTTGCATAGCTTTAGGGTAGTCTTAGACGCAAATTTTCCATAATAAAAATTCTTACATGTTACTCATTTAACATTACTGGACTAATGTTCCAGGTTAACACCTATGCTTAATATCTGTGAAAGCATCAGGTTTTTGTAACTTGCAATGTTATCCTTGAAACCTTTCACTGGTATATGTAATACATACTGGCTTTCACATGCACCGAGATACAATGGCAGTGAAGAAAGGTGATAGAACACAGTAATTTCTATTCTGGAAAGCCTCACGGTGATAAAATACTTTAACACACTTCCCAATACCAAGTAACAAACCCTGTCATGTAAAGCTAGTTACATGCACAAAGAGCAGGGCCTGAAGCAACACCTCTTTAAGTCTGCACAGCATTTATCAGACAGATATTATTCTTCCCTCATTTTTTAAAAGAAAATAGAAACAATACTCCCATCTTTCTTGGGCTAAATTACTCATTTAATTTTTAGACCAAAAGAGTGTAGCTACTTTTAAGAACACAAAAAACCACCAAGACCACAAAACCAAAACTGTCGTGTTTGAAATCAGGGCTGGAGAATACAGGGAGATTAAAAAGAGAAAGTGTAATCTGAAACTAAGAGAAGCAAAATAGAAAAATACTTGTAACAGTCTGACAGCACCAGAAATGCTTCACAACAGTGCTATCAATACACAGATAATAATAGCAAAAGAGTTCACCACAGGAGGAGGAAATGTTTCCACTAGCAACCACTGTTACTTGCCAAAATTACATTTCACCATTAATAAAATTTCTTTAATGCATTATTAAAAATTCACAAAATAGCACAGAAACAGGTGTGATGAGCTGCTCTTTCTCCCCACCCCCCCCCCAGCAATAACACATATATTATGATTAATGTATTTGGTTAATATACACAAAATACACATACAGTGCATGCACAAGTTAAGTCCTGCAAATTCAGCCTTCCAATACAGTCTGAATGACAGTAAAGCTACCTGGACTTGTACATAAGAACCTGAATGTTCCAGAGCATTAGAACAACCTATGTGTTGTTCATCAAAATAAAAAATAAAATTTAAAAAAAAAAAATCTTGGTTTATATATTAATTTCCTAGAAATTACAGCAATCACCCTGGTGTGGGTTTTTTTGCTTTGTTTTGGGGGGGGTGGGTGGTGGTGGTGTGGGGTTTTTTTAAGGGATAAGCCCCATCATGAGACCTATTATTCAGAAGAATCTCAATCAGCTTTCAACTACTTGAATCATACAAAACATAAGTACTTTATCTCTTCTTGGGCAGATCTCTAGACAGCATTTGTATCATCTGGGTTTGGAAAAAGATCCTTTGTTGCCTATAACCCTGCCTTATCTGAAGCGGTCAAACTTCAAAAAATCTCTTTCTTCTCATTAATACTTGTTCACAGAGAATTTATATGAAAAAACTAATTGATGCTAAGCAGCTGAACTTAAGGCTCATACCTACACAAAAAAAAACTCAGAATCAAAACTACATGGAGGAGGGTACAGAATACTCGCTGCTCAAACCAGAAACATACTTTATACTAGTCTTTGGAGATATATGTTGTTATTTGGAATGTCTATGTTCCAAATAAAAATTTTCACATTCCTAAAGAAAATTCTCATGATCCACATTAAAATTTTCAGCATTAGATTTTAAAAAGCACAACAGTTTTTAAAGTAGCTAGGTAAAAATACATGTGTTGTTTACTGCAAAGCTTAAAATTACATAATTCCTTGTTTGCAATACCAGCAGTTTGCTTCTTTGATCATGAGCATATCAAGCAAGAACACTAAGTTCTGAATTTAGAGTGCATACACTACCTTTCAGTGACTATGTGTACACTTCTACCTTGAAATCAAAGAGTAAGATAATTAGTGTTAATTTCCTCCCATCACCACCCTTCTTTTTCTTTTTAAAAAGGCTTTCTTGAACATACTTAAGAGCAAAGCACAGACAACAGCTTTTCTGCTGCACGTTTACAACCTGTTTCACCTTACAGTAACTACCTGTGCTACAACTGGTAGTATAGCACATCTATTACCCAGATTAGAAGCAAATAAATGTCTTTATGTAAACATAGGCCTTTGGATTTCTCTTTGAATCTACTCTAAGTTTGCTAACAATTTCATCCCAGAGTTCCTGATTCACAACTCAAAAAAAGCTGACTTTACTCTAAGATACTGGAAGATGCCAAAGTACTGCATACAAGTCTATGTTCGTTTTGTCTTTGGAACATCAGAACTGGGTTTTTTGCAGCATTTACTGTCCTGTTCAGCATTTACTAAACTACTAATCATACCTTCTCCAGAATAATATTCAGTTGGTACAATATTTTCATCCCAAATAATCTTCTCCGTGGGATACAGAGGCATCTGGTTGAGTTGTTGAATTTGAGATATTCGTCGCTCATGACGGGAAACCTAAAGAAAGGATGCATTTTAAACTTCCATAAGTCAAAAAGGGACAATAAAGCTATCTTTGAAACATACACATTAATCCATAAGACTGCTGGTGGTCACTTGCTATTTGCTCTCTTTTAATAAGTTTTGGGTTTGTTTTGGCTTGGTTTTTTAATTAAATATAACTAAACATGCAGAGTGACATCGAAAGATGAACAAATACATAGTGCAACTATCGGTCATAGTACTAGAGTCAAACAATCACGTGGCTACTCAGCTGACCAAAAATGGCATAACAGAACTGAAAATATTCAGTCAAGGCTTAGCAGAGAATCAACTTCAAATGAAATTTATTTTGCTTTCCATTAAACATATGGTCAACAGCTAACTAACACTGCTCATTCAGCAACAACTAGCCTTAATTCCCAATTTGGGAGACAAAAAAAAAATCCATCCAATACTACAATATGTCATCTAAACAAATCTCTCTCCATGGCATCCATAAGCATCATATTACTACCATCTAAACCTTAGGAAATTAAGTGAACGATTTTTAAAGAAATCAACATCCACAAAAGAAGCCTAAGAAAAAGATTTAAAAAAACAGCTATGCCATTCTAATACTGGTATCAGATTAGAAGCCTGCAGTAATACTGTTATACACGGAATATCCAAAAAAACATTATGTGCATCAAATGGTATTTCAGATGGGCTTGAGGAACCAAATATCTAGACCTCCTTTAGCAGATTTTTTGTCTGTAAAGGAGACAAACAGGTTACTACATAAAGAGCAACAATTTTCCAGAACTCAAAACTGTTGCTGAGACTCTGCTTATTGACCTTTACAATTACACCAAACACACACATACTAGTTTCTCAGGGAAACTACATTTATAAATAAACATTTTCAAATACTTAACTTACATGATTTTAAATCCCACCTTAGTATGCAGTTTACTGCTATAACACTGCTGCGGTTCACAGCTGGTTCAGCAAAAGGTCCTAAATGGCTACTTTACTACAGTGTTGCTAGATTTAGCTATGTTTTGAGTTTGCAAAAGAAAAAATACAAGCAATATTAGTTATGTTTTTACCAGCAATTCCAGCAGAAACTCCTTTTCATAGCTCGAGTCTTCCCCTTCAGGAAGGGGCGGCAGCAGGCAGAGGTATGACGCCACCTGGTGGAGAATATGTGAGCTGCACGGCAGAAGGAAAAAGACGCTTCTGTCACTTAGACCCATTACAGAAGTTTGAGATATTTAAAATATTTATTTTCAGAATGCTACAAAGTGCTCTACAGTACTTCCATGGGTGAAGTGTGTTCAGCCACAGGTGTAAGCTGAACCACTCATCCGCAATAAACAGAGCAAGGTGTGAATGTTTTTTATTGTTTCAAGACAGGTACCTGAAAACAGAACCAAACAACAGAGCACACGTTGCCGTTGTCAAACTACAGACTGTTATCCTTTTAATCACAGCATTTACAATACAGTACAGTTAATACAGTGATATACTTTTATGATTTCTGTTGTACTTTTTGTACAGAACAGAGTAAAAAAACCTAAATTTTAAAAGTTAGAGGTTAACTACTGTAAGTTAATTACTGCTACAATTACTTTAAGCAGCTAGCTATTTTCCAGAAAAATCAGTACTTTCTCACATTCATTAGAAAAAAGGAAAATAAAGATATTTTTCTTATACTGGAATTCTAGTACTCTTCTAGTACTAGAGCAGTTCATCTTGAGGGGGCGCACAAGGAAGGTGCGGGAGAACCAGGGCACAGCTGC